>NC_136433.1:2877500-3332500 GCF_052849685.1 Lactuca virosa | reverse complement strand
GCAAGTACAAGGGAGACTCCCATTCAATCATAGGCTGTAAGCAAAAGGAGGGTGAAACTGTACGGGAATACTTCACAAGATTCATAAACGCCACGTTAGACGTACTAGGGCATGATGAGGGGCTCATAGCCGGCGCCTTCACGTGGGGGCTTTTGCCAGGCCCTTTATCGCAAAAACTCATGGGAAAGAAGCCTCTAACACGGGCCGAATTGAAGGAAAGGGTGGAGCGATATTTGAGGCAGGAGGATGGCGAAGCAGCAAAACAGGCCTACTTGAATGTAATGACTGCCAGACACCACAACCCGGGTCACACGGATTTCCAAGGGGGAAGTAGGCACTACGCCCAAGCGAGAAGACCACAGGCTCAGTTCCGACCGTTTACCAAGGATGACAGGCGTGGCCGTCGCCCGGAGGTGTACACGGTGTCGGAGAAGCAGCAGCCAGCCAAATCGCCAAAGAACCGGTACTGCGAGTACCACAAAAGTAAGAAGCATGACACAGCTAACTGTTCGGTATTAAAAAAAGAAATGGAAGAGAAGCAGCTTAAAGGGGACCTGGTGGAAATAGCACGAAGCTTGCGTGCCAAATTTGACGCTGAAAACGCTAAAAACATACCTCGCGAAGGGGTCCAGCCTAAGGAGATATTCATGATACGGAGTAAGAGAAGCAGGGGAGAACAAAAAACGGAACAAGGGACCACCAGAACCCCGATGCGCACGCTCACATTCTCTGTTCAAGACCCTCTCCCGGAGGGATGGAGGGGCGACGATCCACTAGTAATCCAAGCCTCTATCAGGGATGTAACCATACACAGGGTCTACGTTGACACGGGAAGTTCGGCGGACATCATTTATGAGCACTGTTTCCGGCTTCTCCCAGACCGCTGGAAAGACAACCTACGGCCCACGACGGGGAGGCTGGTCGGGTTCACCGGCCATAGCCTATGGCCGCTAGGCACAATTCACCTTCCCCTGACCATAACCAGCCACGATAAGCAGCAAAAGAAAACCGCCCTGATTGACTTTGTGGTCATCCGACATGCGGCGGAACACAATATTATTCTGGGGAGAACAGCTCTCTTAAAGCTAGGAGCGGTTCCATCAACCATGCATGGAGTCATGAAGTTCGACACTCCAACGGGCGCAGCCACAGTACTGGCCACTCCACCGAAAGAATTGCAATGCTTTACAATTATGAAACCAGCAGAGATAACTAAAGAGGCCAAGAAGCTGAGACGTGACCCCGCAAAAGGAAAGGAGGTGATCAACGAGGAACACCCTGACCAGCCGGTCAGTATTGGATGTGATCTCCCGAGTCACATAAGAAGAGCGTTGGTCGACTTGCTCAAGCGGTATAAACACGCGTTTGCATGGACCCCCACGGACATGGTGGGGGTAGAAAGGAAAGTCATTGAGCAAAAACTTGTAATTAAACCAGGAACAAAGGAGGTTAAGCAAAAGAAGAGGGTCCAGGGTGGGGATCGTAATAGGGCAATCAACGCCGAGGTGGCCAAACTAGCAGAAGCTGGAATAGTAAGGGAAGCAATATTCCCGACGTGGATCGCCAACCTAGTTATGGTTCGCAAGCAAGATGGGTCATGGCGAATGTGCATAGACTTTTCCGACTTAAACAAAGCATGCCCTAAAGACTGCTACCCCCTCCCAGAAATTGACCAGAAGGTAGAGTCATTGCAAGGATTCAACCTGAAGTGTTTTTTAGATGCATATAAAGGGTATCACCAGATCTTGATGAGCAAAGAGGACGAGGAAAAAACAGCTTTTTACACGGACCATGGCACTTTCTGTTACACTAAGATGCCTTTCGGTCTAAAGAATGTCGGGGCTACATACCAGCGCCTAGTTGACTCGATCTTTTCCAAACAAATTGGGAGAAACATTGAGGTATATGTGGACGATATGGTGATCAAGAGTCCGCACGAAGACAAGATGTTACAAGACATCGAGGAGACTTTCCGAACCCTAGAGAAAGTAAAGATGAAGCTAAACCCGGCTAAATGCACGTTTGGAGCGGAAGAGGGGCAGTTCTTGGGGTACTATGTCACCAGGCAAGGCATCCAGCCCAGCCCGACCAAGGTGTACGAGTTTATCGAAACGCCAACCCCAGGCACCCTTAGGGACGCGCGGGGCCTAAACGGGAAGCTTACAGCTCTGAGCAGGTTCATCTCAAAATCCGCTGACAAGGCCATGTCGTTGTTCTACACGTTAAAAGGCTGCATCGAGAAGAGCAACTTCCAGTGGACGAACGAAGCAGAAGTAGCACTCCAGAAAATCAAGGAGGCATTACACAAGTTACCCACGCTGGCCAGTCCCGTCCCGGGGGAGACGTTGCAAATGTATCTTTCGACCTCAAACGAAGCGATATCCTCAGTATTAACTGTAGAAAGGGAAGGAGAACAGAGGCCGGTGTATTTTGTAAGCAAGGCACTACAAGGGCCAGAACTCAACTACCCCACCCTGGAAAAGTTAGTGCTGGCACTCATCTACGCGGCACGACGACTAAGGCGGTATTTTCAAGCACATCAGATCGAAGTGCTAACAAACTGCCCCATCAAACAAATACTGCTTAAAACAGAGACGTCGGGCTGGCTAGCGAAATGGGCAATCGAATTAGGGGAGCATGACATAAGTTACCACCCGAGAACAAGTATTAAGGGACAAGCGTTGGCCGACTTCCTGCTAGAAATCCCAGACGAAGGGGGCCTTGTTAAGGAGAAAGTGTGGGCGGTTGAAGGAGCTCCGCTCGACAATAGTTCGTGGACACTATATACGGACGGAGCATCCAGCAGGGAAGGCTCGGGGGCGGGGCTAATCTTGACTAGCCCAGAGGGGGAAGAAGTGACCTACGCCCTCCGTTTTGATTTTCACACATCAAACAATGGAGCGGAGTACGAGGCTCTGCTCGTAGGATTGCGACTAGCCAAGAAAATGGGTGCAAAGGCTGTAACAGCCCTGACTGACTCAAGGCTATCAGCGAACCAGGTCAATGGAAGTTTCGAGGTGAGAGATCAGAGAATGGGAAGGTACGTGAAGATGGTGAAACAACTAATCGAATCGTTTAAGCAGTTCACAATTAGGCATATACCTAGAAGCGAAAACAAGAGGGCGGATGCCTTAAGCAAATTGGCATCCACGTGCTTCGATCACCTATCGAAGAAAGTCTTGGTAGAGGTGCTCCGAGAAAGAAGTATAAACGAACGGCAGGTGAATATCCTAACGACCACTGGACCAACGTGGATGACACCATTCAGGGAATACCTACAAAGAGGGGTGCTCCCGGACGATCACGGCGAGGCCAGGAAGATACGTATAAAAGCGCCCTCATATGCATTAATAAATGGAGAACTATACAGGAAAGGGTTCACAGCGCCATGGATGAAGTGTGTAGACCAAGCCAAAGGGAGAGAGATGCTACAGGAAGCACACGCAGGCCAGGTGGGTGCACACGAGGGGGCACGGGCCTTAACAGGCAAAGTACTACGAATGGGTGTATACTGGCCCACAATACAGCAAGATGCGCTAGAGATAGCCAGGAGATGTAGGGAATGCCAGTCGTACGCTCTAGTCCAAACAAACCCCCCAGCATCATTGCATAACATATCTAGCCCGTGGCCGTTCTACCAATGGGGTATAAATATAGTGGGCCCATTCCCGGAAGCACCAGGGAAGCTGAAATACATGGTGGTGGCCGTAGATTACTTCACAAAATGGATTGAAGCGGAGCCGTTAGCGTGCATCTCAGGGAGACACATGATAAAGTTTGTATGGAAGAATATTATAACAAGGTTTGGGACGCCTAAAGTACTCATCAGTGACAACGGCCTGCAGTTTGCCGAGAACCCATTCAAGGAGTGGTGCACCACCAAAGGGATAAATCAACGATTCACATCAGTAGCGCACCCACAAGCGAACGGACAGACGGAGGTGTCCAATAGAACTATCGTGAATGGGATCAAGAAAAGGTTGGGCAAAGCAAAAGGGAACTGGCCGGAGGAGATACCGACAGTGCTATGGTCATACAGGACCACACCGCGAACGACCACGCAAGAAACCCCGTTCAGCTTGACATACGGGACAGAAGCCATGCTCCCCATGGAATTAACGGTGAGTACACTAAGGGTGGCTAACACGGATGAAGAAAGCAACGCACAGGACCTGAGGATAAACCTAGATATCCTAGAAGAAAAATGCGAAAAATCAGAAATGCGCCAGGCTGCATACAAGCATGCAACAGAAAGGTATTATAACCAAAGGGTAAAGGAGAAAGCGTTCAAAGTGGGTGAGTATGTTCTAAGGAAAAACGAAGCGAGTCGAGCCCAACCCCAAGGCAAACTGGGCCCAACGTGGGAAGGCCCTTACAAAGTCACGGAAGCAAATTGGAATGGCGCATATGCCTTAGAAACGATGGAAGGAAGGCAGATTCCAAGAACGTGGAACGCCAGGAACTTGAAAAACTTTTTCTTTTGAAAAGAAAGAAGTGTAATCCCAGTCGACCGATACGCTGCTTAGTGCGGCACATCCCAAGTACTTAGTGTACACAAGTCCATGCTTAGTGACATGAGTTTGATACTTAGTGTATTTATAGCCCATGGTTAATGTAATGGGATTATTCAAATGCTAATCTTTAATACTTAGTGTATTAACTCTTAACGATTGAAAATGCGTATGTAAATATCCATTCGTTGGGTACTAAGAGCACCCAGTACCAATACTTAGCGTGTCGACAATGACATAGGCGAAGCAGAACGCCTAGCGCATCAGAGCGCTATGTTCTTTTAAAAAAAAAATATAAGAGAGAGTAAGCAACAAACAAGTAACGCTTAGAGTTCGTGATTACACACATAAAACAGAGAATATTGTTCAAAAGCCCATACGTTATACAAACTAAAGGCACCATATGGCCATCAAAAGAAATAATACACGATAGAAACTAAAACATGCAAAGAAATTTTCACGCCCCAAGAGGGGTAGCACACGATGCCGGAGCATCTTCAACAGCATCATCCTCGCCACATGCGACTTCGTTTCCCACAACAGCCATCTGCACAATATCCTGACCCATTGCACTTTCCGGAGTACCCTCTGAACCACCAAACGAGCACAATTCTCGGAGACCCCCAACACCCAATTCACCTAGACCCAACAAGGATGCATGATCCATACTGGCAAAAGATAACAAAGCATCGTTCACACTAACCACGGGACCGACAAAAGCGGCATCAACACTGACATCTCCACCATCAGCACCAGCAGAAGTTTTCTGAACAGACTCAATCCCGGCCATAAAAGCAGCATGTCGGATGAGACTTATCGCGTTAGTAAAGTCCGGATGCTCAATCAATTTATCAACAATACGAACAACACCAACATGCACCAGCCAATCCAAATCCTGACGGGAAGCGTCCAAATCCGATTACAATGACGAATTAAGCTTATCACGATCAGCAGCATCGCGCTCAAGACTTTCCACCTGGATCATCAAACCTTCATTCACCTGAGTCAGGGAGTCGACCTTAGCTTCCAAGACGACTCTAGTTTCGTCAAGGACGGTTTTCTCAGAGGATAGCAATTCACACTTTTGCTCAGACAGACGGAGGTCCTCGCCAAGCTCGCCAAGGCGACGTTCCAGCCCCGTCACGCGTGACTCACAAGTAACGTGGGCGGCCTCCATCTCGCCAAGAGCATGAACACGACGGGAACCCGCGACAAGGTAAAACATGGCTTGCGCAGCAGCATAGGCCACGTTATGAGCAAGCGCAGGATTACCCATAGCCTCCTTATCGCCAACGGCAGCCGGAGAAAAAGCATGGCGGGAAAATTCCAAAGCATTGTTACGAACAGAGAGTCGGGAATCATTGCGGAGATCCTAGGAAGGAACAAAAACAGGAGACTCAGTAGAGCTGTCTCCAGAAACACCACCTAAAGGAACTGAAACTGACCCAGGGCCGCTAGAACCTTTAACCGGGGAAAACTTCGGGGAAACCAATGAAACACCTGGAACAGGAATAGAGGAGAAAGTAGGAGCAACGGGCTGTTCAGTCGCCCCGTCGACCTCTTCGGACTGTTGCGTGTCGTCATCAGGGATCACGACCACACCGGCCGGTGTGGAAGTCATAGAGCTCAACAGACGAGAGAAGCTGCGCCGGGTATGAACTCTTTTGGCAGCGGTTGGCGTGCCGGTCACCGGCTCACCCATGGCTAAGACAGCTTTTCTCTTCGCTTGCATTCGCCGGGCATCCGTGATAATCCCTTCTTTGTTGTCTTCGCTACCCTCCAAGGAGGAAGAGCGAGTACTACCCAGGGGCATGACAGCAGAGATTGGGCGGGCGTGTAAAGGATCCCCCTCCGACGCTGACGAACCTGCAGGAGGGGCGGAAGGGGCAGCAGTTAAGGCAAGCTGGTCCAGTCGGCGGGGTGGAGGAAGCCGATCAGCCAGATCCACCTCACGATACTCTAACTTGCCCTGATAACGCTTCCGTAACACCTCATCCATGGACAGGAAAGATTCAACACCTAGAGATATCAGAACAAGGAATATCAATCACATAGTAGTAACAAGGGGGAGAAGGGAAAAAGAGGGGTGCAGCACTCACCGTCGACGACGGAGAAAAACACCGCCATTTTGCCGCGACGCCTCCAAGAAGGGCTCATCCCCACACCAGAAAGCAGAGCCTCAGAATAATCCTCAGGGGATACTTGCACACACTTCAGATAATCAGCGACACTTTGGTTGTGAGGGAAGAGCTTGGGGATGGTATCGGCAAAAGAATTCGCACGATACCGGCCGCTTCCGACCAACTCCTGGTTTACCCATAGCCACTTGTCCTGCCAATTCTTAGGGGTCCGCCCGTCGGGAACTAAGGTGTGCCCCCCTCGCCGGACCGAAAAGGTGCACTTATCCCCAGTGACGCAGAATCGGAAGAAAAACTTGAAAATAAAGTAATCCGGAAGATACTCGTTGGCCCTACAGATCATCTCAAATGCAACCACTTTGTTGACTGCATTAGGGGTCAGCATCTGAAGACTGCATCCGTCTTTCTGGAAGACTTCCTCTTGAAAATCAATCAAAAGGAAACGGATGCCAGCATCTAGGGTCTTCAAGTAAACCCCAATCTTGCCAGGGGGAGGGGACGAGATACTAGAACCGGGTGCAGGAAACTCTACAACTTCCAAAGAAGATAAGCCATATGTGACCTCCAGTTGACGATACTCAGTGGCGGAAGGGAGAATACCGGGAAGGTTTGCCATGAGAAAGGAAGAGAGAAGAAGACAAGCCAGAAAAGAGGAAGACGAAGAGGGAAGGAGGAAAAGATAAAGAGAAACCGTTTAAAGACCCTTATAAAGAAAAGGAAGAGGCGGGATATTTAAATTCCTGACACGGTGACGTAACTGCCAGTCATCATGCACAGTCACGTCGCCATTAAAGACAGAACGACGGGTAAAGAAAAACCAACACGCGTAAGCTAACTAAGTCCAGAACGCCGTAACTAGCGCTGCAACGCTACGGCTACAGGACTGGGGGACTTGATGACGTGCCTAGGGCAGCACGGCAGAAGCACGAGCCGGACACGCCAACCGGGCCCAGCCCAGCAGGCTTAGCGTCCGCTGGCACCCCCGGGAGTGGAAGGCACAGGCAAAAGGCTCGCGCACGCCAACCGGGCCCAGCCCAGCAGGCTTAGCGTCCGGTGGCGCCCTCGGGAGCAGAACGCACAGGCGAAAGGCTCGCGCCCGCCAAAAGACGCTCCCAGCTCCGAGACAAAAGATACGGTCAGGAGACAAGCAGGAGGATTAGACCATTACCGTTAGAGCCAAAAAGAGCGCCCTAATTGTTGAAGGCGCATGACTCTCCAATCAGCGCCCCTGATCCTGTCTCCCCAAAAAGCGATCTTGTCTGGTACGGATCAGGCAAGGGAGCTAGGTATAAAAGGATACGCTCTCAGACCTACGAGGTAAGCTCTCTGGACTCTCTAAGAGCGTACACCCAAAGATCCTAAACACTCTCTAACTTGACCGTCGGAGCGTTCTTCCGGGAGCTCCTCCCGGAAAGCGGCTGACGGCCTTTTTTCTTTGTGATCTTGCAGAGGCAGCCGAGAATCCAAGTGAACAATACCGATCGAGCCAGGCCAAGGTCGCATCAATGAACCTATAATTGATTTAGATACGGATAACCAAGAACCTGTTACAGTTGAAGAATCACCGGCAGATAAAGTTGACAATGAAAAGGAAAATACGCCTACAAATAGGAAAATATCCATTGTTTGGGATCATTTTCCAAAAGTAGAAGGCGCGAAGAAAACAAAATGCAAATATTGTGGTACATTAATGTCATCTAATACTAGAAATGTGATAGCTTATTTTATTTCCTTATTTTTATTAGTTTATTTTAGATTTTTAGATCTTTTTATCATTATTGCATTGTATTTTATTTATTTTCTTTAGTATGGATCGTACCGGGTGCTTTTTATGTTGCATGAGGTATTTTGCAGGGTTTTGGAGCTTATCGCGATTGTGGATTAGAGTGAAGACGAACTTGTGGGCTCTCGAGGCGCTATTGGGCTTGGCTGATCCACCAAAGAAGATTTGGGCTTAAAAAGATAAAGGCTTGGATGAAGTGGGCTTGTGAAGATGGATCATGGATAATTAATTTTGGGTTTGGAGCATCCACATTTGAAGATAAAAGATGATTGGCTGATTCGAATTACATGGATATGGAGGGGACCAAAGGAATCTTTGGTAGTGGAAGGGTGGAGTGGTGGAATGAAGGACCAATAGTATTACAACAACATTTGTGCGGGTGGAATTTTCGTCGCGCGGGTACCCGCGCAACTGCCCAGTTTGGGCATTTTGGTCATTTGGCTTGCCATAACCTTGGGGGATCAGATCTAGCAGCCATAACTTCGATTTTACACCATTGGAGACCTGGAGGAGGCGATTTTGGAAGCTCAAGACTCATTTCTCTTCATCTTTCCAAGATTTTTGGTAGTTTCATTATGCAATTAGACTTTTGTGATTGTTGTTCTATTGCCATGAGTGGCTAAACTCTTTATATTGGTTAACTTTGGTTAAAACCTTTGAATGTTTGTGGGTTTTTGAAGGATTCATGCTAGATTATCAATTATCTTATGTTTATGGTTCTAGATCATATTTCTTATGCTTGTTTATGTTTATGGTTCTAGAAATGGTACTTCAGCGTTGCTCAGTCACTTAACAAATGTATGTAAGAACTCACCTCTTTATAAAAAACCCGATTTAAAGAGACAGTCAATTTTGAGCTTTAAGCCGACAAATAAGGGGGCGAGTGGTAGTGGGTCATTGGCTACACATTCATTTAGCCAATAGAAGTGCAGACTAGCCCTTGCAAAAATGTGTATTAAGGACAACTGGTCGTTTAGTGCGGTCGATGACGAGGGTTTCAGGGAGTTTGTTTGGGAATTGAATCCAAACTTCAAGTTTGTATCAAGATGGACTGTTGCTCGGGATTGTTTATCCTTTTATGAAGAAGAGGCAATAAAGGTAAAAGACATGCTTCAAGACCAAACAGTGTGTCTAACCACCGACACTTGGTCATCAGTTTAGAATTATAATTATATGTGCCTTACAAAACACTGGATCGACGATGACTGGGTTTTACAAAAAAATATACTTAATTTTTGTCTAATAGAAAACCATTGGGAGTCTTGTATATGAATACATAAGAGAGTGGGGGCATTAATAATGTGTTTACTATCACGGTGGATAACGCATCTTCTAATGATGGAGCTATCCGGTTTTTGAGGAGGATGTTAAAAGGACCAAACAATATTTTGGGTTGTAACTATTTGCACCTACGTTGTTGTGCACATATCATCAATCTCGTGGTTCGAGATGGCTTGGAAGAAGAATTTGATTCTATTACTAGAATTCGAGGTGCTGTGACGTATGTGAGATCATCACCGGCTAGATATAAAACATTTAAAGATTGTGTTGCTCGTGCAGCTATTAAATGTAAACAAAAGTCATGCCTGGATGTTGATACGAGATGGGATTCAACATATTTAATGTTGGAAACAACAGTGAAGTATGAACAAGCGTTTGACAGGTATATTTGTCTATTATTTCTTTATATTATTTTGTTTCTTTAACTAATAAAACTAATATCCACTGTGTATTTTATTTTCTCAATAGGCTTTACACGATAGATTCAAATTATGGAGCTCATTTTCGAAGTGAAGTCACTGATGATTGTGAAGGGAGCACAAGAAAAGGGAAAAACAAAGTTAAAGTCATTGGTGCTCCGAGTGAATCTGATTGGGAGACTGCAAGGTATGATTCACTTTTTAAAGTTATTGTTTTTAATAATTATTTGGATACTTATATATTGTTATTTGTATTTAATATAGGAATATGATTGAGTACTTGAAAAAAAATTTCGATGTTACAACCAAGATATCTGGTACAAAGTATGTAACATCAAATACGATTTTTTCCGATTTTGTGAAAATGCAAGCCAAAATCACTCGAATGTGCTTGAGTACGGATGAAAAAAAGAAAAATATGGCAACGTCAATGAAAACCAAATTTGATAAATATTGGGAAGACATTGATCACTGTTGGAAATTTCTGAATTATCCTATATATGATGAGGTATAATAGGAGTTATCTAGTTGTGTGGGTTGACGAATTAGATACTGATAAGGATTGATGCTAGGATCCTAAATAGATGCAAGTTTGTTATGTCTTGTATTCTATATAAATACATGCTTAGTTATCGAGCTGTGATATCAAGTGTGAACCAATTGAGTTTTTTGTGTTTAGTTTTTCTCAATAATAACCATTGTGTGTTTGGTTAGATCGTGTTCTGCTTTGAATTGGTATCAGAGCCTCGTTGAAAGGAAGACATGGTGGAGGGTGATACGTTGTAATCTTCTGTCTCAGGGGGAGGCGATAAAGGAACGTCTTTTTCGTTTCAAGTGCCAATGTTGAATGCAACGAATTATACTGTGTGGGCAATTCGCATGAAGGTGATATTGAATGTTCATCAGGTTTGGGATGTCATAGATCCGGGAGCGAATGATCCTAAGAAGAATAATGTTGCTATTGCAGTGATCTTCCAGGCGATACCTGAAGATCTTATTTTACGAATTGGGACGATGGATACGGCAAAAGAAATTTGGGAAGCCATAAAAGCTCGTAATTTGGGTGCAGACAGGGTGAGGGAGGCCAGATTGCAAACCCTAATTACCGAGTTTGACAATCTTAAGGTGAAGGAGTCAGCTACCATTGATGAATATGCGAGCCAACTTTCAGGTATAACATCTAGATCATCTTCTCTTGGGGAAACGATTAGTGAAAGGAAGATGGTTAAAAAGTTTCTAACAAGCTTACCAAGAAGATTCATCCACATAGTTGCTTCTATAGAGCAAATCTTAGATCTTGGGTCAGTTGGGTTTGAATATGTCGTTGGAAGGCTAAAGGCATACGAAGAGAGGACCCGTGATGACTCTCAAACCATTAATCAAGGCAAACTCCTACTCAACAAATCTATGTCGTCATCACGGAACAATGAGTCCAGTCGCGGTAAGGGTAAAGGCGGGGGACGGGGTCGTGGAAGTAGGAATAACAATGGGACAACTCACCAACAAAACCTATCATCGAATTCAACCAGTGGTGAAACCGAAAGGATAAAAAGTAAAGCGAAAGATCACTCAAAAGTCCAATGCTATCCGTGTGATAAATTCGGACACTTCGCTAATCGTTGTCCGGAACGTAAGGTCAAACATCAAGAGGCTAATCTCGGTGATGTTGATAAGCAAGATCCGGCGGTATTCATGGCAGAAACCATGTTCGAAATTGTGATGTTAAATGAGGCTGCAGTAATTCCATCTAGATACTCACAAACGGGTAACAATGACGTTTGGTACCTTGATAATGGAGCGAGCAATCACATGAGTGGTAATCGTTCTTACTTCAGTGAAATAAATACTCGAATAGGAGGTAGGGTTCAGTTTGGTGATAACTCATATGTTAAGATTTGAGGAAAAGGTTCGGTACTGTTCGAGAGCCGTGGAGGTGGGCAAAAGCTTTTAACCGACGTGTACTTCATTCCCGATTTAAAGACAAACATTATCAGCCTAGGGCAGGCAACAGAGTGTGGCTGTGAAGTTAGCATGAAGGATGAATACTTATACTTGTATGATAATACAAACACATTGTTGTTCAAGGTGAAGAGATCAGTTAATCGTTTGTATAAGACTCAGATTGCTATTGGGAAACCTGTATGCTTGCATGGGAGGTTGGATGATGTTGAGTGGCTTTGGCATGCAAGGCTTGGCCACGTAAACTTTGGAACGCTAACATCGATGGCAAATAAGAAGACGGTAAATGGACTACCTAAAGTCAGCGGGTCAAACAGGGTATGTGAATCTTGCTTAGTAGGAAAACACTCTCAGAGCTTTTTTCCTAAGAATTCACTGTTTAGAGCAAAACAATCGTTAGAGCTAATTCATGGTGACATGTGTGGGCCTATAACACCTCCCACAATGGATTGGACTATTTGGTTCGGATATTCGGATTTTTGGATTGGTTTTCAACAAAACCGAATTATTATTTTGGATTTCAGATTGGTTTTGGTTTATAAAATAAAACCGAATAGTCCAAAAAAAACGAATAAACATTTATTATTTATCTATTTTTAATATATATCTATAGTTATTTATTAATTTTGTAATTTACTTTTTCAAATAGGTTCAAAATGTTTCACCCGATAAAAAAAACATTAATATGTATTTTCTCTCAAAAGTTTTCTATCTATAAAATATTTAACTATAATATATATTCTTATTAGTTGTTTATAAATTTTAAATCACAACTAAATAGTATGTTTTTGCTTCCTGTGTAAAGTTGGGTAATATTATAATTATATGTCGTTTTAAAATGTTTCGGTTTTTGAAAACCGAATTATAAAAACCGATCCAACCGAATTGTAATTGGATCGAATCGGATCGGATTTGAATTTAGTTTGGACTATACGGATCTATGTTTTGAAAACCGAAATCAATTTGGATTCACTTGATTGGATCGGATCAAACCGATCCATCCAAACGAACACCCCTACATACGACTACACCACCTAAACACACCCTCTAGGTAGCCACAACGAGTTGCTCTCTTGGTCGGGAAAAAGTTGGGCTTAGTGGTGCTAGACAATGGAAAGCCTTTAATGCAGTTATTATCGTATATCTTTGGGTCTTGTGACCTTTCATAACAAATTGTCTTTATAACAACAAAGCGTAGGAATGTTGATATCTTTAACAAGTTGGTCACGTTTTTGTATTTATGGGTTTGTAATGGGAGTAGAAAAATATTTTGAATTTGTTTGGTTGGTTGGTTGCAAAATCATATACATGTTATTTTCACTTTGTAGTTTTTTAGCATCTAGCTAGTTTTTATGGTATTTTGTTGTTCCAAAAAAAAAAAAAAAAAAAAAACTAATTCGTTGATTTCACGTCAGATATCCGATGAGGTTGAGAATGATAGTTCTAGATCAATGATTTTATTTCCAATTTGACTCGATTTCGTTTTGTCCCTCTTTAGCATCACTCCTGTCTGCAAATGTAATTCCACATTTTTGTGTCATCCAAGTCGTTCTCACAATATTAAGTTTAATTTGCTGATATATATATATATATATATATATATATATATATATATATATATATATATATATATATATATATATATATATATATATATATATGTGTACTCATCAAGTTATAGGATTGGTATATGTCTGTAATTAGAATATCCACAATAGTAGCCTCTTTTCAAGAGCTTATTGAGTCAAGTACGATCATAAAGTCAAAAACGTTGTTGTAGGAGCATAGAACATCCATAATAGGATAGTGATTTTATAAAGTTTTTTTTCATTAACGTGTTTAAAATGAAAATTTCCATTATATTTGCGTAATATGCGGACTTTTTCAATTTGCTTATTTATATGTTATTTGTATAAATTATCTATTTACAATTGGTTGAAAATTTATGGAGACCCACTGCATCATTAAAAAAGCTCATGACAGGAGATGACAAATTTACAAGCTCTTTGAAAAAACTTTGGTTTAAAAGATTTCCTCTAATAGTGTTCTCAACTTTCAAGAGTTTATTTATTTATTTATTAATTTTTTTGAACGGGCGAGTCAGTGTTAGTGTTAGACACCTGACTTAGGCGAATCTCAGTAACGGGCCTTCCACCGTCTGAGGTAGCCTTGACTCAAACCATAGGTGAATCCCGACTTTCCCAATATTTGACGCTCCCTTGACTCGAACCTGTGCCCTTCTCCTCTTTCGTAAAAGTGAAACCCCTTAGGAAAACACTCATGGCCAGCTGGGTTAGGCACGGTTTGAAAAAAAACTCATATGGTGGATGCTCTAATTAAATTCAAATATTTTTCAAATAACTTATAGATTTACAGGCTTTTGTCAAGTGTTTTTACAATAATTGTGGTGAGTGGTTGTTTTTAAACCAATTTTTAGTATGCAATACATTGATGTTCATATACATATTTAGCCTTGATACGAGTTTGACGTAGGAGATTGTTGCTAAAAGGTCTTTATGGTCTCAAATTATTTCTCTTATCAATGGCTGGAATGGTGAAGTGATTGTGAAGGGTGATTTTAATGGGGTCCGATTTGAGTACAAGAGACATAATTCAGGTTTTGATGGTCGTCATGCAAAATATTTTAATAAAGCTCTTAGACCTGATGGTTTTACTTTTGAATTCTTCAAAAAATTATGGTACCTTATTGAAGAGGATGTGCTTCATGTCGTGCTAGAATTCTTCAATTATGGTGCTTTCCCTAAAGGGTGTAATCCCTCTTTTATTGCCTTGATCCCAAAGGTGCATGACGCGAAGATAGTTAGTAATTTTTTTCCTAATAGTCTAATTGGTTGTTAATATAAATTATTGGTAAAATATTAGCTAATAGAATTGTCATGGTTATGGATTCTATTGTAGCCTTGAACAGTCTGCTTTCATTAAAGGCATACAAAGTTTAGATGGTCCTGACTCTTAATGAAGTGTTTTCTTGGTGTAAGTCGCGTAAACATCAGGCTATGCCTTGAAGGTTGATTTTCAAAAAGCTTATGATTCGGTTTGTTGGGATTTCCTGGATGATCTTCTATCTAAATTCGATTTTTATTCTAAGTGGAGAAGTTGGATCCGAGGATGTTTATTTTCTTCTATGGGTTCTATCTTAGTGAATGGGGCTCCTTCTGATGAGTTTCAATTTCACTATGGCTTATGTCAAGGAGACCCTCTCTCTCCTTTCCTATTCATTCTTGTCATGGAATCTCTCTATATTGCTTTTCAAAGAACTATTGATCGAGGCTTGTTTTTTTTTTTTGTCTTCAGATTGGCATTTCAACCCAGGTTACTCTTTCTCACTTGTTCTATGTCGATGTTGCTATCTTTATAGGCCAATGGTCTCGGGCTAATGTGCTTCATGTATTTAGACTTCTTCATTATTTTTTCTTAGCATCTAGCCTCAAGATTAATGTGGATAAGAGTAATATGATAGGGTTTGGAGTTCAGTTTTTGGTTGTGGAAGAGGTGGCGATTTCTATTGGGTGTGTTCCCAACAAAGCTCCTTTTAATTATTTAGGGCTCACAGTTGGTGGTAACATGTCTCATATTGCTTCTTAGAATGGTGTGATACGAAAAGTCACCTTTAAAATTTCACACTGGAAGTCTAAAACTCTTTCGGTGGGGGGAAGATTGACTTTGTTAAAGTCTGTTTTGGGTACAACCCCGACATATTTTATGTATATCTTTAGAGCTCAGAAGTTTGTGATTAATCGTTTAGAATCCTGTCGTAATGCTTTTTTCTTAGGTGCTGATTTGGAAGAGCGCAGTATGACTTAGGTTAAATGGAAAAAGGTGTTAGCGCACAAGTGATATGGTGGTCTCGGGGTTAATAGTCTTTTTTGCTTTTAACCGTGCTCTTCTCTTTAAATGGATTTGGCGGTTTCTGTCATTCCCAAATGCTCTCTGGGTGAAAGTGATCAAATCTATTCATGGAGAAGATGGGTTAATCGGCCATTCTTCTTTGAGAAATATTGGAAACTCCAATTAGGTTTCGATTATTAATACTTTTCATTCCTTACACTCTAAAGGTGTGGATCTTATGTCTTTTTGTAAAAGGGTGGTTGGAGATGGTAAGCTTACTGCTTTTGGGATGATCATTGGATTGGTAATGACCCTTAAAAAAATTATTTCCATAGATTATATGCCCTTGAGCTAGATAAACAAATTCACGTTGTTGCGAAGATGATTCAACCGGGTTGGGATACATTTTAGAAGAACACCGAGAAGGGGGTAGAGGCTGAGCAATGGTCTAATTTCTCAGACTTGATGTCCTCGATTTTACTTTCTTCGTCTGCAGATAGATGGAGTTGGTCGCTCGATGGTTCCGACTCTTTCTCTGTGAGCTCTGCTAGGTCGCAAATTGATAAGAATCTTCTTATTATCTCGGATACAATGATCAGATGGTGCCGCCTTATGCCTATTAAAGTTAATGTTTTTGTTGGGCGTCTTTTTTTGAACAAATTACCTTCTCATTATAACTTATTTCAAGGAGGGCTTGAGATTAATTCTATTTTTTGCCCTATTCGTGAGAAGGAAGTTAAGACTAATACATACTTGTTCTTTAAATGTGACTTGGCTAGGGACTTATTGAGTCTTGTTTGCATATGGTGGAATGTTCAGACGCCTACTTCGTTTTTTTTTTCAAGATTGGTTTAACTAGATTGGCTGCTAATGTTGTCTTCAATTTGTCAAGATTTTCTAGAGGCGGTTTTTTTCACTCTTTGGTGGTCGATTTGGTGTTTTAGAAATGCTTTAATTTTTTATAAAGTTGCCTAGAAAATGTTTGTTGTTTGATAAGGTGATGACTCAGAATTTCATTTGGACTAGTAGTATGTGTCATAAAATTACTGTCAATTGTGTTGCCTGGTTACAGAATTCAATTTTATCTATTATTTTCATGTAAGTGTTTTCTTTATAGCGTTTTGCTAGTTTTCCTTAATAAATCTAATGTTTTAAAAACATCTTTCACACATTATGAAATTTCACATATATAATACACATAGTAAAATATGATTTTTAATGAATTTATTAAGGTCATTTGTTCCTTTTTGTGTTGAGGATTATTCAAAAACAATTTTGTAATTGTACGAATTTAAAGGTCCTTTTATTAAAATATCAACAAATAGGCATCTTGTTAAATCAATCATACTATTTTGATTTGTGATTATCTCGTTATTTACTAATTACTCATATTTATAAAATTAATTGTTAAAGTATAAAACAACTTAGCAGCCTATGTTTCCTAGTGTAGGCCATTGTTTGAGAGAAAACTAGTCCCGAAAAAAAAAAAAAAAAAAAAAACTATTTTCTTTGTTAATCATGAAAGGAAATAAGGATAGATCTTTAATTCTAATATATTCAAAAAAGAATACTCCTGGTATGATGTTTTTGTTGTCCACTTTATCGGATAGGGCGATTGGTTGGATACTTCGAGGCACTATGACTTCTTTTGTTTTCCACCAATACTAGGTTTCATCTTCGAGTTTGTTCAGACTGCTTGACTTTTGACTTTATCGTATGGATTGTTCTTTTGTGCCTTGCAAAAGTTATTTATAATATATTAATCATGTCTTGTGGTTTAATGTATTATGTATGTTTAGTTTTTAATTTTTTTAAAGTTAATCATTCATAAAGGTTTTTTTATTTTGGTTTTGTTCTCGGTTCTAAATCAATTATATATATATATATATATATATATATATATATATATATATATATATATATATATATATATATATATATATATATAATGGGTAAAATAATAGTTTTAAATTGATTCGGGACCGGAACAAAACCAAAATAAAAAAAACTTTATGAATGATTCAACTTTAAAAAAAATTAAAAACTAAATATACATAATACATTAAACCACAGAGACAAGATTAATATATTATAAATAACTTTTGCAAGGCACAAAAGAACAATCCATGCGATAAAGTCAAAAGTCAAGCAGTGTGAACAAACTTAAAGATATATAGTGTGTGTGTGAGAGAGAGAGTTATGTTCCATATTGTAACGACGTAAATTTTCAAACAAAATTTTCGATTTAAAATCACATAAATCTCATAACCCATTTCACAAAATCCCCTTTATTTTATTTACAAAACGCAACTCCATAATTGTTTCATTAATGATCCATGATCCTCCAAAAACATAACTCTTTCTCTGGTGTGTACAATCGAACCGGCGCCCTCCCGCGATCCTGAGAAGAACCTGAAACACATATCACATAACACTGTAAGCACGAAGCTTAGTGAGTTCCACAAAATACCACATACAACATATTAGCCACTCGAGGCTATAACTCTATAAGACCCTCTAGTCAATGTGTCTCAGTGGGACCCTCCAGTCCCACAACTCTAATGGACCCTCCGGTCCTAACTCTGTGGACCCTCCGGTCCTAACTCTGTAAGCTCTGAGTAATACACAGCATAAATCACAAAGAAATAATGCAGGATATCACAATACACAAATAAACACATAAAACAGCTCAATCACGTAAAGATACCACTCTTGGTAAGTATAGTGAGAAGACTCACCTTGCGAACAAGCAAGCAAATATCCTCGAACTCGAATCTCGAACTAGCCACCGCCTAACACATAGGGTAAATATCTCTAATTAATACTCGATTCTCGACTCTAAGTAACCACATGTTATCCTTTTCTCTCTAACTCTCGAATTGGGTAAAAGACCATTTTACCCCTCTATGGTCTCCATTACTCATGTTGACCAAACCCTAAAGTCAACAGAAGTCAAACTCGAGTCAATAGTCCTTGTTTGACCCGACTCGTCGAGTGCACTCATGCAACTCGTCGAGTCCCCTCTTTTCCTCAGAAGTCTCAAGAAAGTCCAGCTCAGCTCGTCGAGTTGACCCCCAACTCGCCGAGTTATGGCATGATCAAACTCATCGGGACAAACCCTAACCGACTCGTCGAGTCAGGCCATGGACTCGGCGAGTCCCTTCAGTCTGTTTTCTCATTCAGACGTTTTAAGGCATATCTACTACCCTAAACTCTAGATCTAGCCTCCCAAGGCTCGACTGTCACGTAAAGCTTCGATCTTTACGTTCATACATGGCATACTTGATCCATAATGCCAATACAAGTTCTAACAAAGGTTACATGCTCAAGGTCTTGTCTGTAACTCAATAAAGTTCGGGTCTTTGGGCTCACAAAGCCTCCTACAACTCAGATCTTAGGTTTCAACCTCAATCATGCTCAAAGATCACAATGACACCAAAAAGAATGGGAAAAACCCTAGAAACTCCCTAAACCAAAATCATCATAAGGAAATGACCAAGTTAGCAACTTTTTACCTCCAACTGGAGCAAAACTCTGAAAAATCTCTGGGTCCAAAGCCTCCCCTTGAACCAAGCTTTGATGCTCTCCACTTCTCCTTCAACAATGCACTAAAATCCACAAGATTAACCTCTTTCTCACTCTCTAGCTCAAATGGATGATTAGGGTTTCTCTCAAGGAAGTAGGGTGACTGGTGAGGCGCAAATGGGGCTATAAGTTCCCTTATATAGGCCCCAACCCCGGGAAATTAGGGTTTCTCTGCCCAGCACCTACTCGGCGAGTCGGCTCTCTGACTCGTCGAGTCCATTCATTAATCCCACGTGGACACTCGACTCTACTCGACGAGTTGGACTCACAACTCACCGAGTCACTCCATAAATCTCAGATTAATCATACAATAATATACCTGAAAGTCCGGATGTTACACATATGTGGACATACATTTATTGTGCGGATGTATATTGACAATGTTATTCTATAAGAAAAAATAGGTTGTTTGGTAACGTCAATACAATCAAACTCACATAATGATTATGATTATCACACATTCTCACTAATTAATTTGTCGATAGAAATGATATGGATGTTTTTTTTGATGATTCTCGTTCTGTCAGAATGTTGCTGTCAAAATGTGCTCTTGATAATAGGGTCATTTTATGTTGCCCTCAAGAAACAAATTAGGAATTAAAAGACGAAGACATATGGAGAAAATAAGTTTATTAATTTATTATGTTTAATAAATTAATCAAAAACTATTTTGGAATTATTTGGGAATAAATATATTCAAAGGGTCGAATATTAATTAGTTAAAAGATTGACTACTTAAATATTTTGGAGCCCTTAAAGGGTTAGAAGAATTCGAAATTCTCCATCCCATATTAGATGGGAGAACATTTTGAACTGTATCTCCATCCCACATGGGAGGGGAGATATAACTAAGGAAATGATCCAATACTATAAATACGGCTCTAGTGATCTCAGAATTCCTTGCACCTTGGTTTAAAGTTTTCGCCAACATCTTCACTTTCTCTCTATGTGACGAATTTCTTAACCCTTCTTAAGGTTTGAAGAAATTTGACCCTCTCCGAGTTTTCTTTTGGTTCTCTTTATGAAATCATTGAGTGTGATTCCATTAGAGTGATTCTACTTTGGGTCCTCTCATCCAGACAACATGACTGGATCAAGAAGTGATCAAAAAGCTTCAAGAAGGGGTTAAAAAGATCAAGATCGAGCTGCATAAGAGCTTAGTCATTTTGTCTTTCTTTTGTAGATGTACAGTATTAAAGTAGCTTGATATCGTTAGTAAAACCTAGATCCTAGGGGTGTATGTACACATAGCTAAATTATGATTTTTACCGCTACCTTGATTGATTATATTGATACATAAAAAAACCCAACAGTGTTATCCAGAGACTTCGATATGTTGTATTTGAGCAGCAGTGGAGACTAGAATCTTGGAAAATATGGTAGTCTCTGGTGAGTCAAAGAGAGTGTCATAATTCACATCTACGATGTTGAGGGGTCTGGATTGAATTAGAATATCATTTTCCATGATGAATTTGTTTCCTTTGAAGGAGACGATTTCCAGGCAAAAAAATCATCAAACTTCACGTCAAAGCTTTCTTCTATGACTCTTGTTCGTCGGATCAGAACCCTGTAGGCAACCTTGTTGATGATGCTTCGATTCTGAACAAAGCAAGCTGTTGCCAATGCTTGTGCCCAAAGATAGAGAGGCATATTTGCGAATTTGAGCATCGATTTAGCAGCTTCCACAAGAGTTATGTTCCTTTTTTCTACCATGTCATTCTGATGTGGTGTGTATGGTGCCAAAAAGTTATGATTGATACCCTTGGATACCAAGAAGTCATTCAGAACAACTTTTCGTTAGACCGTGAGGTGAGTTTTCCTTACTATACTTACCGGTCGAAGGCACCAAGGTCGGCCCATTGGATTGATATCCTGGTTTTACCGTTGTTGTTATGATGTAGTGATCTGTTAGATATGTATCCTCGTATATAGGATGTTGTTATTTGTAGTGATCTGTTAGATTTGTATCCTGGTATATAGGATGTTTCTATGTTGTAGTGATCTGTTAGATCTGTATCGTGGTATATAGGATGATTCTATGATGTAGTGATCTGTTAGATCTATATGACCACCTGTATATGCTAGCTATTGAGGTAGTTATGCTTTGTGATTAAGGCCAAGATACCCAGTGCGGTCCGGATAGACTAAAGGCTTGCGAGGTAGACCATTCAGGCCGAAGGCCCAGAGAGTGGTCCAGATAGGTTGTAGGCCCGGTGAGGCGGTCCAGTCATGCTGAAGGCTCTGTATGCATGTTGTTGTTTGTTATGTTTATGTGGTGTTACTTTGGGGGAACTCACTAAGTGTTGGCTTACAGTTTTAGTTTTGTTTCAGTTACTTCAGAGGACCGTGGCAAGGCGAAGGCGTGACCGTACAAATCCTTGGTTTCATGTTGTTGAGCTTGGGAGACTCTGTTTTTAGATAATGTTTTGGGAACAATGGTTTTGTAAACACTTCTTTTAGTAAATGAGTTGTTTTGAAAAGTTTAAATTTGTTATGATTTTTGAGATCTTACACCCACTTTAAACACCTCACTAAATCTAGCCTTGTCATCATACCTATAAGTAGATCAATCATTATAACAGCTTGGAATCACTGGTAAATCTTGTTTATAGATTCATAATAACAATAATGAACTTAAAGGTTAGTTATACTTAAAGCACGGTAAGCATAAGTCACCTTACAGGTTGTTTAGCGAGAAACCAGACTTTGCGCAGGTAGAACTTCTAAACCGAAAGATCTATTTCTTGGGGCTTTATGACGCTCCGGAGCTTCGCTAATAACCCTTAGGAACTACTAGAACAAGGCCTAGGGACATTGGGGGGGGGGGGGGGTGGGAGAGATTGGATTGAAGAGGTGTGAAGAAATGGGTGAAATTCTTTTTTCTATTTATATGCTGTCAGGAGGCCAGTATGTTGGCAGTACTCCAAACTACGCTGGTCGTAATGGGGCCTAGTGTCAGCATCTTGTGGCAAGCCGTGGGGAAAAAGGTGTGTGCCAGATTGTGACACTTGTCACTCCATCGTTAATCTGAAAACTAATTATCTTGTAAAATTCATAACTTTTGCATACAAGCTCCGTTTTTGATATTATTTATATCCACGCGTAGCTATCGAAGAGATCTAAATCTTTCGTTTAGAATTCGTTGGCTAATTTTGAATTTATTTTTAAAGTTATATTTTAACAGGCTTAGATTGTTAAAGTTCGTTAAAAATTCATAACTTTGTCATCCGACGTCCGTTTTTGACTATCTTTATATCGTTAAACTCCTGTTAACAAGATATTCAACTCTCAATTAGATTATTCCGGATAAAATTGACCAATATAAAATTTGATTTCTGAGTTGTATACTACTACACTGAATCTTAGGAAAATCGTAACTTCTTCTAATGAGGTCAAATTTAGATGTTCTTTATATGCACGCTCTCGGTTTAACGAATACTATGACTTTAATTTAGATCAATAAGGCTAAAAAATATTTTATCAAAATCTCACTTTTTACGATACACAGAGTTGTGTCGGTTAAATCGCGAAACTTCGAAGAAGCATAACTTCTTTATACGAAGTCAGATTCAGCGTTCTTTATATGGACGGAATCCTTGTGACATATACTATAAGTTTGGTTAATATTATTTATCCTAAATAATCTTCAATCAAAAATTCATTCTTAACGCTTATTATATCTTAATTGACTAGCCCGAATTTGCGGGCATTACAATTAAAAAGCAACCATTATGACTCTGATACCAATTGTTGAGAGAAAAACTTAAGTTAAGATATTGATTTGAGGATATGTAAGTTAATCTAAAGGGATCTTTTAGTAAGCTCAACAATAAGAAATATGTGGAATGATAAGGAAGAATATAACAACAAGATTAATCAGTACACATAAACAAGTAACAATACTTAGTTGAATCGTAACAAGGTTTGCATTCAAACAAAAGCTAGTAATTGATGAACAACATAAGCAAGAGATGATGAAGATAATTAAGACTTGATTTCAATAAGGAGTAATACAATGAAAGTTTGAGAAGTGGTGAGCAAATCGGTCAACATGATCATCTATTTATAGTAAAACTAAGTACATGATAAATAATAGAATACTCCTAAGTCAGGTGGCCATGCTTGTCACATCTAGACTGACAAAACTATCTAACACACAATGTCAGAAATGGTGAACATTACTTTCTGACACTTTGGCGTAGAGAAGAAAAAACATAATCACCTTTAGGTTAACATCCTTCACTCTGGTATTCCAAGTCTCCAGTATCAAATATCATAACTCCTCGTAACTGATCAACATAACAAGAATACTACAACAACCAACAAACAAGTCTTCGGTTCTTCAATACACTTCATAGTTTCCGAGGGTCACTTCCATGCATCAACACTTTGGGTTTTTCTCAGTCTGAGATAGGAACTTTCCTTGTGCTTGTGCTTGTGCTTCCATTTTGCTCATAGAGTTCGCGAGTTGTGATACCTGTTGCTCAAGATTTTTGATACTAGACTTGGTCTCATTCTGAAAGGCTTGGGTACTGGTAGCGAGACTTTTAACAATGTCTTCTAGAGACATGGTGGAATGGCTAACTTGTTGTTGAATAGGTGGTTTCTGAAAATTGGACCAATGTTGATTTTGCTGAAAAGATTGTTGCTGAAAGCGAGGTGGATGTTGGTACTGATTTCTATGCTGAAAGTTCTGTTGGGGTCTTTGCTAAAATTTGTTCTGGAATACTCCCCAAGCTTGGTTGTTGCGCGGTTGATCAAACTGTATCTGCTGTGCTTGATAACCTCCCATGGCCTGGACAGCTTCAGTGTCTTCCTGAAATATTGGGTGCATGTTTGTTGGTTGCCCAGTCTTCAAGCATATCCCACAAGATTTGACCTTTGGTTCACCACCCTTTTCTTTCATCAGGTCAAGAACAACCTTTGTTAATTTTGAAATATGAGACTCAATGTGGGCATTGTTGATTTCCTTTACTCCTCGTGGCTGATCTGGATACCATTCTTCTTCATTTGTTGAGTATTTTGATTCGATTCCCAGCTTCTCTATTAATTATCAGATCTAGGTTGGCGTCATGTCTGCAAGTGAACTACTACTCGAAGCGTTGATCAGTCACCTTTCCATTGGGGTCAGGCCTTCACAGAAGCACTGATATAACTGATAGTCACCGATCCCATGTTGTGGGCATCGGACCAATAACTTCTTGAACCACTCCAAATAACCATGAATAACTTCTCTTTTCCTTGCTTAATGGAGAGGATCTCTCTGTAAATATTGGACACTTTCGCTTTTGGAAAGTATTTTTCCAGAAAAAGTTTAGATAGCTTGTTCCATGTAGTGATTGATACAGAAGGGATATCATATGGCCACTCTTTTGATACGTCATGGACAAAACAGGGGAATGCCCTTAACTTGATCTGGTCTTCCATTATAACATGTGGCTTCATCCCAGAGCAGACAACATGGAACTCCTTGAGAAACTTATGTCGATCTTTGTTCTCAAGGCCTCAGAAAGTCGGAAGCAGATGAATTAAAACAGATTTCAGCTCAAAGTTCTGAGCTTATGGAAAAGTGATACACAAAGGATGTTGTGTAACATATTTTGTCACCCATTCTCTGAGAGTCTTTTACTGGTCGTCTTCGTGTTCACTCGTGGCTAGTTATGTTTCAATATTTAAATAAGATGGTTCAAGTGTTTCAGATTTAATGGATGGTATTGGTGAGTAGGTTTTGAACGGACTATGCGTAAGCAAGGATGGAGGTGCTTTAGGAAAGGATGGAAAGGTTATTTCAGGCTCGTTCCACAAGTGACTGCATTGTGGATTTTGTAGTGACTCTTATTATGATGACATGTGCAGAATTGTAAAGATCTAGTAAATCATATAAACATCAAGAACACAAGGAGTAAATAAACATGTTTAAGCTCCATTAGAATAGTAAGAGTACAAGTGGGTTTTGAATATTCTCTCACTAAACTAACACTCTAAATGGGTTTTACAGGTTCTTATCTAAATGGAAGTCACTCACTTCCTATTTATAGGAAAGACTCAAACCATTTATACATACAAGAGGGTAAGCCACATCCAAGGAGAACTTTATCCTAATAGATTTGTTTCCTCTAAAGCTAGAGAAGTTGTTGATGCGAAAAAACCCTATAAATTTTTCTGTTGAAGTGCTTCTTTTTTGAGTTTTCTTGTTGTCTTCTCTATTTCTGGATCGAGTTGTAGTGGAGTACCTATACGTGAAGATCTTGGCATAAAACGATTAGTGTTTGCCATATCCCCGGCAACGGTGCCAATTTGTTAAAAGCGTGTTGCAACGCCTAAACAAATACATAATAAGAATAAATATACTGCTCAAACGCACTAGGGGTAGTACTGGAAAGCATGATCGAATCCACAGGGACACGTCCTAAGGTCTATGCCTCTCTTGCGTAAGGCACACACTAATTCAACAGAAATTAAAATTGGGGGGAGGGGGGATTTGTTGATTATTAAAACTAATTTCGAAATAAATTTATAAAAGAAAATTATTAAAATACTTGATTAAAATTCAGATGGTAAAAGCAATTTCAGTTTCGTGGTGACACTCCTAATCATGCAAATAACGTTCAGCACGATAATTGAATTGTGTACTGCTTAAACTGGTACTAAAAATCATTAATAAACTCTAACAATAATCTTTTACTAAAATGTTTAACCAAAACAAGCTCTTTGAATTAAACCTTACTTTTTACTGAATTAAGTAAACAAGCTCTTAATTAATTAAGAGAAGTAGCATTAGACACATTGTAAAATTCCCAGTAAAGTCCAATACTTCTCACAAGCTCGGAAGCATAAAGACTTGTTTGTATAGTTTATATTACAGTTAATCTTAACATAACCAATCTAATATTCGTTACTTTTACTGATTAATAAAGACAATTACGGATCTAGACAATCAGATAACTATAATGATTCAATAACAATTAAAGTGGCCAACAGAAACTGAATCAAAATCAAACGTTTAATTAAGCATAAAATTGATCAAACTAAACAGTAAACACAATCAAAATTCGTGCCTAGTGATTACTTACACTAAAGGTCGAGGCGTTTGTGAAACTGAAATCTAGGGTTTTTAGCCTGACATGGAAAAAAAATTATAGAGACGAAATTAAGTTCTAGATAACTAATCTTACTAAACAGATGTTATAGGTCAAATCATGATCTTCAGATCTTCGTTTGGCACTTAGAATCCTCAGAAAATCGGCATTCTATCCTTGGAATCGCCTCTGGTTCGAAAATTAGGGTTGCAGGAATGTTTTGGGGTGCTTTTTTATGTCCGGATAAAACTCAACAACAAATTCGATTGAATTTTTGTAAGGCACGATCAAATTTTTTGGAATTCGATCAAATTAGGCTCGTGTTTGACATTTAACGGATTTTCGATGATTTTTGTAACTTCGAAGCATAAATTTCGATCGAATTTTTTCTCTTTTCTCATGAAACTTCAGGCCAAGGAAAAATATCTTCGACATGTTAATTCGATCAAATTTTGGGAGGAAATCCAATCGAATTTATGGCTTTTTACGTGAACGTTATTTTTTCTTGATTAAATCAACTTCCAAGCATTCCTCAGCATCCTCCATGAGCTTCAAGTTCCAATTTGGCTCCAATGCTCCATCAAACATATCCTCAAGGTGTCGTATTCTCAATCCATGCTAATTTACCTTGAAAATCATAACAAAAGTGAGTAGTATGAGCGTTCTATGAAAATAATGAGAAATTCGCAATTCATAATAAGACAAGGGAAATAGTTAGCATTTTATAATAAGATACAGACAAAAATGTGCTAAATAGATGCATATAAAATGCATCTAATGGGGGAACAACATACAAATATGCTTAATGTATAGTTTATTATGACTATGAATAATCTCATTACGCAAGTATTGGTATCTAAGTCATATTTAAGCATCGAATACAGTCTCAATAGTTTTCTCTATACATGAGTTATGTATATAAAATTGAAAATGTTAGTATTCGCAAAGTTTGTACAAATCAAGTTTGTCGAATCTGCTTAACAAAGTCCCTTCATTAGCTAAAGCATGAAAGTCTCGTCGGTGCTATAGGACCTTCTTGTCCTAAGTGGATATATTTTGATTGAAATTTAGTATTTGGATATTGGTATAGTACAAGCAACATATATTAAATAATTGTTGTGTTCTATATTAGCATTTTAATCCTTGAATAACTTGGTTATTCTAATGTCCATAGTGGTTCATAGTTGTGCGAACATCTATGGGGTAAGACTAATATGAATGGATTTGTTGATTTTCATGGAGATGAAAATAGAAAGAACTGTTGCCAACTTCATAAATACTTGATTAGGAGAATAAGTCTGGATCTGACCCGCATCAAAATCACTTTATGGATCGTAGTCAAAAGTGATGTTTGACAAAAGGTTGTATCTTTGTATTCTTCGACCTGAGATACATATTTGGGACTTGAGTGTATAAATGTTTGTTCTTTGACATGGTTTAACTTTGTTCCGTAAAAAGCAGTTATAAAGTTCATGTTGGGTATGACATAACTACACGATAGGCATATGCACTCAGGATGGGACTTGTTCCTCTTATTCGTTACGAGTTAGACATCTAAGGCCTTACTAAAAGTTGAACACCACATGATATTTATCACGATCCATATCTCATGTTCAACATGATGTCTAAGACAAAGGAATGACTGATATCACACCTTTAGTGACAATTGCAACTTTGAGCTCCTGGAATTGGCTATTGATAAGATGGCACCCTTCATATGTTGTTAGGGTCAGTAGCCCGTTGCTACACGTCAGCTACTGTATATGTCAATTTGTAATGAATCTTGTGTAAGTGAGAGATTGTTAGATCTATATGCTCAAGAATCATTATTGAGTGATATTGATAATAACATATGATCATATAGGGTCATACCTTTATCAAGTTGGCACATTTGTATATTTATTATTAATATGATTATTAATAAATAATATTAACTATTGTATTTTATTAGGGAATAATTATTTTTGTTGTGAAAATAATAATTAAAGAGAGTATAACTAGTTATTATATCATAATGTATGCTTAATAACTCATGTACAAGTGTTTTGGACACTTTAGGATACCATGTCTTAACTAGTTATTTCATGCATTTATATAAAGGAGGAAGAAGACAAATTTTGTCTTTTGTCCCCATGGCCGAATTCATCGTAAGGCTTGGGAGGTTGCTTGTCAACCTCCCTCCTTGGATCCCCATGCCCTTAAAGTAAGATCATTACTTTAGATTAAAATATGGGGTAACTTTTTTACTAGCATGGGATATAAAAGAATGCATGAGGCTTCTATTTTGAAGCTAGTTTTTGGTTCTCTCTTCTTCTCCCTCTCAAATAGTAGCATGCTTCTTCTTTTTTCCTATTCTTGTCTTTTGAGGTATATTGAAGAATTGATGCTTAAAGGTGCTTCTCCTCTGGGGCTTATTTGAGTTAAGTACTTAAAGGCTTAAGAAATACCTTTTACAATATGGGAACTAGCATTCCAAGTGTGTTATTCTTGATGGTGGATACTTGAAGAGAAGATCATCTTCTTTGATTTTTCTATATTCATTAACACCCCAAAACCAAGTGGGTTCAAAGGCACCAAAGGTTGTCATTCTAAAATACTCTATGGTTGTTTTTTAATATTATTCTAATATCTATAAATGGATCCTATATGGTTTGGTTTTTTTATAAACTCGAAAATAATATTGTTATTTTTAAAGCATTTTTGCTCGGTTTTTATGAAAAACTCTCTTTTATTTTATATCAAAACCCGTCATAAATCCCGAAGGATGGTGCATATAAATGGTCTCAATAAGCTGACAGTGAATAAACATGTTCTTTACATCTAACTAATGAATCGTCCACTATTGGGGGACATAATCCTAGGAACAGATTGCATAGAAGTCGGTTTGGTAACCAGGATAAAGGTCTCATCACAATCAAGACCAAGTCTCTAACTCTTCCCGATGGCAACTAAACATGCCTTGTAGCTGTCAAAGGAACCATATGCTTTGTATTTTTTTTTCTTAAAATAATCACATGGAATGTATTATATGGTCCCTTAGAGGCCTCAAAACAAGTACCCAATTTATGTTAGAAATAAAAGCATCAAATTCATTTTGCATGGAAATGGTCCATGTTTGATCATGGAGAGCATGAATGAGAGACTTAGGGTTTCCATATTGGACGAGACATAATTTGAGACTATTGATAGGTTTCGAGATTCCATGTTGAAATCAAGTGACCATCGGGTGGCTAAGAGAGTGTGTCATTGGTGCCTTGGTTAAAATAGTAGAAACTAAGGAGGGTAGATTATCACTATTATACGTAAAGCCGATAGGTGAGGGTTCAGTTTTAGGAGAACCGAGAGGAATGGAGGCTCGGGTATATGAGTAGATGAGGTGTCATGAAAATTATAAAATATGGGTGAGGCATGATTGATCTGATCAAAGAATGTATATGAGGGGCTAATTTAGAGTCACGGAGCGGAAGGGAAAGGTAGATTCGTCAAAATTGACATAACGGTAAATGGTGATCTTTTGAGATGGAAGATCAAGACAATGGAACTCTTAAATTTTTGAAGGGTAGCCGATGAAGAGACATAGTGTAAAACCGGGAGCAGGTTTGTGGGGAGGATTGATGTGAGTGTAACATAAGAACTCAACTACCTAAAGGTCTGAATAATTTTTCTTGAATAATTTGGTGAAAGGAATTTGGTTTTTGATTGAGGTGAAAGGTGTAACGTATAAGAGGTGTGTGACTATATGTAAGGTTTTGAGATAATAGTCACCGAAGGTGGAATATGTAATTGGAAGGAAAAATACGATGGTTTTTAGGATTGATATCACATGGGCTCTGATACCATTTTATGGTCAATGTTTTCCCATAATCGGATACAATACATTCATTAAAATAAATTATGTTACAAAGTATAAATAAGCTTAATCTAATGGACTACTATATTGGGTTATACAAGAGGCACATATAAATATGATGTAATGTACACTAATAACATATTGATCTTGAACATATAACAAATTTCATCTTAATGGCCAAAACAACATAATTTTTTCTACACTAGAGTGGGTAATGGAGAGAGAATAATCCTCTTTTTATGGCCTTCCATATCGGGATTGTATCTTTCTTTGATAAACCAAGAGTAAGTAGTAGATTCTACCTATCCCTTTGGGCATAAGGAAACCAATTAACAAAGGGGAAAAATAAATAAGGAGAAACATTAGAAAAAACAAGAGATGAACATAGTTAAAATAAACTTTGTCTTTAAGCCCTTATTTGATCAACATAGTTAAAATCTAACTTGATATCTAAGCTTTTATTACTGGTCGAAAACGAAATATTTAGTTAAATACATCAAAGGTTTACTCCTACGTCTAATAAAGAAGTTTGAAAGCTAATCAAATACCAACACATGGTAAAAATAAAGACTTAAACTAAAACAAGAAATGTTCCCAAATATGCCTTTTACTCTGAATTACTCTGACATGAGCATGGAAATCAATAATACCTAATTCAACCTTGGGTTAATGAAGGTAATTGACATGACGAAAAAGAAGCAAGCCATATGAATTCCACTTGAGGTATGGACACGACTTGAATGAGAAAGTTTATCGCCTCGCACAGTATACACTTTCCTGGATTCCTCATCTTTCACTTTAATGGTTGAAGAGCCTAAGAAAAAACCAAAACTAGTGAATCATAAATCTTATCTTCTTTCAATATTATAGAGATTCGATCAGTGTTATTGAGTGAAAGGTCAGTTGATATGCCAATTTACAGAACATTAGATATAATGGACATAATTTTTAGTATAAGTTCACGAGGGATTATAAAGGTTCATGCTACAAAAAGAAACGATACAAAATGGACACGATTTCATAGTTGAAATAAGTAAAATAAATTGATATGTGATCTATACTTACACTTATGCTCAATCCATCCAATGGTCTTCTTTTCCACATCGTATGTTACCAACTTATCAGTCAATACAACATCTACATATAAAATTTATGTTTCATCACCTTTTATGTAATAAATATTTATAAATTATCATAAAACTTTTTGGTACCAACTTAAAAAAATATAATTAGTTGAGATATTGGAAGAAATAAAAAAAAATGAATTGTGGCTGACCTCCTAACAAAGTTATCTCTTTCCCATCCTTCGTTTGCAAATTGCTGTCTTGAAAACCGATACACCATTCTTGATCCTGATACAATGTTTTCGTAAATAAAGTAATAAAATGCATTAAGCCTTCAACCACCATACATATGGAAGGGTAAAGTGGATTAAATACATCAACTTCAAATAGGTATTGATGGAGATAAACTTTCAGAGATAATGAATTTTTGAAGTGAAAAGTGACAACCGGAAAACCCTTCTCAACACTATATAATCATAGGAAAAATACAAAGATACAAATAAAAGTTTCAATATTTGAAAATCTTAATCATATAGAGATGAGATTCAACTATATTTATTGTTAGATCTTCAACGAACACTTACTTTCCAGAGTATTTGTAGCATGTGAACTGTTGATCAAGAATGTGACTCTTGTGCAGCATTTATCTAGGTAAATACATTAACCATGAGAATTATATTAAGAAAAATAGAAGTGAAAGTAAACCAAGGGAATTGCACGTGAATAACACAAATATTAATGCAAACATGGAAAAGATCACATATACCTTCTTGATCAATTGCTTGTAAGCCAAATCGGGCAAATAAGCTAAGGTTGTACCACTGTCAATAATTGTTCCTTGATTGGTTCCAACGCCAAACAAATCTTTTGGAAGTTGTAAAACATCAGCACCTACCTGAATTTCCTTTAATTCAACATTATAATGCTCCCTGTGATGCAGATAAATCATAAGAAACATATATTTCAAGTTAGGACAAGTTATCTAATGTTGGTCATGTACACTACCAAAGTTGTTAGAGTTAGCTACCACAAAGGGTAGCCTGTTAATTTCAATTACGTTCAGTTATGTAATTCTTTTAGTAGCTGATTTATTCTTTTAATTCTTACATATACATGTATTTGGTAGCGTGTTCATAATCAATATAGAAGATAGGAAATTCAAATCTCTCTATTTATCTCTCTCTCTCTCTCTCTCTCTCTTGTTCTTGATTTCAACATGGTATTAGCTTTTTCGTCTGTTCTTCCACATCATTTTGAATTTTTTATCATTTTCGATTCAATCTCTTCTTCATTTGATTCAATTTTACTTCAATCCATTCATATTTCATCTCGATTTGATTTAATGTTTAAATCCTATACCAATTCGATTTAATCCAATATTGTTGATCTTTCAAACGCTTTCTACCTTGTATAATCTGATAATCCTAACATAATTCTCATTAATAATGTTTTCACTGGAATTTGATACTCAACTTGGAAACGATTAATGATTATCGTTCTATTTATGAAAAACAAGCTTGCGTTCATTGATGGAACCATTTCTAAGCCACCAATTGATTCGTTGTGGTATGCAAGTTGGTACATATTCAATTCTATGGTAATTAGTTGGTTACAAAATTCTCTTTGTCATCACATTGATGAAAGTGTTCTCTTCCTTCAAACTGCTCATGACATCTAGAAAAACTTAATCATCGATATGAACAATCTAATGGAGCTCTCATTTATCAGATCCGACAACAATTATATTCTTTATTAAAAGGATCTAATGAATTATCCACTTACTACATCAAATTGAAGAATAATTGGGATGAACTTCGCATTATCCAAATTACATTTTTAATCATGATGTAATTGATATGAATGTTTTAAATGATTAAACATTTAAATTACTCAAAGAAGTCATTGGTATTCAGTCTTACTAAGAAATCGTGTCATTCTAAATCACAATGTCATTGCTTAATTGGTTTTCCATCCAACTTCAAATTCACTAAATCTAAGAGAGAGGAACCTAAGTATGATGTTTAGATTGTAACCACTGAGTCATCATCAAACAAATCTCAAGAACAATATCAACATCTTCTTCAACTACTCAATCACACCAAATTTCAGTCGTAGTCATTTTCTCATAGCCATGCTTACTCTTCCATCCTTGAAGCTCCACTGCACTCTGATGTTACTTCCTTTTTTATACTTTGTTTCTAATGTTCATAAGTATTCTGCATTTCTTCAACCACACTTATCCTTTATCACGGATAGTCGGACAGTAAAGCGACTGACCATATGTGTTCTAACAAATGTCATTTCCAGTATATGACTAAATTCACAAACAATCAATTAGGCTTCATAATGGTCATAACTTGTTCATTTTATATTGTGGTGATGTTCAAATACATGATTCAATCATCTTGCATTATGTTTTATATGTTTCATCTTTCAAGTACAATCTTCTCTTTATCACCAAACTCAAATCTAAGTTACAACCATTTGTCTTGTTCACCTTTGAGAAATACCTCATGTAGGACACAACGTTGAAACATAGTTTAACACTTGGTATCCTTGGCAAAAGAATAAATGATTTGTACGTATTTCAATACAATGATCTTTAAACAGTGTCTTTCAAATAGTTTTCTATGTTTACTTCCTTTCCATCATCTCATGTACTCATTTCTAGTTCAAACATTACGTTCCCTTATATGATTTGACCACATCTCTCAAGCTAGCATCTATTCCAACTTCCTTTGAGTTATCATAATCATGATATTGATGCATGCTTAACTTGTGATCAAGCTAAACAATAACATTTTTCATTTTCGTATAGTAATTCTATCTCCAAAGCTCATTTGATCTTGTCCACATCGTTATTTAGAGACCACACAAACATCCTACTCATGATGGTTATAAATATTTTATAACAATCATTTATGACTTTACAAGACACACATGGATTCATATTTTGAATGATAAGAGTTATGAATTTTTATTGATTGAAGCCTTCACTTCACTCGTGAAAAACCAATTTCAAGTAACTATGAAATGCGTAAGAACTGATAATGCTAAAGAGCTTGATTAAAGTATTGATAGAGTTACTTTTATACAAAAGAATGGTATACTTTACTAAATATCAACATCTTACACCCCTCAACAAAATTCCCTTATTGAACTCAAACATAGGCACATTTTGGAGGTTGCTAGAGCCTTATACTTTTCAATGGATTATTGGTGAAGCTTATTAGGGAGAATATTTTAGAGCTTTTGTTAACCCTTTCAAAGATTCTTGCAAACCGCTCTCTATTTGAGGCTTTGTAAACAAAAAAATAGAATTGAGTTCACTTAAAGCATTTGGTTGTCTTTGCTTTGTCTGTTCTGTCCTAATGGGAAGTGATAAGTTCATGCCTATATCTCATCCTTTCATTTTTATTAGCTACCCTTTGGTCAAAAAATCTTATAAAGTTCTAAATCTAGTTACAAAAAAACTTCTTATCTCACAAGAAATCAAATTCTTGGATAATATTGATATTACATGCAAGCAATCTAATATGATTGTTGTTCCTCCTGCTGATACCAACTTTTCCACAAGAAGAATTATGATAAAGTATAAGAATTCTTTATCAACCAACTTGTTTGCAAAACTATGTATGCAACAAGATTGTCTCATCTAATAATAGCCACTTGTGTAATCACACCATAGAAATTTTGTTTATTGGTCCATAATATTATAATTCTATTGTCAATACATTTTATTCTTTTTCATGTGGAAGCTAATCACTATGATCCATCCTTTTATCATAAGATAAAGGTATCTTTGAAAGGGAATCTACCATGCAAATTGACATGAATGCCTTGAATGCCAATGGTACATGAGATATCATCAAACTTCCTAAAATAAAGAAACCATATGCATGCGGATTAGTTTATAAAATGAAGTCCCATGTAGATGGTTATGTTGTGGATTATAAAGCTAGTCTCGTTGCTAAGGGATTTACACAAAAAGAAACTATATACTATCATGAAACATTCTCAATAGTGGAAAATTGACAACTGGTCATAGCATTGTTGCTCTTGTTGTTAACTCAAGCGCGATACACATCAATTTGATGTTAATAACATGTTCCTACATGGCGGCTTGCGTAAGGAGGTTTACATGCAAATTCCACCGGGTCATAAGCCTCATCTTTATCTCTTTTTTATCGACTTCGGACAGTGTGTAGGCCAAACGTTTTGCATTCCTACAGTTTCAATTTTATTCTCTTTGGCCAAATGGCCATTCTCTTTCTCTTAAAAGACAACACATTCAACCATCATTGTAGCCATTTATGTGGATGATATTTTTGTCACTAGAAATGACCTTGATGAAATCAAAAGTCTTAAAACCTTTTTGAATGACCAATTTAAAATCAAATATTGGGTTTACTACATTTATTTCTTGGCATTGAGTTTGACAAAATTAAACGAGGCATGGTTATTCATACAAACAAGTTCATTAAGGAGTTGCTCTTAGCCTATAATATGACTGATTCCTCATCAGTTACAACTCATCTTACTTCTCAAGTTAAACTTCTTCAAATTATGAACGATCATATCCTAGGTGCTACCATTTAAAAAAACCTATTAGCAAACTCAACTTTTTATTGCACACTCGACTTGACCTTTTCTTCTAAAAGCAGTATTTGAGTCGGTTCAACAAGACTCCATCTCAAGTTGTCTATAAAGATGCATTACATGTTCTTCAATATCATAAAGGATCAACTTATCAAGCTCTTTATTACAATGACAAACCTCACTTCAAGCTAAGATTGGGCCTCCTATCACACGAAGATCTGTTAGTGGTCACTCCATAATCGTTGGAGGCACACCCATCTTTTGGAAATCAAAAACCAAGTTACAATCTCCTTGTTGAGGCTGAATATTGATCTGTGAGACGAGTGTGTTTCAAACATCACTCATATTCCCTTAAAGTGTGATAATATGGCAACAATATACATCCTCTCTAAACCTCTCTTTCATGAGAGACAAAGCAAATAGAAGTATATAGAGCTTGACTGTCATTTTGTGCGAAAAGAAGTTCAAATTGGTTTTATTCGTTTATCACATGTTGCAACGATCGTTAATGAAGGGTGTTAGCCAAGCTAAATCATCACATGTTTGTCACGTGCACTACCAAAGTTATTGGAGTTACTTACCACTAAGGGAAAGTTCATTAATTCCAATTAATTATGTTCTCATAGGTAATTCTATTAGTAGCTAATTTCTTGTTGTTGTACATATATTTATAAGGTAGCTTGTTCAAAATGAATATAGAAGATAGAAAATTCAAAACCTCTCTCTCTCTCTCTCTCTCTCTCTCTCTCTCTCTCTCTATATATATATATATATATATATATATATATATATATATATATATATATATATATATATATATATGATGGAAGAAATTAAAGGGAAAGCTAGTATAGTAAAGGCCTTACAAGAATTTGAATGAGAATTACTGTATCTTAAAAGGACAACTTACGTGTGACTCATTGATGTTGTCTTGACTTTCGGATATACCACTTCTCCGATAGTAAATATGCCGCCTCCTTTAGAGCCATCCAGGCAATGTGAAAAAATCTTTTTAACCTTTTTGGCAGATGCAAGCTGTGAAAGCATAGAAGAATCTGCCTGCCCAAACCCAAGCATTCCGTCTAGTGGTTGTTCTGATGAACCCAACTCTCCAGATTGTTGAGATCCATACCTATCATGTATAATGGAACAAATGGCGATCGGTAAGATCATATGCTAATAAACATAAGCTATGCAGTTCTAATCTTTAAACTTCGTAGAAACACACTACATATGGGAAGTGTAGACTTGCCCGAATGCTATACTCCCATTCATAGATGTTGTTTGAAGGTCTCCAGAAACTCGATCAAGTTGTACAATATCTCTCACAAAATATCCTGTCGCTGAGCTTCCATCACCATAATTAACAGAATAAGAACAGCGGGTTCCGACCTTACAGTTACCAGTGGCACCCTTCAGTATGGAACTACAAATTCCTTGATCACAACTAACAATTTTTGCAGTTGTGGAAGCCTTTGGATCATACAATGGACGTGATGCCTGGGAATAGTAATGGTACAAGATGTTACTTCGGAAAGAAAGAGAACAAAGATCAAAAGAATGAACTGAATGTAAATTAACTAACTAAACTCATGCTTTAAGTACATGGAATTAAAAGTTTATAAAAGCTCCAAGTAAGAAAAAGAACATACTCCATGGTCACTTTTCCTAGGACATTTTTGACATCCAGCACCATTTACCCATAGAAGGTCACTCCCTGTATCAACCTGCACCATATAGTCCTTTCCGGGAGTCCCTATCCGTATCTTAGAAAAATAAAGGCTACATAAAGACACAAACAAACAATATAAACTTTCATGGCATGAATGCTATACTATATTATATTATATATATATATATATATATATATATATATATATATATATATATATATATATATATATATATATATATATATATATATATATATATATATATATATGCGGATCCAGAACTAAATATAATTGGGCTCTATTTTCATAAAAAAATATATAAAAGCATAAAATTCAATTTTTTGTGGATTTTTCAAAAAGAAATGTCAATTGGGGCAATTTTATGTACAAATGGGTGTTAAGAAGGGTGTTTTTAGTAAAAATATGATTTTTAAAGGGCTTATTAGTAACAAAATTGGTGGGACCCACCCATACACACACATATATATATATATATATATATATATATATATATATATATATATATATATATATATATATATATATATACATCCCCCCCCCCCCCCCCAAAAAAAAAAAAAAATCCATATTGTCTTGATGGCATTCCTTAATGTACAAGAGAAAGAACATATTTTATTTTTCTTATCACAAATCCAGAAAATAGGACCAGAAATTCCAAAAGGATCACAAACACATTCATCTTCCATAGGTGAGTATGCAGGAACTGGATCTAGCCATATTTGTCATGGAAACAACGACTACAGGAACAACACTGAGCAATCAACAAAAAACAATCTTGAATACATAAATGTATATATTAAGAGCGAGAGAACTAACGCTGCTGAGGTAGGGTTACTGTCGCCACCTATGGGGAGGTGGACGGCTGAGAGAATCCTCCGATGACGTTGGGAATCATGAGCTTTGAACTCAGTTAAAGGCTTCTCTTTGCCAGCAAATTTATGCTGAACCTGGAAGACGACATTGGCTGATCCCAGCAAACACAGTTGAAGAAGAACAAACCCAATAACCAAAACAATAAATTCTCCTTTATTCAGTTCCATTTCCTACGAATGGAAATGTATATTTTGTTCAAATGAGTCTCTTGAGGGTTAAATAAATGAACAAGTGCATATTGCCATGTTTTATAAATGATAGTTACTTGGAGGGAAGAAGAATGTGAGGACAAGAAAATTAACCCACCTCGGCTTAGCCGCTAATAAAGAATCAAAGCCAAATTAGAGGCAGTTCTGACAACAAACAAATAATTATTATCTTTGTGCGTGTTCACATTGCTTGATACTGACCGATTCCTCATCCAACTAGTTTATATTTTCACGGGGGTAATTCTATTAGCACGAATAGATTTCTAACCGCACGACCAAGATATTGAAAGAAAATCACTTTGACATGATGAAAAAAAAAAACTTGGGATTTTAAGGGTATAGTTCGAATTTTCAAATCAACTTATAAGAAAATGGTGAGAATGAATACAGTTACATATTTATTTTTACCGTAAAATGTTCCGTTGCATTGATATGATGGGGAAGATGTAATATTCATATGTGAATATAAATTTAATAATATTTATATATGATTTGGTGGTTGTCGAAGCCAACAAAAATAAATTCAATTAATATTGCACACAAAATAATATATAATGGTAAAGAGTGTCGGGTACCTCCACCGACCAGGTGATGTGGCACAGACACGTGGCACCACACGGAGGTGACATGTGACAGCTTCTAAAAGGTAGGGGATGTGGACAATTCGTTAACGACAGATGGCAAAATCTTAGAGGAGCCAACCTTCGCAGCTGACCCATACTAACCGAACCATTTTTAAAACCGATGGTTTGGTTTCTATTTTTTGTTAACCGATAAGTAATGGTTCGATATTAATCTTAATTTGTAGAGAATTAAAAATTAAAAGTTATAATATATTCGAAATTAATTTTGATAAAAATATAATTTCAAAATGTTTAAAAAAAATCAATAAAAATATAATTTTAAAATAAAAATATGATTTTTCTATATATTATTATTATCATAAATAAAGATAAAATGACAAGGTTTAAGAGTTAAAGGTACAATATATATTGTTGTTATAAGTTATAAGGTTTTAAATAAAAGTAATTGACAATTAAAATGGATTGTGGACGTACACGAAAGATTTGAAGTTAAAGGGCCAATATATATATATATATATATATATATATATATATATATATATATATATATATATATATAATTGTTATAGGTAGGTTTTAAATAAAAATAATTGATAAATAAAATGGATTGGACATACGTCAATGTAAAACTTAGAGCTGACAATGAGTCGATCTGGGTTGGATTCGGGTTCAACTCATTTATTAATTGGGTTGAAGTTTTCAACCCGACCCAACTTGTTTATTTAAACGGGTTGATATTTTCAACTCAACCCAACCTTTTAGATAAATGGGTTGTTGTCGGGTTGACTTGTTTATATAGTTTCCGACCCAACCTACTATATAAATTGGTTAAACTTGAGTTAAGACATTTAAAATAAATAAAGCAACTAAAGATTATATCACTTAAATTAGTTCCAAACATATATAAAATTTCAAAATATAACAAAAGCACAATCCTAATTAACAAATACATATAAATTGTTCAAATAACATTAAAAGTGTTTAATTTGAAAATGATTTCGGACAATAACTATTATTGTTGTTGCTAAGAAAAATAATAAGAATTAGGATTGTATTTTTTAAAACATAAGTAATAATACAACATTATAATTTTTAAATTAATAGTTTAATTAATACATGATATTATTCAAATAATTATTAAATTAAATATATATTAAATATAAATTGACAGGCGGGTTGAAAATGGGTTGATAATTCTTAACCAACCCAACCTATTTAACTTACATGAGTTGAATATCTCAACTTAACCCGCTAATTTTGAGTTGGATTCGAATTGGATCGATTTTTACCCGCTCTAACAAAACTACTAAATCTTTTGTGATACACAAATGCTGGGGTTTCTAAACACACCATGGTTGAAAACAATTTACAATGGTCAAAACCACCCTCAGTCAAATCAAATCAAATAAAATAAATACTATAAAAAAATGCAAATAGTCGTTCATCCTAACGTCAACTTTTCTATTCTTTTGACACAATTAAATATTTTTTTTATTTTTATTTTTGATTTAGACTAAATAACTTCTATATCAATGTTTATAATTGTAATTTTAGTTTTCAATAATTATTACATGTATTTTCCTTTTTATTTATTTATGTTATAATCTTTTGAAAATATTTCTTATAATATTTTTTTGCCATGGTGGTACTATTTGTATTATGATGTTTTCTATCATGGCGGTACCTTTTTTTTGCTATTTATTTATATCATATATTTTCAAGAGTTTTAAAATTATATTGTTTGAACTGTTTATTTAATGATTACGATTCTAAACTTCTAACAAACACTTTAAATATTTTAATTTTTTGATAGAAAAACTTTATGTTCGTTTATTAAATTAGATAAGAATTGAAATATCTTTGTTCTAGCGGTATAATTATATATCATCATCGAATAAAGTTGAATATTCAAGTTTCGTTTGGAATATATGTGAAAAATATACATAGATTAGAATGTATGTTTATGTTTACGGCTTAAAAAAATTAAATAAAAACTTTATAATGTTATTGTATATAGGAATACCTAGGGGTGTTCGTTTGGATGGATCGGTTTGATCCGATCCAATCAAGTGAATCCAAATTGATTTCGGTTTTCAAAACATGGATCCAAATTGTCCAAACTAAATTCAAATCCAATCCGATCCGATCCAATTACAATTCGGTTGGATCGGTTTTTATAATTCGGTTTTCAAAAACCGAAACATTTTAAAACGACATATAATTATAATATTACTTAACTTTATACAATAAGCGGAAACAAATTATTTAGTTGTGATTTGAAATTTATAAACAACTACTAAGAAGATATATTATAGTTAAATTTTTTATAGATAGAAAACTTTTGATAGAAAATGCATATTAATGTTTTTTTTATTTGGTGAAACGTTTTGAACGTGTTTGAAAAAATAAATTACAAAATCAATAAATAACTATAAATATAGATTATAAATAAATAAATAATAAATGTTTATTCGGTTTTTTTGGACTATTCGGTTCTTATTTTATAAACCAAAACCAATCCGAAATCCAAAATAATAATTCGGTTTTGTCAAAAACCAATCCAAAGATCCGAATATCCGAACCAAATAGTCCAATCCAAATTGTCCAATTGGACAATTCGGTTTTATCCAAATAGTGAACAGCCCTAGGAATACCCTTTCATTGGGTACCAGGTTTCCATCTTCGCATGTGTTCACATTGATTGATATTTACCTCACTTTTTTATTTCATGTCATGATTGGAATTTGATGATACGTCCCTAACTTCTACATGGATATCCATCTACTAGAGTAAATTATATGAATCGTCCCTCGTGCAGGTGTCAAAATGCACGTTCAGTCCCTATTTTTAAAAATTAATTCGGATCGTCTCTGAGTTGTCATTTCCTTACACGGTTAGTCCCTATCGTCGTTAGCCGTTAGTGGTTGCCATTAAATTGTCGCACGTGCCTTGCATGCTTGCTAGGATCGTCCCTCATTTGTTTAAAATTTACATGTTTCATCCCTTGTTTGTTTAAATTTGCATATTGTATCCTTAATGGACATAAAATAACTATATTACTCTCACTATTTTATTTTTAATCTAATTATAATTTATTTTGTATTTACCACAAATTAGATTCCACCCCCTTCCCACCTACCCTAAAATTCTAACTCAATATATCTTTGTCCCTCTTTTTTTCTCTAAGATCGAACTCCTAAAAAGCTCTAACATTATACTACTGTCGGACTACCACTGTCGGATCATTAAGTGTCGTAGACGGTAACCTCATCAGAACAAAGAAACACAAAACACACATACCTTATATGTGTGTGCTTGTGTGATGCCAAGATAGAGGGAAAGAGAGTCGGATATCTATATTCCGATAACAAATTCATTCGGATATGTGATTTAGGGTATGCTATCAACAACTCCCTTTGTCGCTATCCTCTCTTATCTTCTATGTTTAAATATGTGATTTAGTGTAACATCCCAATTTTCAGGTCCAAAAATTTCTTTTTAATTAACCAACACATAAAAACATTCATAAGAAAATACTGTGAAAACACATCATCTCATAAAACAATGTATCATGTCTGAAAACCCAAGCCATAGAATAATAACATATCAGAATACAATCCCAGAAAACTCCATGCGGAAATCATATGTGTGTGTGATGCGATGCTACGCCGCCGGCTCCTTCCCCTTAGACGAAGAGGTACCTGAAACCAAAACCGAAACCGTAAGCACAAAGCTTAGTGAGTTCCCCCATCATACCACATACCATACAATATCATCGGTATCTCTCAACCGGTAATCATCATCAGTATCTTTCAACCGGTAACCAACATCGGTATCTTTCAACCGGTAACCATCATCGATATCTTTCAACCGGTAACCATCATCGGTATCTTTCAACCGGTAACCGGGGACTATTCCACCCCCTACCACTAGCATACAACAACAAGGTACAATCATACAGTCAGGCATATTCGGGTACTGACCTACCCCACGGCCCTAAGGGCCGCTGTCAGGGATCCTAATCCCTACTATACACGTAACATATCATGCAGATAATACTCGTGACCAAAGCACATAGCCAAACCAAGATAATTATCACAAAGACAATCATCTTACAAATACTCCTCTTTGGTGGGTCGGCATTGTGGCCTTAGACCCACCCCTACTGGAAGGTAACTCACTTCAATGTCGTGCAGTGTTTGAATTATCCTCGGCGCACAAGTCGACTCCCTTCGACTCCTCGATCCCTACACGACGACCTTCAAGTCAACACACAGCCAGTACAACCCTAAACAGGGTCAGTCCAAGTCTAGTCAAAGTCAACTTCAAGTTGACCCGACTCGCCGAGTTGGGCCGTCAACTCGCCGAGTCCCTCACCCTTTACTCGTCCTTATTCATGACCCGACTCGTCGAGTTGGGCCGTCAACTCGACGAGTTCCTCCCTCGCATGAAACTCATCCGACTCGCCGAGTTGATGAACAACTCGTCGAGTTCACCTTCATCTGATGAACAAGTTCTGTCCTCGACTCGCCGAGTTGATGAACAACTCGTCGAGTTCATCTTCATCCTTAAGAAGATTGCCTTGGACTCGCCGAGTCTGTTCTAGCACTCGTCGAGTCCCATGAACTCCAGGTCTAAAATCACATCCAATACATTGGGTAACTCTTCCTGTCCGGTTACAACCCTTCTAACACTCAACTGGGTTCCTTTGACTCTCAACAGATATGGGGCTCAAAGCCTCGGACTCGTCGAGTCCAAGAACGGACTCGCCGAGTCAGTCATGTCCACACTCTAAATCCTTGAATTCTGATGTACAACCTTTGATCAAAAGATAGATCCAAGCTTCTATAATCGATCTAGCACGTAAAGTTACAAACTTTACGTGCTTGCATGGGACTTTGAGCTCAAAAAGACATAAAACAAGCTCTTAAGATGCATGGGGTCTTTCATGGGTGCAAAAGCAGTCTCCAACTCCCTTGTGACTCCTTTAATGACGTGATTCCGAAGCTCTAACCCCCAACCATGTTTGCAATCATGGTTGCCCATCAAAAGTGGCTTATAAAAGCCCTAAATCTCCCCAAAAAGGGATTTAACAAATGAAAGAACAAGGTTACAGCTTTTTACCTTCAATGAACTGTAGAAGGTGCACAAACTCGGGTTCCCTTGGTCTTTACTTGCTTCCTCAAGCCTTTCTCCTTTCTTCTTAAGACCACAAGCACCAAAATCCACCAACAAGGCTTAGATTGCTTCAATAACGGCTAGGGTTTCAATGAGAGGTGTTCTGGGAGCATAAGGGACGTTGTGGCCGTCATAACATTGTTTAAATAGGGTGCAAACCCTCGGATTAGGGTTTTTGTCCAGTCAGCGTCTACTCGTCGAGTCCGGGACCCGACTCGACGAGTCCATCACTTAATCCCGCGCCTCATCCCGCTTCTACTCGGCGAGTTGGTCCTTCAACTCGCCGAGTCCAAGGCCAAAAATGCAAAAATACTTAAATAAAAATACATACCAAGAACCAGGTGCTACAAATCTCCCCCACTTATTTTAGACTTCGTCCTCGAAGTCTGCTGTTCGATCCTGGAACAGCTCTGGGTAATGCTCCATCATCTCATCCACCGGCTCCCAAGTCCATTCCGAGCCCTTCCGGTGTTGCCATTGCACCTTTACCAGCTCAACCCTCTTGTTCCTCAGATCCTTCGACTTCCGGTCAAGGATTGCTACAGGTCGCTCAATGTAATTCAGGCTGTCATAGACCTGAATATCCTCTAAGGGTACTACTGCTGAGTCGTCCACCAGGCACTTCCGCAGCTGAGAGACGTGGAAAGTGATGTGGATCTGACTGAGTTCGGCTGGCAGATCCAACCTATAAGCCACCTTGCCCACCCGGGCTATAACCCTAAAGGGTCCAATATACCTGGGACCCAACTTGCCCCGCTTCCTGAATCGGATGACGCCCTTCCATGGCGACACCTTCAGGAGAACCATATCCTCGGCCTGAAACTCCAGGTCCGATCGGCGCTTGTCGGCATAACTTTTCTGCCGACTCTGAGCGGTCTGAAGCCTGCTCCTGACCTGCTGGATCCGTTCGATCGTCTTGAGCACTACATCGGTGCTCCTCATGACCCTCTGGCCAACCTCGCCCCAGCATATCGGGGTCCTGCACTTCCTCCCGTACAACATCTCGAAGGGAGGTCGATCGATACTCGCATGATAGCTATTATTATACGAGAACTCTGCCAACAGAAGGTAGGTATCCCAGCTACCTCCGAAGTCTAAAACACATGCCCGCAGCATATCCTCTAGCATCTGGATGGTCCGCTCGCTCTGAGCATCCGTCTCCGGGTGAAAAGCGGTGCTAAAACGCAGACGAGTACCCAGCTCGTCATGAAACTTCTTCCAAAACCTGGAAGTGAACCGTACATCCCTGTCGGAAATCACTGAAACTGGCACCCCGTGCCGCGACACCACCTCCCTGATATAGATGTCGGCCAACTTCTCGGCCGAGATACTCTCCGGAATCGGAATAAAATGAGCGCTCTTGGTCAATCGATCGACGATGACCCAAATCGAATCCACCCCTCGCGCGGTCCTGGGAAGCTTTGTGATAAAATCCATCGTAATATCCTCCCATTTCCACATCGGGATATCTAACGGCTGCATCTTGCCGTGTGGCCTCTGGTGCTCGACCTTGACCTTCCTACAGGTCAAGCACCGCTCCACGTACCATGCTACGTCCCGCTTCATGCAGGGCCACCAATAATCGGGACGAAGATCTCTATACATCTTCGTCGCTCCGGGATGGATAGAAAATCTGGATTTGTGTGCCTCCTCCATCAGGATCTGGCGCACGCCTCCATGATAAGGGACCCACACCCTATGGTGAAGAGTCAATAACCCTCGGCTATCATAGTCGAAGGAGGAAACCTGCCCCACAATCCGCTCGCTCTTCCGATGTTCCTCCTTCATGGCCTCCTGTTGGGCCTCCCGAATCCGCTCCAACAGCGGAGTCACCACTGTCATCCTCAGACAAATATCCCTGATCGGCGCTGCCTTGCGGCTAAGCGCGTCGGCCACCACATTGGCCTTCCCCGGGTGGTAGAGGATCTCACAATCATAATCCTTTACCACATCAAGCCACCGACGCTGCCTCATGTTCAGATTTGGCTGGTCCATGAGATACCTCAGGCTCTTGTGGTCCGTGTAAATCGTACAACGAACCCCATAGAGGTAATGACGCCAAATCTTGAGGGCGAACACAACAGCCCCCAGCTCCAAATCGTGCGTCGGGTAGTTTGCCTCGTGAGGCTTCAGCTGCCTCGAAGCGTAAGCAATAACATGCCCTCTCTGCATCAATACTGCGCCCAAGCCCGAGATGGACGCATCACAGTACACGACGAGATCCTCCATGCCCTCTGGCAGGGTTAAGATTGGCGCCTCGCACAATCTCTGCCTCAATGTCTCGAATGCAGCCTGCTGCTCGGGACCCCAACGAAAAACCACGGCCTTCCTCGTTAGCCTGGTCAGGGGTACGGCTATCTTGGAGAAATCCTGGATGAATCTCCGATAGTAGCCGGCTTATCCTAGGAAACTCCGAATCTCAGATGGAGACCTCGGAACCTCCCATCTCATCACGGCCTCCACTTTGGCCGGATCTACCGAAATCCCGTTCTGGTTGACAAGGTGCCCAAGAAACTGCACCTCGCGCAACCAGAACTCGCACTTGGAGAACTTGGCATACAAGCTCTCCCTCCTCAAAGTCTCCAGAACCTCTCGCAGATGCTCCTCATGCTGCTTTCGCGTCTTGGAGTAAACCAAGATATCATCGATAAACACTATCACAGACCGGTCTAACATCGGTCTACACACGCGGTTCATGAGATCTATGAACGCGGCAGGAGCGTTGGTGAGCCCGAAAGGCATCACCACGAACTCATAGTGGCCATAACGCGTCCGAAACGTCGTCTTCTGCACATCCTCCTCTCTGACCCTCATCTGATGATACCCTGAACGCAAATCAATCTTGGAGAACCAAGATGCTCCCTGTAGCTGGTCAAAGAGGTCATCAATCCTCAGGAGTGGGTAACGGTTCTTCACCGTTACCTTATTCAGCTCCCTATAGTCTATACACATCCGATGCGACCCGTCCTTATTCTTCACAAACAGAATCGGGGCTCCCCAGGGAGAACTACTCGGTCTAATGAATCCCTTGTCTAACAGCTCATGCAGCTGTGTAGACAACTCCTGCATCTCAGGAGGAGCCAACCGATACGGTGCCTTGGCTATCGGAGCCGCACCAAGGACTAGGTCGATCCTGAACTCCACCTGTCGCTCCGGAGGTATCCCAGGCAACTTATCGGGGAATACGTCCGCAAACTCTCGTACCACGGGCACATCGCCCACCGTCGCCCTACCCGCCTCCCGGGTATCCATAACATAGGCGATATAACATGTGCAACCCTGCTGGAGGTAGCGCCTAACTCTCGCTGCCGAACATAAAGCTGGTCCTTGCTGTGACCTCTCGCCCTGAATCACCAGCTCTCCCCCACTTGGGGTCCTGATCCGCACCAACTGCTGCGCACAGTCAATCACTGCCCCATTGGGGCTTAGCCAGTCCATACCGATAATAACCTTGTTCCCCCGTAAAGGTATGGGAACCATATCTACCAGATAACGTTCCTCGAACAGCCTCAAAACACAATCCCGGTAGACCTCTGACGCTCGTACCGACCGGTCGTCCGCAATCTCGACCCCTAGAGGGCAATCCAACATGCCCGAAGACTCCGGAAACTTCTTGCTAAGCGCAAGAGAGACAAACGATCGGGTAGCACCCGAATCAAACAATACCTGAACTGGAATACCGTTCACATGGAACGATCCCGTCACCACATCAGGTGCAGCGCGTGCCTCCTCGGCTGTCAACTGAAATGCTCGGCTCCGCACCACTGGAGCCTCTGACTTGGCCTTCCGGCCATCTGCAACCCGCGCTGTCGCTGAGACCGGCGCCACTGCTGGCGCCGTTGCTGACGCTGCTGACAATCTCTGGCAGTTGGCCTTTTTATGGCCCCTCTGATTGCACTGGAAGCAAATCAGGTCTGTCATATGTACCGCAGGAGTAGGGGCAGTGCAATCTCTACCAAAATGCCCAACCTTGCCGCACTTATAGCAGCCTGAACCCGGCCCAGTGCGACAAGCTCCCTCATGTGACCGACCGCATTTCCCACAGCGGTCCCGCCCAGACTGGCCTTTCGGCCTACCATCGGATCCCTTGGGCTTCTTCCCCGAAGCCCCCGTCGTCAGCCCCTCCGCTGCCTTCCTTTTCCGGATGTGCTCCAGATCAATCTCCCTCTCTCTAGCCCTGGCAATCATGGAATCCAGGGTAGGGCAAGCTGAGAAACTGACATGCTCCCGGATGTCAGCTCGTAACATTGTTAGGTTTTGAGCATTCTAACACTCCTATGGTGTACATGCAACCCTATAAACCTTGGATCTATGTTTTCTCTATTATACATGCAAATATTAAATATTCCAAGGTTTCATCCTAACTAGCATATTATGAAGCACTTATACTACAAAGTTCTAGTTAGATGACATACCTTTTGATGTAGCTTGATGTCTTCAAGCTTTAAGAGCTTAGCCCCAATAGTGTGGAAGCCTCAAGTGGAATCACAAATCACCAAAACACCTTGGAAAACCTTTAGAGAATATGGATACTTGGCTCACACTATGAAATCGGTTATTGCCCTCTTTAGTGTATCCACACTAGCCACTAGCCTAATTTCATGAACCATAAGACCCTTTATATAGTGTGGAGGATTAGGGTTAAACCCTAATACCCATGACCTTTCCTTTCCTAGGATCCATGGGTTAAAGCTCCATGGACTATCCATGAAGACTTAGCCCAACCTAAATGAACTTGGCCCACTACACATATATATATCTAAGAGTCCATATTTAATTAGTTCCTTTTGATCACTTAATTAATTATAAATTAATTCTTGATCAATACTAATTAAATAATATGATTATATATTAATATATTAGAACTTATAATATATTAATATAAATCATAAATATACTATTCTCAAAAGACTATCCATATAAATTGTGTCGGTGAAGTGCAACCCAAATGGACCATGTCGGATCGGGTCAAGTACATACCAAATATAGTTATGGACTTAGACATTAATCTAACCGTCTCCCACTTGGATAAGTCTAAAACTATTATTGAGTATGACTTCAAAAACCAACTGGCAATCGTAGCTCTTAAAGCCGCTGTCGAACTCTGATCTTGTCAATGAACTCTGACCTTTGTCAATGACTTGTCCATTAGATAAGGGATCATATATTCCTCCATTCTAGATATCATATGGACTGAGACATGGATTATAATCATTCTCTCTGTCCATTTGTTGTTTCCCGATTTTCGATTTATGATGACTGACTGATTGAACAAATCAAATCAGTCCTGGCTTGGCCAAGCACTCACATGTGTCATCGCTAAATCATCGAGGGGCCCACAGATATCGCTTTTATCCCGAAGAAAAGGAATGGATAAACTTCGACTCATATGGCTTGTTCTACTACTTGTTGAATCATACACAAAGGCACGTTTTATAACATCGAGTTACCAATGTGTTTTCGTGCAATCAATGTATAACCAACTCATAGTAACAACTCATATCTCTAGGTTTGAAGAATATAAGATATTATCGTCTCATGATCACTCTTGATAAAATCCATGAAGTGATTCAAATGAGCGCGGGTTGAATCCAATACTCAGAACTTATGAGCACTCATGAGTGTTGTAGCACCACTTTATCCACCAACTTGGACCTCTACAAACCAACCCATGACAGTCTTGATTCATATCTACTTCCAACATATGACCGACTGTGGATGGTTTGAATAACTTAATCATTCAGGAAGAGCGACTTAGTTATTCTGGAAGTCAAAACATGCAAAGTGAAACACACGAATAAATGAATCAAATATGGTATCAAACCCTATGAATATAAATAAACACTTTTATTTATCACCATACTGATTACTCATTATTCATTGTTTCGGTTTTATCAACTTTATACTTGAATTAAAAACACTAGTTGTCCCATGCTCCAAGCATGTACACTATGTTTTTCTTAAACAATAGCTTTGCCATACACCAAGTATGCACTCTATGTTTGTCTATGATCCTTACTTTGTGAAATAAACCAATTGAACATAATTTCAATGATTCTAATTTCACACTCCCAAATCCTTATCGAAAAATGTGAGAATTTCAAATTCCTATCATTTATCGAAATATATTTAGATTTTAAACTTATATGCACTGACCCTCCTGTAATGAATATGTACAAAGTCACAAAGATTTGTCAACAGTCATTATAAGGTATTCCAATGGAGATCAACTCCATGGAAACTAAGTCTCATATTCAAAGTACATTGCTTTGGACATGCTTCTTGCATTAAGTTTTCTAATCTTACACAGATAACTTCCACCTATGGAGACAACTCCATATTTTCATTTTGACTATCACTTCTGAATAAGAGATGCCTCTTTTCACAATATGTCAATATGGTCCTTCCAAAATTAGCACTATACTTCCAACTGTCCCTGAGCAACCAATCTTTGGTAAACCTCAGATTGTCCTCGATAATTGCTTAATCATTTTAGTCATATCCAATTCTAGACCTTTTCCCTTCTTAATGCCTCTGGGCGTTTGGAAAAATTTAGAAATGACAAATATTATAGCACATGCAATCGATCCTGTACCCAAAGCAAATGGTACACGATTCATGATGTCTCACATAAAGACATGATTCTAGACCAGTCTTTTGCTACAATATTTTTATTTGCCATGTTTTCAAAATTTGACTATGAAGAGGGATGCCGTAATCATAATCGAATTTTGAGAACGCAATATATAGAATTTCCTTAAGTTGAACCAATCCAACATGAAATTCATATATATATTCTTGACTAAAGATGATTAAGGTCTCAATCTAAGCCTTTAGAACTGAAATGAAGTATATCCTCTCCCTTAATTATAGCAAAACAACTTTTTCAATCCCTGCAGCCTCACGAATTGAAACTTTTGTTTTCTATAATTAACATCGCTAACTTGCAACACTAACAATAATTATCATGCTCCCACTAACATGATGATTATTAGCATAACACTTATGCTCCCACTAGCTTTGACATGTACTCAGAAATCAGCTGGACTTCTAGAAATCAATACTTTATTGACTTTCTTACCAAAGTTCAGATTTCTGATACGAGATGCTTTGATAAAACTTTATCAAAATCATACACCTTTCCTTAGATAGCATGCATGTGTGTCTAAACAATTTCAGAACTATGAAAAGGGATGCCGTAATCATAGTCTCAATTGTTTAGACCTTTTGCCATCTGCTTCAAATCTACTTGGTGGAAGTGTTTCCTCACCATCATTTTCATGAATCGGAGAGAAACCTTATGACCCTTAGATTTTATGGTGTATGTGTTCTTATCCATGTGAATCGTCAAAACCATAGTCACAAGACAAGGATAATGACAAATCCAAACTCATATGGACTGAACTTATGCAATCTTAACTTCTTGCCACCTGGCAGTATAGGGCCTGCCATTGCTTCCAAGTTGTTATGCAACCAATTGAGAACTTTCAGAACTCCTACGCAAAGCCAACTTTAACTGGAATGGGTACAGAATATGTCAACACGATAGGTTATAAACCTCAAGTCGTGTGCTAGTGAAGAACCTCAGGTTTTATTCTTGATTAGTTCTTGAAATTCTTTTTAGGATCTTTAAGACTCCCACTATCCTCTTGACATATAAGACTATCTTGCTAAATATTCAATAGATAGTGTGGATTCTTTATCAAGACAAACACTTCACACAATTGGCCTTAGTTGGTCTTTGTTTTATCCAAAACATCACAACTTACCAATTTCAAATGTACAAGAGTAGGACACTTTTACTCTTACATTTGACAAGTGTTTTAAACCTTTCTTTAAGATATGTCACTCAAGTTACAATCTTGGAGTATGACTCTAAGAATTGTTTTGGAACGAAGTATGACTCATCTTCCTGATCTAACCATTTCAACAATTCATGACTCCTCTTCTTAGTCATAAGAATGCACTAAGAAGACCTTTAGAGGACTAATTGTGATATGATTTCTAAATCATTAAGATGATCACAAACATGATACTAAAGTACTCTCCCATCTTTTCAGATTTGAGAAACGTTTATCTTTCTGCCTAATTTGATTCTTCCCATTCGTTCTGCCATACATTGAGACTTTTCCAATGTTTCAGAATTATACTTAAACTTGTAAGTATAACCATATTTACTAAACTTTAGTAAATCAAATAGTCTTAACGAGCTTTGTGGTGGACATGACCAGTGCACAAGAATGTGTACTCGATCCCTTTAGTCCTTCACTTGACTCACACATCCATGTGAACAAGTAATTAGTCTTGATTTTCCAATGCTTGAAAGTTCTCATTCATCATACTATTCAACTTGCATGATTCCAAGTTTCGGTCCAATTGAAACTTGGGTGATGAGGAACTTTCCTGATTTGGTAAATTTAGACACTACCACAAATGAAAGAATCAAATCCATTTTCCAATATTGCTGTCAGTGGAATCATATAAGCAACAATTTTCCACAAATGCCATTGTAAGGATACTTCAAATAAACAAAATTAAACAATTTTCTTTTATTTTAAAACTTTTCGGAAAAACTTATCCTTACAATCCACATGGAAAATTGTTGTTATCTATTCCTTAGCAATATATCATAACTTCTTAAGCAACTGCTCAAAATTCTGATGCGATCGAAATCCACCTTCGCGATCAGAATCAGCATATACTTCCTTTAAGATTTCTATCTATTCTTTGATTCTTAAAACATCAACATGTGACCCAGTCACATCATGTAATGAGGATCTCAGAATAGAACTTAATAGAGTTAGATAATGGGCTCTACCTGATGTAGAGTCAAACTTATTGACTTTAACATCCTTAGGTAAATGTGATAATTTCAAATTCCTATCATTTATCGAAATCTGTTTAGATTTTAAACTTATATGCACTGACCCTCCTGTAATGAATATGTACAAAGTCACAAAGACTTGTCAACAGTCATTATAAGGTATTCCAATAGAGATCAACTCCATGGAAACTAAGTCTCATATTCAAAGTACATTGCTTTGGACATGCTTCTTGCATTAAGTTTTCTAATCTTACACAGATAACTTCCACCTATGGAGACAACTCCATATTCTCATTTTGACTATCACTTCTGAATAAGAGATGCCTCTTTTCAGACACTATACTTCCAACTGTCCCTGAGCAACCAATCTTTGGTAAACCTCAGATTGTCCTCGACAATTGCTTAATCATTTTAGTCATATCCAATTCTAGACCTTTTCCCTTCTTAATGCCTCTGGGCATTTGGAAAAATTTAGAAATGACAAATATTATAGCACATGCAATCGATCATGTACCCAAAGCAAATGGTACACGATTCATGATGTCTCACATAAAGACATGATTCTAGACCAGTCTTTTGCTACAATATTTTTATTTGCCATGTTTTCAAAATTTGACTATGAAGAGGGATGCCGTAATCATAATCGAATTTTGAGAACGCAATATATAGAATTTCCTTAAGTTGAACCAATCCAACATGAAATTCATATATATATATATATATATATATATATATTCTTGACTAAAGATGATTAAGGTCTCAATCTAAGCATTTAGAACTGAAATGAAGTATATCCTCTCCCTTAATTATAGCAAAACAACTTTTTCAATCCATACAGCCTCACGAATTGAAACTTTTGTTTTCTATAATTAACATTGCTAACTTGCAACACTAACAATAATTATCATGCTCCCACTAACATGATGATTATTAGCATAACACTTATGCTCCCACTAGCTTTGACATGTACTCAGAAATCAGCTGGACTTCTAGAAATCAATACTTTATTGACTTTCTTACCAAAGTTCAGATTTCTGATACGAGATGCTTTGATAAAACTTTATCAAAATCATACACCTTTCCTTAGATAGCATGCATGTGTGTCTAAACAATTTCAGAACTATGAAAAGGGATGTCGTAATCATAGTCTCAATTGTTTAGACCTTTTGCCATCTGCTTCAAATCTACTTGGTGGAAGTGTTTCCTCACCATCATTTTCATGAATCGGAGAGAAACCTTATGACCCTTAGATTTTATGGTGTATGTGTTCTTATCCATGTGAATCTGTCAAAACCATAATCACAAGACAAGGTTAGTGACAAATCCAAACTTATATGGACTGAACTAAATCTTAATTTCTTGCCACCTGGCAGTACAAGGGCCTGCCATTGCTTCCAAGTTGTTATGCAACCAATTGAGAACTCTAAGAACTCATATGCAAAACCAACTTTAACTGGAATGGGCACAGAAATAGAAGTATGTCAACACGATAGGTTATAAACCTCAAGTCGTGTGCTAGTGAAGAACCTCAGGTTTTACTCTTGATTAGTTCTTGAGACTTTCAAGACCTTTAAGACTCCCACTGTCCTCTTGACATATAAGACTCTCTTGTCAAATATTCAAGGGATAGTGCGGATTCTTTATCAAGACAAACACTTCACACAATTGGCCTTAGTTAGTCTTTGTTTAATCCAAAACATCACAACTTACCAACTTCAAATGTACAAGAGTAGGACACTTTTACTCTTACATTTGACAAGTGTTATAAACCTTTCTTTAAGATATGTCACTCAACTTATAGTCTTGGAGTATGACTCTAAGACTTGTTTTGAAACGAAGTATGACTCATCTTCTTGATTTAACCATTTCAACAATTCATGACTCCTCTTCTTAGTCATAAGAATGCACTAAGATGTCATTAGAAGACCAATTGTGATGTGGTTCTTAAATCATTAAGATGATCACAAAACATGATACTAAAGTACTCTCCCATCTTTTCATATTTGAGAAACTTTTATCTTTCTGCCTAATTTGATTCTTCTCATTCGTTTTGCCATACATCGAGACTTTTCCAATGCTTCAGAATTACACTTAAGCCTGTAAGTATAACCATATTTACTAAACTTTAGTAAATCATGACGAATAGTCTTATCGATATTTGTGGTGGACTTGACCAGTGCACAAGAATGTGTACTCGATCCCTTTAGTCATTTACTTGACTCACATATACATGTGAACAAGGAATTAGTCTTAATTTTCGAAAGCTGAAAGTTCTCATTCATCATACTATACAACTTGCATGATTCCAAGTTTCGGTCCAATTGAAACTTGGGTGATGGGAAACTTTCCTTATTTGGTAAATTTAGACACTACCACAAATGAAAGAATCAAATCCATTTTCCAATATTGCTATCAATGGAAACATGTAAACAACAATTTTTCACAAATGCCATTGTAAGGATACTTAAAATAAATAAATCAAAACTTTTTTTTTATTTTATTTTAAAACTTCCGGAAAAACTTATCCTTACAATGCAAATGCATATGAAAAACTTGTTGTTATCTATTCCTAAGCAATATATCATAACTCCTAAGCAACAGCTCAAAATTCTGATCACCGAACCATGCGATCGAAAACCATCTTCGCGATCAGAATCAGCATATACTTCCTTTAAGTTTCTTCACTTTTTCTTTGATTCTTAAAACATCAACATGTGACCAAGTCACATCATGTAATAAGAATCTCAGAATATAAACTTAACAGAGTTAGATAGTGAACTTTACCTGAAGCAGAGTCAAACTTCTTGACTTGATCAACCTTATGATCTTTCAGGTAAATAGGCAGCTTCGCAATCAACGCCCCTTCCTTTGGCAAAATAAACATATGGACCCTTTGGTAATGGGACTATCTCAGACTTAGCCTTTCTCTTTACCATTTGGTCAACCGGGTTGACTATGGCCAATCCCTTTCCATTGGGAAGAGAATGCTTTTTCTGGATTTCCAGTGTCACCATTGTCAATGTCCATAAAGTTTTTGGGAAGTTGATCTTCTAATCAAATTTGCTTCACTATCGTTCCAAATCATTGCTGATTCAGCAGCACCAATCAAATAGATATGATCATTAAGGTTCATGTCATAGTCTGTTTCATAGTAGTCCCAAAGGAACTCACTATGTGACTTAGAAAGTGATTGAACATCCAACTTTCTCAAGACTTTGACACCCAACTCTCCCGGCTTGTCAATATGTGACTTCATCTCTAAGATGTGATCACACATAGACCTTGCTTGCCATTAGGGCTTGAGTGACCTTGAACTTGTGGGTTAGGGAGAATAATTGGAGGAGGTGGAGGAAGAGAAGTATGACTTCCATGAGCCAAACTCGGGAAGTCATATTCATTAGGAAAGCTTGGTTTGGGAAGATCATTGTTGTCTAAACCAGACATCAACAATGGGAGAAATTCACGTAAAGTTGATTTAAGTCCTTAATATAACACCCAATATGATATATTAAGGCTAGGACCCAACAAACTATTTTATAACTTGGAAGAGGGATGTCGTAATCCAAGCTATAAAATATTTGAAGGTAGGTGAATGACGATTCACCAATTTCCACCAAGATAAACGAAATGTATTATTAGGTTTTAATTGGTTTTGAAACTCCTAGATTCTTTTGAGATTCATTGAACTTTTCAATGGCATGTTTCAATCTCGAGTGTGCCCTTCAGGTTTTGTGACTGGGATGCCGAAGATCACAAAACAAGGTGTGAAGTAACCATGCAAATATACTTGGTACCCTTAATATTTACCCCTCAATCGATGTGCCGGTTAACCACACACGCTCTAACGATACTATGATAAACATTAAGTTACCCTTTGCCTACCTTGTTAAGTCCAGGTTAGTGTGCCGGTTAACCACACACGCTCCACTAACTGACTTAAGCAAAGTGCAAAGTGTAATTTCATGGGTTAGCACCAAATTCACATTTTCCTAAGTAACTAAGATTGGGTATTATTAAGAGTTTAGTTACTTAGTATTTATCATTAATACTTTTAATGAAGGGAGAATTATAGTCCTTGTCCTACCCGTTCGGCTAACGACCCTCCACCGGTCAAGGAAGCGGTGGGTGAGAGTAGACACCCATTAAATTGTCATTTTATAGGCAGTAACCTTATACCCCCCTTATAGATCGGCTTCGTGAATGAGGCCTACTATTGGTAAGACGACTTGCTCTTATACATATAATATATTAAACTTTTAATATTATAATAGTATAAGGGTGTATTTTAGACATTTAAAATACTTGGTGGTTTAATCTATTAATTAAACTAAACTTTTAATTTAATTAAACTCAAACCATATCTTTATTTATGGATTTAATAATACTCTTTTAATTAAACGCTTTAATTAACTATTAATAAAGTCCATAAGAGTTAATTTGAATTATTCAATAAAACATCATAATTCCAATTATTAAATTCAAAATTAAAACCATTTAATTAATTGTTTAAGTTATGAACCCAAGAGTTTTAGAATTCAATTCTTTTTTTTCATAAAAAGCTTTTTCCAAATTCCAAAATTTGAGGGCAAATTTTGTAACTCTTGAAAACCTTTGGATTCCATAACTTATGGAGTTAAATACTTGTTTTATGATGAAACTTTTCATGTTCCATAACTTTAGAACAAGTTATGGAATTCTTTAAAACATTAACTCCAAATTTTGTAACTCCATAAAAACTTTAAATCAATTTTTTTTTTAAAAAAAAAAACTTTCATATCCATAACTTGTGGAGGTTTCAAAAACCCTTAAGATCACAACTTTAAAAAAAACTTTTGAGCTCCAAAATTTTATGACAAAATATGTAGCTCCTTAAAACATTTAGATCAAACTTTTAAAACTAATAAAATAATCATATCATTTTATCTTTTACTAAATTTGACCTAATTCAACTCTTGTAGTAAAGTGACTCAAATTTTATAAATAATTAGTTTTTCATAAAATCAAGTAATTATCATAAAATTTGACAAACTTCATGTTTTTTTTTTCTTTTTTTTTCCTTCAACTTGAAAAAAAAATACATTTGCATCAATATAACAGAAAACAACCCATGGCTCTGATACCACTGTTAGGTTTTGAGCATTCTAACACTCTTATGGTGTACATGCAACCCTATAAACCTTGGATCTATGTTTTCTCTATTATACATGCAAATATTAAATATTCCAAGGTTTCATCCTAACTAGCATATTATGAAGCACCTATACTACAAAGTTCTAGTTAGATGACATACCTTTTGATGTAGCTTGATGTCTTCAAGCTTTAAGAGCTTAGCCCCAATAGTGTGGAAGCCTCAAGTGGAATCACAAATCACCAAAACACCTTGGAAAACCTTTAGAGAATATGGATACTTGGCTCACACTATGAAATTGGTTATTGCCCTCTTTAGTGTATCCACACTAGCCACTAGCCTAATTTCATGAACCATAAGACCCTTTATATATTGTGGAGGATTAGGGTTAAACCCTAATACCCATGACCTTTCATTTCCTAGGATCCATGGGTTAAAGCTCCATGGACTATCCATGAAGACTTAGCCCAACCTAAATGAACTTGGCCCACTACACATATATATATCTAAGAGTCCATATTTAATTAGTTCCTTTTGATCACTTAATTAATTATAAATTAATTCTTGATCAATACTAATTAAATAATATGATTATATATTAATATATTAGAACTTATAATATATTAATATAAATCATAAATATACTATTCTCAAAAGACTATCCATATAAATTGTGTCGGTGAAGTGCAACCCAAATGGACCATGTCGGGTCGGGTCAAGTACATACCAAATATAGTTATGGACTTAGACATTAATCCAACAAACATATCATGGTAGCGGGTCCTCCTCATGTCCTCATCACCCGCATATTGGGGCACCAACAATGCCCTCTCCCGGAACTTGGCGGTGATCTCCGCCACAGTCTTCGTAGTCTGTCTCATGTCCAAGAAATCTCTGGCCAGCTGCTGAAGCTCCATAGCTGGCGCAAACTCCGCCCTGAATCTGGTCACAAAGTCTGACCAGGTCATAGCCTCAACAGCCGAGGCTCCCAATGAGTCACCAACAGACTCCCACCAATCTCTAGCTCTGTCTCTCAAACACCCTGCTGCATACCTCACCTTCGACCCCTCGGGGCAGAAGCTAGTCAGCTGTGCAGACTCAATGTCTGCAATCCATCGTCTGGAAGCAATGGGGTCCTTCGCCCCATGGAAGTCCGGCGCACCGCTCCCTCGGAAGTCCTTAAAGGACAGTGTGCGCGTACTCGTCTGGCTAGACGCCATATCACTCCTGAATGCCCGGAGGCGATCCTTCATCAGCTTAATAATCCCTTCCTTGATCGACCCGAAAATGATCGGGGTCGACTCAAGAATGCCTCTCGTGATTTCAGACGCGATGAACTCGCGCAGCCCGTCATCAACCTGCTCGGATCCTGCACCCGAGCCCGATCCTGATCCTGATCCGGAACCTCCTGCTCCATGTCGCGTGGTCACCATGCTGGGAATACACGCATAAATTTCAGGATCATACATACTCTCGAGAGGTCTAACACACTCTCCAAGGTTCCCGATTCTGTCTCAACCTTCCTTGATCCGAGTACGGGTCCTCTGCTTTCAGTAGTACGGGCCCATACTACCTTCCACATCTACCCGTACTTTCATCAAGGATTGCTTCGACTTCACCAAGTCCCTTTTACCGATACCCTTTCGACTGACCTCATCCTAGGCTTTCCTAGGGCACTCTCCGACCTACCCTCCGCCATCAGCTGCACTAGGAGTCCCCACCACTTCCCCCTAACTAACTTGCAGATACGGTTACATATCCGTTCCTTAGCTAGTTGAAAATGGCCCGAAACCCCAAAGCACAAAGCAAGCAACATTCGAGCATTGGGTAACCAAATCAGGCATAACCTACACAGGCCATCCTACTGCTGACTAAACAGTCCTAGCATACAGCTCATACAGCAGGCATATAAGGCATCCTTCCTAGATCCTTAGCCCTAACTAGCATGCAATTCTCAGAATCATATATCAGGCACACAAGGCATCCTCCTAGATCCTTAGTCCTATTCTAGCATGCAGTTTTCTGAATCAAAACCATATAGCATAACATATCAAGTATGGGTATCTTGGGGAAAACTTACTTGAGCCCGGCCGGTCGCATGCATCACACACTTCGTCTTTCGTAAAATCCTTTCATTTAGATTTTAGAAAACCATTTTCCTTGTAAAAACCTTTTAGCCCCTCAGTTTGAGTCCAGACACCCCCGAGGGTGTGTCCGAATCCCTCAAACCAGGGCTCTGATACCAACTTGTAACATCCCAATTTTCAGGTCCAAAAATTTCTTTTTAATTAACCAACACAAAAAAACATTCATAAGAAAATACTGTGAAAACACATCATCTCATAAAACAATGTATCATGTCTAAAAACCCAAGCCATAGAATAATAACATATCAGAGTACAATCCCAGAAAACTCCATGCGGAAATCATATGTGTAACACCGGGTTCATGGTATGATTTTATTTAAGTTTTTATCTTAATTTTGCCACGAACTCGGCGAGTCTGCATCCCGACTCGCCGAGTAGCAGCAGGGTGGACACGGGATTTGAGCGGTGAACTCGACGAGTCGATGCATGGACTCGGCGAGTCCACCTGTCTGGATGAAACTCTATTTTCAGACATTGCACCCTATTTTACCCATTCTAAAACACCCATTTCGTCCCATTCTCTTCCAGAAGAACTGGAGAGCGAAACCCTAGCCCATTTTGATCCTTGGGAGTGATTTTGGCTTGGTGAAGGAAGTTTGAAGCTTAAGAGAAGAAGGAGGAAGTTGGAGGGTGCAAGGAAGTGTGGTAGATCCGAAATCTACCCTAGGAGAAGCTCCTAACCAGGTAAGAAAGCTCCTTCTTAATCTTTAGTATAATAGATTCCCTTTTTGTCCCTTATATGTGAATTGCAAGCCCTTAAACCTCCCAAACTCCATGTGTTTATGCCCTAGGAGCTTAGATTTATGGTTTGGAACCATTGCATGTCTCAGTTTTGGCCAGAATGGGTGAAGAGTCGAAGGGTACTCGGCGAGTGCCAAAGTGCACTCGGCGAGTCCTATGAAGATTGCCTGGTACTCGGCGAGTCGTTCTTCAAACTCGGCGAGTCCCTTGAATATAGCCTTGAACTCGACGAGTTGTTCTTCCAACTCGGCGAGTCATACGATCAGTCACTAGGATAAGAAGGGTTTAAGTGTAGGAGGTCCAACCCTCCGTAGTCGCACATGGAATTAGCAATTTAACGTGTAGCTATAGTCCCAGAATCTCCAAATCTCCAAGGTTGATGTTCTGAGGGAAGATTGGAGCGATTTGTTCGGCGAGTCACCCCCTTGGACTCGGCGAGTCCAGTCGCGGGTTTGTTAGATGCCCCCGTCTAGCGAGTCAGGCTGACTCGGTGAGTGGAAACAGGGACCCGATGAGTCAGAGTCGGGCTAGACATAGAAGGACTCGGCGAGTCGCCATATGGACTCGGCGAGTCCAGTCAATCAGAAGGTTGACTTTGACCAAGGAGTTGACTTTGACCGGTCATTTGACCTTAGGGGTATTTATGAGTACCTAATCCATGTTTACGGATTTATAGCCGGAGGGATTACCGGTGCGGCAGCCAGGCGTAGTCTGAGCAGGTTTTCGGCAGCTACTCTCGAGGTGAGTTTCCTTCCAGTAGGGACGGGTCTAAGGCACCAAGGCCGGCCCGTATAGACGATTTGTTAGTATCGGAGTGTGGGCGGAGCCCGTATCTCATAGCTGAGTTTAATTGTGATATATGCCAGTATGATAGAATTGCTTATATTTGTTGTCTGTGTGATACTTGTATGTTATGGTTTAGTGGCGGAGTGTGGGCGAGGCCCGTATCTCTCAGAAAGTAGAGTGTGGGCGAGGCCCGTATCTCTCAGAAAGTAGAGTGTGGGCGAGGCCCGTATCTCCTAGCTAGTAGGGTGTGGGCGAGGCCCGTATCTCTATGGGTGTGGGCGAGGCCCGTATCTCTTAGCTGTTCATTATATGATTGCATGGTATGTGGCATTATGGGGGAACTCACTAAGCTTCGTGCTTACGTTTTATAGTTTTGTTTTCAGGTACCTCTTCAGCTAGGGGACAGGAGCCGGCGCGGTAGCGGCATATCACACACTCTCATGTTTTCCGCACTATGGATTTTCTGGGATGTACTCTGAATATTTTACTATGATGTTACCGGTTCTCAGACATCAATTAATATTATGAATGTTTTGTAACGATGTTTTTATGAATTAACCTAATTTAAAAATGAAATTTTTAGCTGGTATTTTTGGGATGTTACAAGTTGGTATCAGAGCCCTAGTTTGAGGGATTCGGACACACCTTCGGGGGTGTCTGGACTCAAATCGAGGGATTAAAAGATTTTTATAAAGAAATGATTTTCTAAAGACTAAGTAAAAGGGATTTCTAAAAAGAAAAAGGTGTGTGATGTGCACGACCGGCCGAGCTCAAGTAAGTTTTCCCCAAAGTACCCATACAAGTTTACGTTATGATTATCAGTTTCAGTTTCAGTAGAACAGCATGCTAGAATAGGACTAAGGATCTAGGAATGATGCCTTATGTGTCTGCTTTATGTGTTTCGGCCTTTTGATAATTGCATGCTAGTACAGATCAGTCAGTATGATAGCCAGAGTAGTATATACTCGATTATGTGTACTCAATGCCCGAATGTTGCTTGCTTTGTGCTATTAGGAGTTCTAGTCGTCTTTCTCTAACTAGTGAATGAATATGCTAAGTTACATATTGCAAGGATTAAATAATTTCAGAAGGTTGGGTCTAACCCTATTTCGCAGCTCTCGTTTGAGTCCAACCGTTGTAGGGTAGGACCTCTCATTCGAATAATTATCTAGTTTGAGTAATATGTAATAGTATTCGCGAGCTAGTTAGGGAAAGAAAGCAGGGACTTCTTGTGCAGCTGATGGCAGAGAGTGGGATGGCGATTACTTAGGGCAAGCCTAAAGCGAGAGTAGCACGAGAACCGCAGTATTAGTAGAAAGGACTTGGTTGAGTTGAGGCAATTCTTGAGGAAAGTACGGATAGACGTGGAAGGTAGTATGGGCCCGTACTACTGAAAGCGGAGGATCCGTACTCGATTCAAAAAGGGCCGAGACGAGACCGGGGACTTGTGATATGAATGTGAGACTCGTTAGTGGAATATAGTATGATGGTGGTTATGCTATGTTTTGCAGCATGGTGACCACACGACAGGGAGCGGGAGGCTCAGGATCAGGATCGGGTTCGGGTTCAGGGTCCGAACCAGTTGATGAGGGTCTACGCGAGTTCATTGCGTCAGAGATTACCAGGGGCATCCTTGAGTCGACTCCCATCATCTTCGGGTCGATCAAGGAGGGTATTGTAGAGTTGATGGAGGATCGTCTCAGGGCGTTCAGGAGTGATATGGCGGCTAGCCAGTCAGGACCACGCACACTGTCCTTTAAGGACTTCAGGGGCAGTGGTGCATCAGATTTCCATGGGGCGAAGGACCCCATTGCTGCCAGACGATGGATTGCAGACCTTGAGTCTGCACAGCTGATCAACTTCTGCCCCGAGGGGTCGAAGGTACGATTTGCAGCAGGGTGTCTACGTGACAGAGCTAGAGATTGGTGGGAGTCGGTTTGTGACTCTTTGGGAGCCGCGGCCATAGAGGCTATGACATGGCCGGACTTTGTGACACGATTCATGGCGGAATTCGTGCCTGCGGTGGAGCTCCAGCAGTTGGCACGGGAGTTCTTGGATATGAGGCAGACGACAGAGACAGTGGCGGAGATCACTGCCAAGTTCCGGGAGAGGGCGTTACTGGTGCCCCAGTATGCAGGTGATGAGGATATGAGGAGGACCCGCTACCATGACATGCTGCGAGCCGACATTCGGGAGCATGTCAGTTTTTCAGCTTGCCCTACCCTGGATTCTATGATTGCTAGGGCGAGGGAGAGGGACATAGATCTGGAGCACATCCGGAAGAGGAAGGCAGAAGAGGGACAGACGATAGGGGCTTCGGGAAAGAAGCCCAAGGGATCAGATGGTAGGCCGAAAGGCCATTCAGGACCGGGCCGCTGCAGGAAGTGCGACAGGTCGCACGAGGGAGCGTGTAGATCAGGATCGACAGGCTGCTACAGGTGCTGCAAGACGGGACACTTCAGCAGGGATTGTACTGCCCCTGCTCCGGTTATTCAGACATCTGAGTTGTTGTGTTTCCACTGCAACCAGAGGGGCCACAAGAGGGCCAACTGCCCCCAGTTGACAGCAGCAGCGCCAGTACAGGCGCCAGCTCCAGCGACCCTGCGGATTACAGATGGCCGGCAGGGCAAGGCAGAGGCTCCGGTGGTGAGGAGCCGGGCATTTCAGCTGACAGCCGAGGAGGCACGCGCTGCACCCGATGTGGTGACGGGTATGATTCTTTCCCTCTGACCTATTTATATGAGATTTATGATATTGATATGTGCTCTGTGTATATACGTTTAGGATCGTTCCATGTGAACGGTATTCCAGTCCAGGTGTTGTTTGATTCGGGGGCTACCCGATCCTTTGTTTCTCTTGCATTTAGCAAGAAGTTTCCTGAGTCCTCGGGCATGTTGGATTGCCCTTTAGAGGTCGAGATTGCGGACGACCGGTCGGTGCGAGCATCAGAGGTCTTCCGAGATTATGTGTTAAGGTTGTTCGAAGAGCGGTATTTGGTTGACCTAGTTCCCATTCCATTGTAGGGAAACAAGGTCATTATTGGTATGGATTGGCTGAGTCCCAATGGGGCAGTGATAGATTGCGCGCAACAGTTAGTACGAGTCAGAGCCCCAAGTGGGGGAGAGTTAGTAATTCAGGGTGAGAGATCACAGCGAGGGCCAGCCTTCTGTTCGGCAGCGAGGACAAGGCGTTACCTTCAGCAGGGTTGCGCAGGATATGTCGCATATGTCATGGACACCCGGGAGGCGGGTAAGGCGACGGTGGGCGATGTGCCCGTAGTACGAGAGTTCGCGGATGTATTCCCCGAGGAGCTGCCTGGGATACCTCCAGAGCGACAGGTGGAGTTCAGGATCGACCTAGTCCCTGGTGCGGCTCCGATAGCCAAGGCACCGTATCGGTTGGCTCCTCCTGAGATGCAGGAGTTGTCTACACAGCTTCAGGAGCTGTTAGACAAGGGTTTCATTAGACCGAGCAGTTCACCCTGGGGAGCCCCGATTCTGTTTGTGAAGAAGAAGGACGGGTCGCATCGGATGTGTATCGACTATAGGGAGCTGAATAAGGTAACGGTGAAGAACCGCTACCCACTCCCGAGGATTGACGACCTCTTTGACCAGCTTCAGGGAGCATCTTGGTTCTCCAAGATAGATTTGCGTTCAGGGTATCACCAGGTGAGGGTCAGAGAGGAGGATGTGCAGAAGACTGCATTTCGGACACGTTATGGCCACTATGAGTTCGTGGTGATGCCTTTCGGGCTCACCAATGCTCCTGCCGCGTTCATGGACCTCATGAACCGCGTGTGTAGACCGATGTTAGACCGGTCGGTGATAGTATTTATTGATGATATCTTGGTTTACTCCAAGACGCGAGAGAAGCATGAGGAGCATTTGCGGGAGGTTTTGGAGACCTTGAGAAGGGAGAACTTGTATGCTAAGTTCTCCAAGTGTGAGTTCTGGTTGCGCGAGGTGCAGTTTCTTGGGCACCTTGTCAACCAGAACGGGATTTCGGTGGATCCGGCCAAGGTGGAGGCCGTGATGAGATGGGAGGTTCCGAAATCTCCATCTGAGATTCGGAGTTTCCTGGGATTAGCTGGCTACTATCGGAGATTCATCCAGGATTTCTCCAAGATAGCATTACCCCTGACCAGGTTAACGAGGAAGGCTGTGGTCTTTCGTTGGGGGCTTGAGCAGCAGGCAGCATTCGAGACACTGAGACATAGATTGTGCGAGGCGCCAATCTTAGCCTTGCCAGAGGGTATGGAGGATTTTGTCGTATACTGCGATGCGTCCATCTCAGGTTTGGGCGCGGTATTGATGCAGAGAGGGCATGTCATCGCCTACGCGTCGAGGCAGCTGAAGCCTCACGAGGCGAACTACCCGACGCATGATTTGGAGTTGGGGGCTGTTGTGTTCGCCCTCAAGATTTGGCGTCATTACCTCTATGGGGTTCGCTGTACGATTTACACGGACCACAAGAGTTTGAGGTACCTCATGGACAAGCCAAATCTGAATATGAGGCAGCGTCGGTGGCTTGATGTGGTAAAGGATTATGATTGTGAAATCCTTTATCACCCGGGGAAGGCCAACGTGGTGGCCGATGCGCTTAGCCGCAAGGCGGCGCCGATCAGTGATATTTGCATGCGGATGACAGTGGTGACTCTGCTTTTGGAGCGGATTCGGGAGGCTCAGCAGGAGGCTATAAAGGAGGAACATCGGAAGAGTGAGCGGATTGTGGGACAGGTTTCCTCCTTCGACCATGACAGCAGGGGATTATTGACATTACACCGCAGGGTGTGGGTTCCATATCTCGGAGGCGTGCGCCAGGTTCTGATGGAGGAGGCGCACAAATCCCGATTCTCCATTCATCCAGGGGAAACGAAGATGTATAAGGATCTTCGTCTGGACTATTGGTGGCCCTGCATGAAGCGGGATGTAGCATGGTACGTTGAGCGGTGTCTGACCTGCAGGAAGGTCAAGGCCGAACACCAGAGACCGCACGGCAAGATGCAGCCGTTGGATATCCCGCTGTGGAAATGGGAGGACATCGCGATGGATTTCATCACCAAGCTTCCCAGGACCGCGCGGGGAGTGGATTCGATATGGGTCATCGTCGATCGATTGACCAAGAGCGCCCACTTTATTCCGATTCAGGAGAGCATCTCGGCCGAGAAATTGGCCGATATCTACGTCAGAGAGGTGGTGGCACGGCACGGGGTGCCAGTTTCAGTGATTTCGGATAGGGATGTGCGGTTCACTTCCAGGTTCTGGAAGAAGTTTCATGACGAGCTGGGTACTCGTCTGCATTTTAGTACAGCCTTTCAACCGCAGACGGATGGCCAGAGCGAGCGGACCATCCAGACTCTGGAGGATATGCTGCGGGCGTGTGTTTTAGACTTCGGTGGTAGCTGGGATACCTATCTTCCTTTAGCCGAGTTTTCATATAAAACAGCTATCACGCGAGAATTGACCGCTCTCCCTTCGAGATGTTGTACGGGAGGAAGTGCAGGACCCCGATATGTTGGGGCGAGGTTGGACAGAGAGTCATGGGGAGCACCGAAGTAGTGCTCAAGACGACAGAGAAGATTCAGCACGTCCGGAGCAGGCTTCAGACTGCTCAGAGTCGGTAGAAGAGTTATGCCGATAGGTGCCGATCAGACCTAGAGTTCCAGGTCGGGGATATGGTTCTCCTGAAAGTGTCGCCGTGGAAGGGCGTCATCCGATTCAGGAAACGGGGCAAGTTGGGTCCCAGGTATATTGGACCGTTTAGGGTTGCAGCCCGAGTGGGCAAGGTGGCATATCAGCTGGACCTGCCAGCCGAACTCAGTCAGATCCACAACACTTTCCACGTCTCCCAGCTGCGGAAGTGCATGGTGGACGATTCAGCAGTGGTACCTTTGGAGGACATCCAGGTTGATGACAGCCTGAATTATATCGAGCGGCCTGTGGCTATCCTAGACCGGAAGTCGAAGGAACTGAGGAACAAAAGGGTGGAGCTGGTGAAGGTGCAATGGCAGCATCGGAAGGGCTCGGAATGGACTTGGGAGCCCGCGGATGAGATGATGGAGCATTATCCGGAGCTGTTCCGGAAGGGAGCGGCAGACTTCGAGGACGAAGTCTAAAATAAGTGGGGGAGATTTGTAACACCGGGTTCATGGTATGATTTTATTTAAGTTTTTATCTTAATTTTGCCACGAACTCGGCGAGTCTGCGTCCCGACTCGCCGAGTAGCAGCAGGGTGGACACAGGATTTGAGCGGTGAACTCGGCGAGTCGATGCATGGACTCGGCGAGTCCACCTATCTGGATGAAACTCTATTTTCAGACATTGCACCCTATTTTACCCATTCTAAAACACCCATTTCGTCCCATTCTCTTCCAGAAGAACTGGAGAGCGAAACCCTAGCCCATTTTGATCCTTGGGAGTGATTTTGGCTTGGTGAAGGAAGTTTGAAGCTTAAGAGAAGAAGGAGGAAGTTGGAGGGTGCAAGGAAGTGTGGTAGATCTGAAATCTACCCTGGGAGAAGCTCCTAACCAGGTAAGAAAGCTCCTTCTTAATCTTTAGTATAATAGATTCCCTTTTTGTCCCTTATATGTGAATTGCAAGCCCTTAAACCTCCCAAACTCCATGTGTTTATGCCCTAGGAGCTTAGATTTATGGTTTGGAACCATTGCATGTCTCAGTTTTGGCCAGAATGGGTGAAGAGTCGAAGGGTACTCTGTGACAACCGTCAAAATTGAGTCAAGTCAAAGTCAAACAAAGTCAACAAGTCAAAACCAATCGACTAAATTAACCCTTGTATATTAGGGTTTACACTATGTAATTACTGTACAATGCAATATCTTAATGAGAGAAACATCATTTGGAAAGTTCGTGTGTTGAATTTCCTAAGTAAACATTGAACCAAAACGATAAAACATTATTGCACACTCATCGGCAGTGTGTACGACACTAAAACACGGTTTAACGGGGTTTACGAACCTTGCGTTGTGAAGCCGGACACTCAAATTAATCACAAACGAAACCTCTCTAAATCGTTTTCACTCTATCTCTTTCTATTTGAAATCTCTCCCAAATCTCTCTCAAAAGTTACTTTAACTTTTTGTAATCATTCGGGCCATCCCGACCCTTAACCGGGTCAAAACCCACTTGAAACGGGGTAAAAACGGGTAAAATAACCTTAAGGAACCAAAACCCTCCTATTAGAAACGAAAACTCTCATGAGAAGCCTCTCAGGACCGAAGCCTCTCAGGACCGAAGCCTCTCATGAGAAGCCTCTCAGGACCGAAGCCTCTCAGGACCGAAGCCTCTCATGAGAAGCCTCTCAGGACCGAAGCCTCTCATGAGAAGCCTCTCAGGACCGAAGCCTCTCAGGACAGAAGCCTCGCATGAGAAGCCTCTCAGACAGCCCATGCGAGAGGTCTAGCAGACGGCCCCTTTTTACCGGTTTTTCGACTACGACTTCGTTTTAACTCCGTTTTTCATTATTTTAACGTGGGATTTTCACCCAAAACTTTATTTTATAAACTAAGGCCCCAAAATATATAAATCTCCAGGGTTTTTATAAAAATGTATTAAAAGAATTGGTGGTTGGACTAATTATTGAGGGAATATTTGCTTTTCCTTATTTTATGACAAAAGCAAGCCACCACCACCTCACTCTATGATCAGCCACTCTTTCCCACTACTCCTTGTCACCTTAGTGGACCTTTACACCCTATCTCCAGCTCTTCCCACGTTCTAAGAGCTGGAGGATTGGTCCTCTCTCCTCATTCTCCTTAAAAGCCTTTTCATTCTACACTTAGCAACCAAGAACACTCTCCAAAATTCTCTCATCTTTTCTCTCAACTTCAAGAACTTCAAGGCTTTCTCCAGGGATTTCTTTCTTCAATTAGTAAGTATCTTCGTCATTCACATAATTATTAAACTCCATTCTACTCAAATCATTGATATCTTACACAAATTCCATCTTATTCGGTGTTAGATTCTCGAATCATCAAGACATCTTCTTAGTGTTCTTGGGTTGAACACTTCCTCTATCTCACTTTCATCTACTGAAATCACATAAGGTGAGTTCATACCCCTACATTTACATGTTTTTCTTAAGTTTTAAGGGGGGAATACAAGTAAAATCATCAAGAACACAATTAAACTTTTTCTATCAGATTACATTAGAAAAGATGAACTTCGATCACGGACTGTTTTGGTCAACTTAAATATTTTAGTTTTCAAAACTGTTCCTGGTGCAAGTAGTTCAAACTCTTAGCTTTAAAATGGCTACTTGCACATCTCCATATGATTTTTCTACAATTTATGGTGATTTTTACAAAACCGCCTATCATTTCAGAGGCAAACCCGGATCAGTCTGTGATTATGAACATTTTCACCTCTGTTAGAGATCACTAAAAATCATGATAAAATTTACGAACAAACTAGACTCATATTCCAAACTCTCAGAATTTGCGGATTTGGATTTAGAGCTTTGATGATTTTTCTATAAATTTTCTAAGAACAGTAACAGAAACTGTATACAACAAAAAGTTGCTGTCAATTTCATTTCACCTTGTAACATGTTGAGCAAGGTGTATATCTTTATGTGATTATATGTTATTGCAATATATGACATTTTATCTTAATATTTAGACACACATCAGTTTACAAATGGATTTGGACATATAAAATATAAAGAATAACAAGTTTTATAATCAAAGTACAACCGATACATTCAAACATTTAATAAACTATTTTGAATATAGTTTGCATACATTACTACGTACTACCCTTGGTTGATAAACTATAATAGGTATAGTTTATGATACATTACATAATACATACATTTAAAAAGGGTACATTTATACAAAGGATATTTTCATTAAGCAAGGTACGGCCATACGGTACCAAGTTTTCATAACACGTAATTTCGTTAATGACTTTATGAAACATTACATAACACATACATTTAAAAATGGTACATTTATACAAAGGATATTTTCATTAAGCAAGGTACGGCCATACGGTACCAAGTTTTCATTACACTACACGTAAATTCGTTAATGACTTCTGTGAGACATTCGATTCAATTTACAAATAAGTCCTGTATTATAACCAGAGTCTCCTCGAGGGAGAGCGTGATACTTGTGTATAGATCTATATTGGGTCTGACAAACCCACACCTTAGCTGCATGCAACAGCTAGACCGACAGGTCTGGGGTGACAAATGTCATAACATTTCCGACGCCTGAAGAACGTCGTTTCAGGCCAACTAGGTCATAGCATGGTTATAATAACTCACATGTGGTATTAACAAACATAGAATTTACGGGGATTTCACTAAAATCAAACGAGTTTATGTCGATTTAAACTTGCATTGTTTTACTATAAGGAACGAACACTACTTGTACATTTCGGTCTTTGGGTTTTAAGACTACATTTACACATTAAGGAAAATATTGGATTTTCTGGAACGAACACTACTTTTACAAGAAAAGACTTTAATAAACTCACATAAAGTATTAATGAATATTGGAATTTACGGGAACTTCATTAAAATTAAACGAGTTTATGTCGATTTAAACTTGCATTGTTTTACTATAAGGAACGAACACTACTTGTACATTTCGGTCTTTGGATTTAAGACTACATATACATTTTAAGGAAAATATTGGATTTTTCTAAAACAAATACTACTTTTACAAACGAAAGGCTTTTAATAATACCAAACAAAAGCTTATGAACTCACCAACCTTTGTGTTGACACTTTTTCAAACAACTTGTATTCTCAAGAAATCATTAAACAGGTAACCAAGTGCTTTTGAGGATGGGACGCTAAGGCGTCTACTATTTCATATTTTGTCAACATATTGTAATTGATTCGTAAACATGTAATTCATACAATGATGTAACTTTTTCAATTATATATATGTTGGTTGTGTTTGCTTGAATTACTATTACAATTGTTGTTATGATACTATACATGAAGTCCTCCACCCCCGGACATTTTCGCCATCCTTGGTTTGGGGGTGTGACAGATTGGTATCAGAACACAGTTTATAGTGAATTAAGTATATCAAACCACATAAGATATACAAACTATAAACACAATTGGGACTAATAGTCTCTGATTTGTGCATTTTTCAAATAAATATACTTTTAGAAAATGAATGGTTTCTTATTAAAAGTATAAATACATGCATACATGCTCACATAGTGTCATAACTAGAAGAACATAAAGTAAAAGAAGAGGAGTTGTACATTATGGGTATGCCTTGGTATATGTAAATCAAGTCTGGGAAGGATATAGCCTGATCAACTATATCTGTCCGAGGAGTGACTTGCATATACTGGGGGATAGTCATAATGGGCAACAAATCTAACAACCTAACTACACCCTACAGGGAATACTTTAAGAATCGAATCTAAACACCTAAAAATACTATAGGAGTATTTGGTGATACTATAACCAACTTATGTGAAAACTAAAGACCTCTATTAGTAGGTCTATGATAACTGAGTGCATACGCCAAGGTTATACATAATTAAAGATATTATAGACTCAGAATCTATGACTATTGCTCTACTTCCTGTTCCTTGTTTGGTTGTGGACTTAGAGTAGAGTCATTTATTCGAAAGTCTATTCTATCTCAAATTATGTATAACTGATATGCACTACGTGATTATAGACGTAATTAATAAGGATCACCCCTATAAGTAATTATAGGATTAGACGTCTATTAATTATCTCTTCTACCCCTATTCTCGCACGAGCAACATGATGTGTAAATTTTAACGCCCGTACAAAACCTACTTCTACCCACTACCATAACTCCGTCTCCAAGACGTTAACAGAAACACCAAGAATAGTTCACTAAAGTGCGAAATTATACATGTGTATATAAATGGTAAGGATATTTACTAAAAGGTTTATCAATGAAATAGGCATGTATTTTATTTCATTGAATCTCACTACTTGGTATTACAAACAACTTACAACTGGTAACTCTAAGATTCTTTAGGTATACCTCGAAGTTCTGTGTAATTAAGAAATGATTGACCTAGAAATGGTGAGTCCGCCTTAGGACCTGTTCCTTGTTTGGTTGTGGACTTAGGGTAGACTCATTAGGATCAACAGTCTAATAAAATTTTAATTACACATAACTGGGGGCATGTCAAGTGAATCTTAGGAGTGGATCAGACATGGAACAAATCACAAGATTATAATCAAGTTATTCCTACTAAATTCATAAGTCTATTTATATAGACCTCTGGTATAGAGTCGTCGGCGTAGTCGTGTCGACAATCTAGAATATGGCTAAATACATAATACAAACTATAATACCCAAATTATACAAAATTTTCTGCATTAAAAATCAATAGACAAATACATAAAATGAAACTAAAAAGGGTATCAAACTATCAAGAGAAAAACACATACAATGTAGATTAACATCCACTAATTATAACAAAATGGCTAAGGATTGTTAAGTCCTCTCTTCTTATAAATAGCTTTGAAGCAAGCTTGCCTAAGCTTCTTTGTTCTTTCTGTCAATTCCATACCTGGCAATTTTTCCATCATCTTCTTGTGCCCTTCTAACGTCTCTATCTCCTCCTTTAATCCCAACTCCTAATTTTTTTTTTAAAGGTAGATGCAATATATTTTTCATGTGAGTTCACAAAATTTACAATGAGTTAAGTTTATATAAATATAAATCAGGAGATCGTAGTAAATCAATTGATTTGATGTGGCATATGCCTAGGACCTATGTTTAGTTATAAAGAAACTAACAATTAAAATTTTAGAAAATACCAAAACTACTTTGGTTACCAAGTGCATGAGTAATGTATAGAAGGTTATTATCATAATTTACCTTGGCATTTTCAATGAGGGATTGAAGGCTCTTAAGTTTTCTATGAGGCCATCTGTTTATGTTTAGCTATCTGCATCTTTTCTTCAACACTGTTAAACTTATCCCTAGTTCCTTTGCTGCCATGATTATCGGCATCTCAAAGTACTTCTCTATCTCTTCAAACTCCAATGGTCTCAATCTCTTTGCCACCTTCCGGCCACCGTGATCAGTGGTGGCAGCACTAGAACTACATGTAGCCTCACCACCGGATTTACAGTCTTCACTGAAACTAACCAATGGTAAATACCATCCTCCCAACAATCCCATAAGCTTATATCTTCAAGGGGGATCAAAATCGTGAAACTCATTTCTAGAAATGATGTTTTGATCTTTGTTAAGTACTGTGGAAACGTTCTGATCGAGCACTTCATGCAATTTTTCCGACAACTCGTAATCATGATGGTTGAGCATGTCACCACTGCAAAAATCCAAAAACTCAAGATAATCAAATCCAACACGATGAAAGACTCTTTTTGATCACTATAAATCCAAACCATGTTTTGATCAATGTCGACAAAATCACTTTTCTGTGCGTAAGATGGAGTAATGAGTGACGTTTATATATACCTGAAAAGATCTTGATGATCAAAGTACTGAAACCAATCGAGGTCATCTATGGGGTTTTGATGATCTGCAGGTGGATCCATTTGTGAGGGAGAAGTTAAAATTCGCGGTAAGAATATGATGATTTATATAAGTAAAGTGGGAGAAGTAATTAATAGCAAATTTTTGGGAATGCAACAAAACAAGTTAAGCACTTCTGAAAAATTGATAAATGATTTCGGTAACACTCGCGGAATATAAACTAGTGAAAATTACAAATGAAATTGAATATATATAGTCTATGATGTTATGGTTATTGTGTATCTAACAAATGAAGAGAAAATGAATATATATATATATTCTTTGAGCCGTAACCTTCTTCTTCAATTCACACACATATACGTATATGTTGCTGCAAATTATGACTTGTGTGCCTCATGCATTTAATGCATCACATGCCTACTGCATATTCTTGACTTTGAAGCTACGTACCAGTTTCCAATTTCCCCAGTAGCACAGTTTTCATTAGAAAGTACTCCAAGTCTTCACACATGAACCAGTTAGAAAGTACTCCAAGTCTTCACACATGAACCAGTTAGAAAGTACTCCAAGTCTTCACACATGCAAATTATGACTTGTGTGTCGCTATAGGTATGTCGTTGGCTCTTGTTAAAAACCTATAGCGACAACAAGTCATCGTAATAGATTAAACCTGTGGTGACGACAAGTCGTCGCTATAGGTAACTAATAAAACTTTATTTTTTTTTTTACCCCGAAAATATGATTGACAAAATCTATCCGACGAGACCCTCGTAATACCACTCGACGAAATCGAAGTTAACAAAAATCTCCACTTCGTGGAGGAACCAGTCAAAATCATGGATCGGGAAATCAAACGAACGAAACAAAGTCGTATTCCCATCGTGAAGGTCCGTTGGAACGTTAAACGAGGGCCTGAGTTCACCTGGGAACCCGAAGATCAAATGAAACAAAAATACCCACATCTTTTCCCAAACTCTTGATGTCCCAGTCAAATGCAAATTTCGGGACGAAATTCCTTCTAACGGGGGGATGATGTGACAACCGTCAAAATTGAGTCAAGTCAAAGTCAAACAAAGTCAACAAGTCAAAACCAATCGACTAAATTAACCCTTGTATATTAGGGTTTACACTATGTAATTACTGTACAATGCAATATCTTAATGAGAGAAACATCATTTGGAAAGTTCGTGTGTTGAATTTCCTAAGTAAACATTGAACCAAAACGATAAAACATTATTGCACACTCATCGGGAGTGTGTACGACACTAAAACACGGTTTAACGGGGTTTACGAACCTTGCGTTGTGAAGCCGGACACTCAAATTAATCACAAACGAAACCTCTCTAAATCGTTTTCACTCTATCTCTTTCTATTTGAAATCTCTCCCAAATCTCTCTCAAAAGTTACTTTAACTTTTTGTAATCATTCGGGCCATCCCGACCCTTAACCGGGTCAAAACCCACTTGAAACAGGGTAAAAACGGGTAAAATAACCTTAAGGAACCAAAACCCTCCTATTAGAAACGAAAACTCTCATGAGAAGCCTCTCAGGACCGAAGCCTCTCAGGACCGAAGCCTCTCAGGACCGAAGCCTCTCAGGACCGAAGCCTCTCATGAGAAGCCTCTCAGGACCGAAGCCTCTCATGAGAAGCCTCTCAGGACCGAAGCCTCTCATTAGAAGCCTCTCAGGACAGAAGCCTCGCATGAGAAGCCTCTCAGACAGCCCATGCGAGAGGTCTAGCAGACGGCCCCTTTTTACCGGTTTTTCGACTACGACTTCGTTTTAACTCCGTTTTTCATTATTTTAACGTGGGATTTTCACCCAAAACTTTATTTTATAAACTAAGGCCCCAAAATATATAAATCTCCAGGGTTTTTATAAAAATGTATTAAAAGAATTGGTGGTTGGACTAATTATTGAGGGAATATTTGCTTTTCCTTATTTTATGACAAAAGCAAGCCACCACCACCTCACTCTATGATCAGCCACTCTTTCCCACTACTCCTTGTCACCTTAGTGGACCTTTACACCCTATCTCCAGCTCTTCCCACGTTCTAAGAGCTGGAGGATTGGTCCTCTCTCCTCATTCTCCTTAAAAGCCTTTTCATTCTACACTTAGCAACCAAGAACACTCTCCAAAATTCTCTCATCTTTTCTCTCAACTTCAAGAACTTCAAGGCTTTCTCCAGGGATTTCTTTCTTCAATTAGTAAGTATCTTCGTCATTCACATAATTATTAAACTCCATTCTACTCAAATCATTGATATCTTACACAAATTCCATCTTATTCGGTGTTAGATTCTCGAATCATCAAGACATCTTCTTAGTGTTCTTGGGTTGAACACTTCCTCTATCTCACTTTCATCTACTGAAATCACATAAGGTGAGTTCATACCCCTACATTTACATGTTTTTCTTAAGTTTTAAGGGGGGAATACAAGTAAAATCATCAAGAACACAATTAAACTTTTTCTATCAGATTACATCAGAAAAGATGAACTTCGATCACGGACTGTTTTGGTCAACTTAAATATTTTAGTTTTCAAAACTGTTCCAGGTGCAAGTAGTTCAAACTCTTAGCTTTAAAATGGCTACTTGCACATCTCCATATGATTTTTCTACAATTTATGGTGATTTTTACAAAACCGCCTATCATTTCAGAGGCAAACCCGGACCAGTCTGTGATTATGAACATTTTCACCTCTGTTAGAGATCACTAAAAATCATGATAAAATTTACGAACAAACTAGACTCATATTCCAAACTCTCAGAATTTGCGGATTTGGATTTAGAGCTTTGATGATTTTTCTATAAATTTTCTAAGAACAGTAACAGAAACTGTATACAACAAAAAGTTGCTGTCAATTTCATTTCACCTTGTAACATGTTGAGCAAGGTGTATATCTTTATGTGATTATATGTTATTGCAATATATGACATTTTATCTTAATATTTAGACACACATCAGTTTACAAATGGATTTGGACATATAAAATATAAAGAATAACAAGTTTTATAATCAAAGTACAACCGATACATTCAAACATTTAATAAACTATTTTGAATATAGTTTGCATACATTACTACGTACTACCCTTGGTTGATAAACTATAATAGGTATAGTTTATGATACATTACATAATACATACATTTAAAAAGGGTACATTTATACAAAGGATATTTTCATTAAGCAAGGTACGGCCATACGGTACCAAGTTTTCATAACACGTAATTTCGTTAATGACTTTATGAAACATTACATAACACATACATTTAAAAAGGGTACATTTATACAAAGGATATTTTCATTAAGCAAGGTACGGCCATACGGTACCAAGTTTTCATTACACTACACGTAAATTCGTTAATGACTTCTGTGAGACATTCGATTCAATTTACAAATAAGTCCTGTATTATAACCAGAGTCTCCTCGAGGGAGAGCGTGATACTTGTGTATAGATCTATATTGGGTCTGACAAACCCACACCTTAGCTGCATGCAACAGCTAGACCGACAGGTCTGGGGTGACAAATGTCATAACATTTCCGACGCCTGAAGAACGTCGTTTCAGGCCAACTAGGTCATAACATGGTTATAATAACTCACATGTGGTATTAACAAACATAGAATTTACGGGGATTTCACTAAAATCAAACGAGTTTATGTCGATTTAAACTTGCATTGTTTTACTATAAGGAACGAACACTACTTGTACATTTCGGTCTTTGGGTTTTAAGACTACATTTACACATTAAGGAAAATATTGGATTTTCTGGAACGAACACTACTTTTACAAGAAAAGACTTTAATAAACTCACATAAAGTATTAATGAATATTGGAATTTACGGGAACTTCATTAAAATTAAACGAGTTTATGTCGATTTAAACTTGCATTGTTTTACTATAAGGAACGAACACTACTTGTACATTTCGGTCTTTGGATTTAAGACTACATATACATTTTAAGGAAAATATTGGATTTTTCTAAAACAAATACTACTTTTACAAACGAAAGGCTTTTAATAATACCAAACAAAAGCTTATGAACTCACCAACCTTTGTGTTGACACTTTTTCAAACAACTTGTATTCTCAGGAAATCATTAAACAGGTAACCAAGTGCTTTTGAGGATGGGACGCTAAGGCGTCTACTATTTCATATTTTGTCAACATATTGTAATTGATTCGTAAACATGTAATTCATACAATGATGTAACTTTTTCAATTATATATATGTTGGTTGTGTTTGCTTGAATTACTATTACAATTGTTGTTATGATACTATACATGAAGTCCTCCACCCCCGGACATTTTCGCCATCCTTGGTTTGGGGGTGTGACAGATTGGTATCAGAACACAGTTTATAGTGAATTAAGTATATCAAACCACATAAGATATACAAACTATAAACACAATTGGGACTAATAGTCTCTGATTTGTGCATTTTTCAAATAAATATACTTTTAGAAAATGAATGGTTTCTTATTAAAAGTATAAATACATGCATACATGCTCACATAGTGTCATAACTAGAAGAACATAAAGTAAAAGAAGAGGAGTTGTACATTATGGGTATGCCTTGGTATATGTAAATCAAGTCTGGGAAGGATATAGCCTGATCAACTATATCTGTCCGATGAGTGACTTGCATATACTGGGGGATAGTCATAATGGGCAACAAATCTAACAACCTAACTACACCCTACAGGGAATACTTTAAGAATCGAATCTAAACACCTAAAAATACTATAGGAGTATTTGGTGATACTATAACCAACTTATGTGAAAACTAAAGACCTCTATTAGTAGGCCTATGATAACTGAGTGCATACGCCAAGGTTATACATAATTAAAGATATTATAGACTCAGAATCTATGACTATTGCTCTACTTCCTGTTCCTTGTTTGGTTGTGGACTTAGAGTAGAGTCATTTATTCGAAAGTCTATTCTATCTCAAATTATGTATAACTGATATGCACTACGTGATTATAGACGTAATTAATAAGGATCACCCCTATAAGTAATTATAGGATTAGACGTCTATTAATTATCTCTTCTACCCCTATTCTCGCACGAGCAACATGATGTGTAAATTTTAACGCCCGTACAAAACCTACTTCTACCCACTACCATAACTCCGTCTCCAAGACGTTAACAGAAACACCAAGAATAGTTCACTAAAGTGCGAAATTATACATGTGTATATAAATGGTAAGGATATTTACTAAAAGGTTTATCAATGAAATAGGCATGTATTTTATTTCATTGAATCTCACTACTTGGTATTACAAACAACTTACAACTGGTAACTCTAAGATTCTTTAGGTATACCTCGAAGTTCTGTGTAATTAAGAAATGATTGACCTAGAAATGGTGAGTCCGCCTTAGGACCTGTTCCTTGTTTGGTTGTGGACTTAGGGTAGACTCATTAGGATCAACAGTCTAATAAAATTTTAATTACACATAACTGGGGGCATGTCAAGTGAATCTTAGGAGTGGATCAGACATGGAACAAATCACAAGATTATAATCAAGTTATTCCTACTAAATTCATAAGTCTATTTATATAGACCTCTGGTATAGAGTCGTCGGCGTAGTCGTGTCGACAATCTAGAATATGGCTAAATACATAATACAAACTATAATACCCAAATTATACAAAATTTTCTGCATTAAAAATCAATAGACAAATACATAAAATGAAACTAAAAAGGGTATCAAACTATCAAGAGAAAAACACATACAATGTAGATTAACATCCACTAATTATAACAAAATGGCTAAGGATTGTTAAGTCCTCTCTTCTTATAAATAGCTTTGAAGCAAGCTTGCCTAAGCTTCTTTGTTCTTTCTGTCAATTCCATACCTGGCAATTTTTCCATCATCTTCTTGTGCCCTTCTAACGTCTCTATCTCCTCCTTTAATCCCAACTCCTAATTTTTTTTTTAAAGGTAGATGCAATATATTTTTCATGTGAGTTCACAAAATTTACAATGAGTTAAGTTTATATAAATATAAATCAGGAGATCGTAGTAAATCAATTGATTTGATGTGGCATATGCCTAGGACCTATGTTTAGTTATAAAGAAACTAACAATTAAAATTTTAGAAAATACCAAAACTACTTTGGTTACCAAGTGCATGAGTAATGTATAGAAGGTTATTATCATAATTTACCTTGGCATTTTCAATGAGGGATTGAAGGCTCTTAAGTTTTCTATGAGGCCATCTGTTTATGTTTAGCTATCTGCATCTTTTCTTCAACACTGTTAAACTTATCCCTAGTTCCTTTGCTGCCATGATTATCGGCATCTCAAAGTACTTCTCTATCTCTTCAAACTCCAATGGTCTCAATCTCTTTGCCACCTTCCGGCCACCGTGATCAGTGGTGGCAGCACTAGAACTACATGTAGCCTCACCACCGGATTTACAGTCTTCACTGAAACTAACCAATGGTAAATACCATCCTCCCAACAATCCCATAAGCTTATATCTTCAAGGGGGATCAAAATCGTGAAACTCATTTCTAGAAATGATGTTTTGATCTTTGTTAAGTACTGTGGAAACGTTCTGATCGAGCACTTCATGCAATTTTTCCGACAACTCGTAATCATGATGGTTGAGCATGTCACCACTGCAAAAATCCAAAAACTCAAGATAATCAAATCCAACACGATGAAAGACTCTTTTTGATCACTATAAATCCAAACCATGTTTTGATCAATGTCGACAAAATCACTTTTCTGTGCGTAAGATGGAGTAATGAGTGACGTTTATATATACCTGAAAAGATCTTGATGATCAAAGTACTGAAACCAATCGAGGTCATCTATGGGGTTTTGATGATCTGCAGGTGGATCCATTTGTGAGGGAGAAGTTAAAATTCGCGGTAAGAATATGATGATTTATATAAGTAAAGTGGGAGAAGTAATTAATAGCAAATTTTTGGGAATGCAACAAAACAAGTTAAGCACTTCTGAAAAATTGATAAATGATTTCGGTAACACTCGCGGAATATAAACTAGTGAAAATTACAAATGAAATTGAATATATATAGTCTATGATGTTATGGTTATTGTGTATCTAACAAATGAAGAGAAAATGAATATATATATATATTCTTTGAGCCGTAACCTTCTTCTTCAATTCACACACATATACGTATATGTTGCTGCAAATTATGACTTGTGTGCCTCATGCATTTAATGCATCACATGCCTACTGCATATTCTTGACTTTGAAGCTACGTACCAGTTTCCAATTTCCCCAGTAGCACAGTTTTCATTAGAAAGTACTCCAAGTCTTCACACATGAACCAGTTAGAAAGTACTCCAAGTCTTCACACATGAACCAGTTAGAAAGTACTCCAAGTCTTCACACATGCAAATTATGACTTGTGTGTCGCTATAGGTATGTCGTTGGCTCTTGTTAAAAACCTATAGCGACAACAAGTCATCGTAATAGATTAAACCTGTGGTGACGACAAGTCGTCGCTATAGGTAACTAATAAAACTTTATTTTTTTTTTTACCCCGAAAATATGATTGACAAAATCTATCCGACGAGACCCTCGTAATACCACTCGACGAAATCGAAGTTAACAAAAATCTCCACTTCGTGGAGGAACCAGTCAAAATCATGGATCGGGAAATCAAACGAACGAAACAAAGTCGTATTCCCATCGTGAAGGTCCGTTGGAACGTTAAACGAGGGCCTGAGTTCACCTGGGAACCCGAAGATCAAATGAAACAAAAATACCCACATCTTTTCCCAAACTCTTGATGTCCCAGTCAAATGCAAATTTCGGGACGAAATTCCTTCTAACGGGGGGATGATGTGACAACCGTCAAAATTGAGTCAAGTCAAAGTCAAACAAAGTCAACAAGTCAAAACCAATCGACTAAATTAACCCTTGTATATTAGGGTTTACACTATGTAATTACTGTACAATGCAATATCTTAATGAGAGAAACATCATTTGGAAAGTTCGTGTGTTGAATTTCCTAAGTAAACATTGAACCAAAACGATAAAACATTATTGCACACTCATCGGGAGTGTGTACGACACTAAAACACGGTTTAACGGGGTTTACGAACCTTGCGTTGTGAAGCCGGACACTCAAATTAATCACAAACGAAACCTCTCTAAATCGTTTTCACTCTATCTCTTTCTATTTGAAATCTCTCCCAAATCTCTCTCAAAAGTTACTTTAACTTTTTGTAATCATTCGGGCCATCCCGACCCTTAACCGGGTCAAAACCCACTTGAAACGGGGTAAAAACGGGTAAAATAACCTTAAGGAACCAAAACCCTCCTATTAGAAACGAAAACTCTCATGAGAAGCCTCTCAGGACCGAAGCCTCTCAGGACCGAAGCCTCTCATGAGAAGCCTCTCAGGACCGAAGCCTCTCAGGACCGAAGCCTCTCATGAGAAGCCTCTCAGGACCGAAGCCTCTCATGAGAAGCCTCTCAGGACCGAAGCCTCTCATTAGAAGCCTCTCAGGACAGAAGCCTCGCATGAGAAGCCTCTCAGACAGCCCATGCGAGAGGTCTAGCAGACGGCCCCTTTTTACCGGTTTTTCGACTACGACTTCGTTTTAACTCCGTTTTTCATTATTTTAACGTGGGATTTTCACCCAAAACTTTATTTTATAAACTAAGGCCCCAAAATATATAAATCTCCAGGGTTTTTATAAAAATGTATTAAAAGAATTGGTGGTTGGACTAATTATTGAGGGAATATTTGCTTTTCCTTATTTTATGACAAAAGCAAGCCACCACCACCTCACTCTATGATCAGCCACTCTTTCCCACTACTCCTTGTCACCTTAGTGGACCTTTACACCCTATCTCCAGCTCTTCCCACGTTCTAAGAGCTGGAGGATTGGTCCTCTCTCCTCATTCTCCTTAAAAGCCTTTTCATTCTACACTTAGCAACCAAGAACACTCTCCAAAATTCTCTCATCTTTTCTCTCAACTTCAAGAACTTCAAGGCTTTCTCCAGGGATTTCTTTCTTCAATTAGTAAGTATCTTCGTCATTCACATAATTATTAAACTCCATTCTACTCAAATCATTGATATCTTACACAAATTCCATCTTATTCGGTGTTAGATTCTCGAATCATCAAGACATCTTCTTAGTGTTCTTGGGTTGAACACTTCCTCCATCTCACTTTCATCTACTGAAATCACATAAGGTGAGTTCATACCCCTACATTTACATGTTTTTCTTAAGTTTTAAGGGGGGAATACAAGTAAAATCATCAAGAACACAATTAAACTTTTTCTATCAGATTACATCAGAAAAGATGAACTTCGATCACGGACTGTTTTGGTCAACTTAAATATTTTAGTTTTCAAAACTGTTCCAGGTGCAAGTAGTTCAAACTCTTAGCTTTAAAATGGCTACTTGCACATCTCCATATGATTTTTCTACAATTTATGGTGATTTTTACAAAACCGCCTATCATTTCAGAGGCAAACCCGGACCAGTCTGTGATTATGAACATTTTCACCTCTGTTAGAGATCACTAAAAATCATGATAAAATTTACGAACAAACTAGACTCATATTCCAAACTCTCAGAATTTGCGGATTTGGATTTAGAGCTTTGATGATTTTTCTATAAATTTTCTAAGAACAGTAACAGAAACTGTATACAACAAAAAGTTGCTGTCAATTTCATTTCACCTTGTAACATGTTGAGCAAGGTGTATATCTTTATGTGATTATATGTTATTGCAATATATGACATTTTATCTTAATATTTAGACACACATCAGTTTACAAATGGATTTGGACATATAAAATATAAAGAATAACAAGTTTTATAATCAAAGTACAACCGATACATTCAAACATTTAATAAACTATTTTGAATATAGTTTGCATACATTACTACGTACTACCCTTGGTTGATAAACTATAATAGGTATAGTTTATGATACATTACATAATACATACATTTAAAAAGGGTACATTTATACAAAGGATATTTTCATTAAGCAAGGTACGGCCATACGGTACCAAGTTTTCATAACACGTAATTTCGTTAATGACTTTATGAAACATTACATAACACATACATTTAAAAAGGGTACATTTATACAAAGGATATTTTCATTAAGCAAGGTACGGACATACGGTACCAAGTTTTCATTACACTACACGTAAATTCGTTAATGACTTCTGTGAGACATTCGATTCAATTTACAAATAAGTCCTGTATTATAACCAGAGTCTCCTCGAGGGAGAGCGTGATACTTGTGTATAGATCTATATTGGGTCTGACAAACCCACACCTTAGCTGCATGCAACAGCTAGACCGACAGGTCTGGGGTGACAAATGTCATAACATTTCCGACGCCTGAAGAACGTCGTTTCAGGCCAACTAGGTCATAACATGGTTATAATAACTCACATGTGGTATTAACAAACATAGAATTTACGGGGATTTCACTAAAATCAAACGAGTTTATGTCGATTTAAACTTGCATTGTTTTACTATAAGGAACGAACACTACTTGTACATTTCGGTCTTTGGGTTTTAAGACTACATTTACACATTAAGGAAAATATTGGATTTTCTGGAACGAACACTACTTTTACAAGAAAAGACTTTAATAAACTCACATAAAGTATTAATGAATATTGGAATTTACGGGAACTTCATTAAAATTAAACGAGTTTATGTCGATTTAAACTTGCATTGTTTTACTATAAGGAACGAACACTACTTGTACATTTCGGTCTTTGGATTTAAGACTACATATACATTTTAAGGAAAATATTGGATTTTTCTAAAACAAATACTACTTTTACAAACGAAAGGCTTTTAATAATACCAAACAAAAGCTTATGAACTCACCAACCTTTGTGTTGACACTTTTTCAAACAACTTGTATTCTCAGGAAATCATTAAACAGGTAACCAAGTGCTTTTGAGGATGGGACGCTAAGGCGTCTACTATTTCATATTTTGTCAACATATTGTAATTGATTCGTAAACATGTAATTCATACAATGATGTAACTTTTTCAATTATATATATGTTGGTTGTGTTTGCTTGAATTACTATTACAATTGTTGTTATGATACTATACATGAAGTCCTCCACCCCCGGACATTTCCGCCATCCTTGGTTTGGGGGTGTGACATACTCGGCCAGTGCCAAAGTGCACTCGGAGAGTCCTATGAAGATTGCCTGGTACTCGGCGAGTCGTTCTTCAAACTCGGCGAGTCCCTTGAATATAGCCTTGAACTCGACGAGTTGTTCTTCCAACTCGGCGAGTCATACGATCAGTCACTAGGATAAGAAGGGTTTAAGTGTAGGAGGTCCAACCCTCCGTAGTCGCACGTGGAATTAGCAATTTAACGTGTAGCTATAGTCCCAAAATCTCCAAATCTCCAAGGTTGATGTTCTGAGGGAAGATTGGAGCGATTTGTGAGATCTGTTCGTCGGACTCGGCGAGTCACCCCCTTGGACTCGGCGAGTCCAGTCGCGGGTTTGTTAGATGCCCCCGTCTAGCGAGTCAGGATGACTCGGTGAGTGGAAACAGGGACCCGATGAGTCAGAGTCGGGCTAGACATAGAAGGACTCGGCGAGTCGCCATATGGACTCGGCGAGTCCAGTCAATCAGAAGGTTGACTTTGACCAAGGAGTTGACTTTGACCGGTCATTTGACCTTAGGGGTATTTATGAGTACCTAATCCATGTTTACGGATTTATAGCCGGAGGGATTACCGGTGCGGCAGCCAGGCGTAGTCTGAGCAGGTTTTCGGCAGCTACTCTCGAGGTGAGTTTCCTTCCAGTAGGGACGGGTCTAAGGCACCAAGGCCGGCCCGTATAGACGATTTGTTAGTATCGGAGTGTGGGCGGAGCCCGTATCTCATAGCTGAGTTTAATTGTGATATATGCCAGTATGATAGAATTGGTTATACTTGTTGTCTGTGTGATACTTGTATGTTATGGTTTAGTGGCGGAGTGTGGGCGAGGCCCGTATCTCTCAGAAAGTAGAGTGTGGGCGAGGCCCGTATCTCCTAGCTAGTAGGGTGTGGGCGAGGCCCGTATCTCTATGGGTGTGGGCGAGGCCCGTATCTCTTAGCTGTTCATTATATGATTGCATGGTATGTGGCATTATGGGGGAACTCACTAAGCTTCGTGCTTACGATTTATAGTTTTGTTTTTAGGTACCTCTTCAGCTAGGGGACAGGAGCCGGCGCGGTAGCGGCATATCACACACTCTCATGTTTTCCGCACTATGGATTTTCTGGGATGTACTCTGAATATTTTACTATGATGTTACCGGTTCTCAGACATCAATTAATATTATGAATGTTTTGTAACGGTGTTTTTATGAATTAACCTAATTTAAAAATGAAATTTTTAGCTGGTATTTTTGGGATGTTACAATATGTGTGTGTGATGCGATGTTACGCCGCCGGCTCCTTCCCCTTAGACGAAGAGGTACCTGAAACCAAAACTGAAACCGTAAGCACAAAGCTTAGTGAGTTCCCCCATCATACCACATACCATACAATATCATCGGTATCTCTCAACCGGTAATCATCATCGGTATCTTTCAACCGGTAACCAACATCGGTATCTTTCAACCGGTAATCGTCATCGGTATCTTTCAACCGGTAACCATCATCGGTATCTTTCAACCGGTAACTGTCATCGGTATCTTTCAACCAGTAACTGGGGACTATTCCATCCCCTACCACTAGCATACAACAGCAAGGTACAATCATACAGTCAGGCATATCCGGGTACTGACCTACCCCACGGCCCTAAGGGCCGCTGTCAGGGATCCTAATCCCTACTATACACGTAACATATCATGCAGATAATACTCGTGACCAAAGCACATAACCAAACCAAGATAATTATCACAAAGACAATCATCTTACAAATACTCCTCTTTGGTAGGTCGACATTGTGGCCTTAGACCCACCCCTACTGGAAGGTAACTCACCTCAATGTCGTGCAGTGTTTGAATTATCCTCGGCGCACAAGTCGACTCCCTTCGACTCCTCGATCCCTACACGACGACGTTCAAGTCAACACACAGCCAGTACAACCCTAAACAGGGTCAGTCCAAGTCTAGTCAAAGTCAACTTCAAGTTGACCCGACTCGCCGAGTTGGGCCGTCAACTCGTCGAGTCCCTCACCCTTTACTCGTCCTTATCCATGACCCGACTCGTCGAGTTGGGCCGTCAACTCGACGAGTTCCTCCCTCGCATGAACATCGCATGAAACTCATCCGACTCGCCGAGTTGATGAACAACTCGTCGAGTTCACCTTCATCTGATGAACAAGTTTTGTCCTCGACTCGCCGAGTTGATGAACAACTCGTCGAGTTCATCTTCATCCTTAAGAAGATTGCCTTGGACTCGCCGAGTCTGTTCTAGCACTCGTCGAGTCCCATGAACTCCAGGTCTAAAATCACATCCAATACATTGGGTAACTCTTCCTGTCCGGTTACAACCCTGCTAACACTCAACTGGGTTCCTTTGACTCTCAACAGATATGGGGCTCAAAGCCTCGGACTCGTCGTGTCCAAGAACGGACTCGTCGAGTCAGTCATGTCCACACTCTAAATCCTTGAATTCTGATGTACAACCTTTGATCAAAAGATAGATCCAAGCTTCTATAATCGATCTAGCACGTAAAGTTACAAACTTTACGTGCTTGCATGGGACTTTGAGCTCAAAAAGACATAAAACAAGCTCTTAAGATGCATGAGGTCTTTCATGGGTGCAAAAGCAGTCCCCAACTGCCTTGTGACTCCTTTAATGACGTGATTCTGAAGCACTAACCCCCAACCATGTTTGCAATCATGGTTGGCCATCAAAAGTGGCTTATAAAAGCCCTAAATCTCCCCAAAAAGGGATCTAACAAATGAAAGAACAAGGTTACAGCTTTTTACCTTCAATGAACTGTAGAAGGTGCACAAACTCGGGTTCCCTTGGTCTTTACTTGCTTCCTCAAGCCTTTCTCCTTCCTTCTTAAGACCACAAGCACCAAAATCCAACAACAAGGCTTAGATTGCTTCAATAACGGCTAGGGTTTCAATGAGAGGTGTTCTGGGAGCATAAGGTACGTTGTGGCCGTCATAACATTGTTTAAATAGGGTGCAAACCCTCGGATTAGGGTTTTTGTCTAGTCATCGTCTACTCGTCGAGTCCGGGACCCGACTCGACGAGTCCATCACTTAATCCCGCGCCTCATCCCGCTTCTACTCGGCGAGTTGGTCCTTCAACTCGCCGAGTCCAAGGCCAAAAATGCAAAAATACTTAAATAAAAATACATACCAAGAACCAGGTGCTACATTTAGGGTACACCATTAACAACCCATTTATATCAAGATTTCACATCTACACTCCGTTCAAGGATCTATATTCTGACAACTCTTCTCTCTTCTTCGGTGGTGACAAGCGGTGGTTGCAAGAGTTGAGAAAGAAGATAGGACACGAATCTAAGGTTTCGATTCTACATATCACTCCCTTTGGATTTTGCATCGATGTTTGGGATTTCATGATTAATTTTAGGGTTGGGGACTTCATCTTGAAAATCAGTGACAATTAAAGATTTTAGATTAGGATTTGGTGTTGATTATATGTTTCGGATTATGGTTCTAGTATCAGATTTAGGTTTGAGTTTAGAGTTTGGTTCTAGTATCAAATTGGTGGTGAGTGATGGTGGTTGCAGGAGGAGCCGACGATGAAAGGATATGGTTGTTGGCGATGATAGGAGGTGGTTGCCCGGATTGACAAAGAGGACATGGAAGAGAGAGAGAGAGAGAGATGAAAATGATATAAGTTTTAAAATTTATAATTAATCTAGTTTAATTTATGAACTATAAATAAATGAAAAATAAATAGAAAAGGGAAATATAGTCTTTTATAAAGAAAAGAGGGACTGAAATGATAAATTTAAAAGAAACGAGGGACTAAACGTGCATGTGTGGCACTTAAACGGAAACCAATAACGGCTAACGATGACAAGGACTAACTTTGCAAGGAAATGAAAACCTGGGGACGGTCCGAATTAATTTTTGAAAATTGAGACCGAACGTGGCTTTTGGTACCGAGGGACGATTCGTATAATTTACTCATGTATCTATATTCGAATAAGGCTGGAAGGAGTGGTGTTACAGAAATTGCACTCCATTCACTGTCACATAGACACCACGTCATTTTACTATAAAAATGTGGCTCTTTGTCACACCCAATGAATGATGTCACACTTTTTTTAACAATTTAATTGAAACGAAAAGTTTAATTTCCTAAAAAATAATAATAATAATAATAATAATAATAATAATAATAATAATAAACATTGCATACCATTACATCAAGATAAAAAACAACATTACATATATTAACATATTAAATTATTAGTTATCATTTAAATTTATTTTGTCTAGATATAAAATGAAAAGAAAAAGAAGTAAAAAAAAGATATAAAATGAAAAAAAAAGAGTTAAATTGAGGAAAAACAAAATTAAATACCCATATTTATTTGAAATAGAGGGATTTTGTTTTAATATAAAAAAATTGGATTTCTAAAGAAAAATAAATATGAAAGAAATAAAAAATAGAGAGAGAGAGAGAGAGAGAGAGAGAGAGGTGCGGCCATGGGAAGCCGTACTGCGGTCTCTACCATACGAAAACCGTAGTCGGGGTGGTATTCGAGCGGAGGTGGTAAGGGAGTCCACTCTCTACCACATCCACTCCCCCAAGCTAATATCTTACATTATCTTGTATATTTTAACAAATGTTTAAATTATTTTTAATTAATAAATGTTTATTAAAATATTAACTTGATACCCTCTAGGAAAAAAAAAAGTTTACCTATGACATTTAGCTACGCAAAAATTAAGTCGATAATTATCGACGGCATTCTGGCAGAACGTCGGAATGTGAAGCCCTAATAAATATATCAACGTTTTTGTGACCGAAAAGCGATCGACTGCATAGCTATGGAACAAAAGGCCGATGAAAAATACCGACGGGTCAGACAACAATAAAATATATATATATTTTTTTTAAATGGTAGCTAATCTCAGTCAAAAACAAAAATGAAAAAATGTAGTCGGGACTCAAACTGGGCCATTGTTGTGGTGGGTATAGCCACTACCACATCGGTTGAAACCTCGTCCAATCATTTTTTCATATATAATACAATTTATATAGAGTACAAAAATCTATTATTATTATTATTATTATTTTCATTGTGATTATTATTATTATCATCATCATTATTATTATTATTAGAGTAAATTATTGAAATCATCCCTATCGTTTGGTCAAAATTGTGAGTTTGGTCACATAACATTTTTTTGCACTCAGATCATCCATCTAGTTTGTTTTTGTTTCGGTTATGGTGCTTGACAGACACGAAAAGACAATTTTATCCTTGTTGTATTTTTTCCTACATTTTAAATAACCAGTAAATACTTATTTATAATAAAAAATAGTTAGGTCCCATCACCCTTTCCTAACTGATTACCCCTGCTCATCTTCTTCCTTTTCTCGAGATATTCAGAATAGGCCGACCACCACTTCACAGACCACCGCATTTGAAAATCAGTAGATCACCCTCACCTTTCTACTTTGTCACTCCATGTTATCTGGAGTTGTTTACCACCATGTCTTTACTAAAATCACGAGCACCACAATCTCCTTTATCAACACCGGTGAGCACAAAAAATCTAGAAAAATCAAACCTAATGCAATCCAGAAAATTCAACCTAATCAAAACCTAATGCAACCGTCCAGACAAATCAAATGCATAAAAGTCCTCTATCTTACCTGAAATTAAATCCACTAAACCTGACCGCCACCACAACCTCTAAAATCGAACCACCGACACTACCATCGAACCAGCATCACTATCGTCGACCATGTAACACCCGTAAAAATCATGCAAAATTTAAACTTTTTAAAACATATAAAAAGCCAACAATCATTACAAATTCTTTTTCAAAATAGTTTATATCAGAGTCTCCCGGAAACAAAGTCATAAAAAGTGAGGAGCAGTACGATCACGCATTTGCCTTGTCACGGTCCCCTGATGTACCTGAAACAATACACTGAAACTGTAAGCATGAGAGCTTAGTGAGTTCCCCCAAAATACCCATACACACAATAATACACATATAATCGTAAACAACATACTATGGGTCCAGTCAACCATCGGGTTGGAATACCCCAGGCCCTCAACCATCCGGTTGGAATGCCAACATACTATGGGTTCAATCATCCTCGGGATGGAATACCCCAGGCCCACAACCAACAGGTTGGAATGCCCACATACTATGAGTCCAATCATCCTCGGGATGGAATACTCACGGCCCACAACCAACAGGTTGGAATGCCCAGGTCTATTGGCTTCTGCACAAAGCAGATAAGCCTCAACCGCCAAACAAACATGTGCACATATATTAGATAATCACATAACAGTCTATAGACAACAAACTAATCTAACGAATCATACCACATAACACATAATACCATCCTATCTACCAGGATACCGATCTAACAGATCATACCACATACCATATAATATCATCCTATCTACCAGGATACCGATCTAACAGATCATACCACATACCATATAATACCATCCTATCTACCAGGATACCGATCTGACAGATCATGCCACATACCATATAATCCCATCCTATCTACCAGGATACCGATCTAACAGATCATGCCACATACCACATAATAATATCCTATCTACCCGGATACCGATCTAACAGATCATACTATCATAACATATCCAGATATCAATCAAAAGAGTCGACCTTGGTGCCTTAGACCCTTGAGTATAGTGAGGATAACTCACCCCGCAACTGTCGACTCGAAAGATAAGCTCAAACACTCGGACCACCGCCACAAACTCCACCACCTATATTCACCATAGAGCCATACTCATAAATTTCCAATTTCCCAAAATGCCCCAGAAGTCAATTAGCCAACCCTTGGTCAAGGTCAAAGTCAACGGTCAAGGTCAACAGTCCATGTTGACCCGACTCGTCGAGTGCAGTCACTGACTCGTCGAGTCCTTCCAGAACTCGAGTAGTCATGAAATCCCCCCACTGACTCGTCGAGTTTCCTGCAACTCACCGAGTTCAAGCGTGTCCAAATGTCGGGAAAACCCTAGTTGACTCGTCGAGTCCATGCAGAAGTCCTTGCACAACAATCTTCATCGGACTCGCCGAGTTGACCATGCAACTCGCCGAGTCCCTTCAGCCTATTATCCATTCAGATGCTTTTTAAGCCATTCTAAGGTTCCATACTGCAGATCCAGCTTCCCAAGGCATGTTTATCATGTAAAGTTGCAAACTTTACGTGCATGCAAGGCTCATAATGTCAAAACCAAGCTTGCAATGGCGTTTTACACTTAAGGAGAGGTTCATACTTGCTAAAGCTGAAAGCTTTATGGACTTAGAGACCAAAGAGAGTTCAGATCTGAAGTTACAAGTTCAGATCTTAGCTCATACCCAAGAATAGCTTCTTAATATGCTAGAAAAGCCCTAATCTTTAACCAAATGAGATCTAGAATGAAATGAGGTCAAGGTAACGAGTTGATACCTTCCAAAAGATGCTAACTGAGGTAGATTTCAGATCCCCACACGTTCCTTGCTTCAAGCCACTTGCTCTCCAAGATCTTCTCACTAATATCCACCTTCCAAAGCTTGAAACACACAAGAATGAAGCACACACAGGAAATTAGGGTTTGCTGGACTCTCAAGAGGTTGTAAGGGGGCTGAGGGAGGCTAAGGATCCTTTAAATAGGGTGCAAAACCCCGGAAATTAGGGTTTCATCCTCCAGCTCCGACTCGTCGAGTCCTATCTCGGACTCGGTGAGTAGGTCACTTAAACACGTGGACCAATCCTCTTCTACTCGACGAATCAGGGCATCCAACTCGTCGAATAGACCTTGCAATTTATAAAAATTAAAGCCATAAAATTATTACCTGAGAGTCGGGGCGTTACAATTCTCCCCACTTGAACTAGACTTCGTCCTCGAAGTTCGTTGCGGTGAACAACCCTGGATAGTGTTCCCGTATTTCCGCCTTCGACTCCCACGTCGGACCCTCTTCGGTGCTCCCACTGTACCTTTACCAAAGCTATCTCTTTGTTTCGCAAAACCTTCACCTTCCTCTCCAGAATGGCAACGGGCGTCTCAACATAATTCAGGCGCTCATCGACCTGAATGTCATCCAATGATACTACTGCCTCCTCATCCAAAATGCACTTCCGCAATTGCGAAACGTGAAAGGTGTTGTGGATCCGACTGAGCTCCTCTGGTAGCTCTAACATGTATGCCATCTTACCAACCCTGGCAATGATCCTGAACGACCCAATGTATCGGGGACCCAATTCCCCCCTCTTCCTGAAGCGGATCACACCCTTCCACGGCGAGACCTTCAGGAGTACCATGTCACCGACCTGGAACTCTAACTCAGATCGGCGTCTGTTGGCGTAACTCTTCTGCCGACTCTGAGCGGTCTGCAGCCGCTGTCTAATCTGCTGAATCTTCTCGGTAGTTTGCAAGACTACCTCCATCTGTCCCATCACCTTGTGTCCAACCTCACCCCAACAAACCGGGGTGCGACATTTCTGACCATACAACAGCTCGAAAGGCGGGGCGTCAATGCTGAAATGATAGTTGTTGTTGTAGGCGAACTCTGCAAGGGATAGGTGGGAATCCCAGCTCCTACCGAAGTCAATGACACACGCCCTCAACATATCCTCGAGGGTCTGAATGGTCCGCTCGCTCTGACCGTCGATCTGTGGATGAAAAGATGTACTAAAATGCACCCGCATGCCCAGTTCCTCGTGGAACTTCTGCCAGAAACGGGAGGTAAATCTAACATCTCGGTCGGAAACAATGGAGACCGGAACCCCATGGCGAGCGACGATCTCGCGAACATACACATCGGCCAACTTCTCGGCCGATGAACTCTCCCGTATAGCCAAGAAATGGGCACTCTTGGTCAATCGATCCACGATGACCCATATAGCATCAAACCCCTTCGTCTTCCTCGGCAGTTTGGTAATGAAATCCATCGTGAGCTGTTCCCATTTCCACATGGGAATCTCCAGGGGCTGCAGCATACCATGCGGCCTCTGATGCTCGGCCCTGACCATCCTACAGGTCAAGCACCTCTTGACGTACCAAGCGATCTCTCGCTTTATACATGTCCACCAGTAACTCAGACTCAGGTCTCGGTACATCTTGGTGGCCCCCGGGTGAATAGAGAAGTGAGACTTATGAGCCTCCTCCATGACTGTCTGTCTGACCCCACCAGACATCGGAACCCATACCCGACCGCATCGGGTCAATAATCCCCGGCTATCCTGATCGGCACGTCCCTGAATGAGCCTTTCCGCACTTCCCACAAGTGCAACCTGGTTGTCCCCCAGTCCCGGTATCAGCGGTCTTAGACCGCTTCGGCGCCGGCTGCGACTGGGTCGAGGCCTGGCGCTGCTCCCTCAACTGCAGCTCAATCTCCAACTCACGCCGCCTCACGGCCTCCTCTAAATCCAGAAGAGTATCACATCGCTGGGTAGACACAACTGTCGGATGTCAGTCTTGAGCATGCTCAGATAACCAGTCATCTGAGCCTGCTCGGAAGCAAACTCTGGGCAGAGCATCTCCCTCTCTGTGAACATACAGGTGATCTCCATCATCGACTCCCCGTCCTGTCTCAAACTCAAAAACTCCTGAGCCAATCGTTCCCGCTCAACCCGAAGGATGTAACGAGCGTGGAACATATCATTGAAGTGCTCCCAAGTAACCGCAGCTCTCTGATCATCAGTGTACGACCCTGTCGTCAATCTCCACCAGTCCTTGGCCCCGGACCTTAGCAGGTTCAGGTCACACCTGACCTTCTGGTCAGTAGGACACGAACAAGTAAAGAAACACTCTTCCACATCGGAAATATACCTCATAGCCTTGATGGGGTCCTGAGTCCCATCAAAAGTAGGGGGATTCATGTTATCGAAGTCCCTGTACTGGAAGCCCCGACTGGCTCCTACTCCTCCTCCTCCTGCCGCTGTTACAGCCGATGCAACTGCAGCGGCAGCCGTCTCCGCAAGGGCTGCGTATATGTTATCGAAGTACTCCATCATAGCGGTCTTGATAGACCCAAACAACTTCGGAATCTAACCCCGGACAATCTCGACCACCTCCTCGTGGATGATCTCCCTGACACGGTCCTCTATCAACACTGGCCCCTCCTGGCCGAAAACCTCAGGCGTGGCCGGGGCCTCCTGATCGCCATGTCCTGATCCCGATCCGGATCCAGTCACAAAACACCTCGTAACCACCATACCGAAAAATATAATAGGAAGATATCAGATAATCCGCATAAATAACAAGGAACCAACTCCCGACTAAACCCTAGGGGTTGTGACTTCCTTGCTACGCGTATGGGTCCTGTGCTTTTAGTAGTACAGGCCCATACTACCTTCCACACCTACCCATATTTGTCTCAAGTATCATCACAACACCCTAACAATATACGTTCACATGGTGGTCACTCAATCCTCACTCCTAGAGGAAGGCTAACTGTCTCACATCGACCTACCGGCCTCACACAACTCACTCATCCATGAAACTTCCACTAACCCTGCAGCACTAGTGTATGCTAGCCATACATAATGTTGGACCCTATAGACTTTCGAATATTTGATCCTACCCTAAGCCCTTACTCAATAAGAACATAACATAAGGCCAAATCAAACATTCTCAGGCTATAAGATCTTAATTATGTACAGCCGTGATACATACACAAGCCACTACAGTAATGATGTTAATCTCATATAAGGGAAAACCCTAGGCTAGTAGGCATTATATAATCAGGCAATTCTATCATGCAATTCCTGAAGATCCCTAGCCTAGTACTAGCATGTTGTTCTAACATATCACAGTATCAAATAACCGTATGGTATTTTGGGGTCTACTTACTGGCTCCGACTGATCGTACACCCTGCATCCTCCTTTTCTCATTTTGAAAACCATTTAAAAATTATTTTGAAAATCCTTCCTTGGTTTAAGAGTGGATTCATACGGATGTTCCTCCAATTCACTCAAACCAAGGCTCTGATACCAACTTGTAACACCCATAAAAATCATGCCAAATTTAAACTTTATAAAACATATAAAAAGCCAACAGTCATTACAAATTCGTTTTCAAAATAGTCTATATCAGAGTCTCCCATAAACAAAGTCATAAAAAGTGAGGAGCGGTACGATCACGCCTTTGCCTTGCCACGGTCCCCTGATGTACCTAAAACAATAAACTGAAACTGTAAGCCTAAGAGCTTAGTGAGTTCCCCCAAAATACTCATACACAAAATAATACACATATAATCATAAACAGCATACTATAGGTCCGGTCAACCATCACGTTGGAATACCCCAGGCCCTCAACCATCCGGTTGGAATGCCACAATACTATGGATCCGATCATCCTCGGGATGGAATACCCCAGGCCCACAACCAACAGGTTGGAATACCCACATACTATGAGTCCAATCATATTCGAGATGGAATACTCACGGCTCACAACCAACAGGTTGGAATGCCCAGGTCTATTGGCTTTCGTACAAAGCAGATAAGCCTCAACCACCAAACAAACATGTGCACATATAACATATAATCACATAACAGTCTATAGACAACAAACTAATCTAACAGATCATACCACATAACACATAATACCATCCTATCTACCAGGATATCGATCTAACAGATCATACCACATACCATATAATACCATCCTACCTACTAGGATACCGATCTAACAGATCATACCACATACCATATAATACCATCCTATCTACCAGGATACCGATCTAACAGATCATGCCACATATCATATAATACCATCCTATCTACCAGGATACCGATCTAACAGATCATGCCACATACCACATAATACCATCCTATCTACCAGGATACCGATCTAATAGATCATACTAGCATAACATATCCAGATATCAATCAAAAGGTCCGGCCTTGGTGCCTTAGACCCTTGAGAATAGTGAGGATAACTCACCTCGCAACTGTCGACTCGAAAGATAAGCTCAAACTCTCGGACCACCGCCACAAACTCCACCACCTATATTCACCATAGAGCCATACTCATAAATTTCCAATTTCCCAAAATGCCCCAAAAGTCAATTAGCCAACCCTTGGTCAAGGTCAAAGTCAACGGTCAAGGTCAACAGTCCATGTTGACCCGACTCGTCGAGTGCAGTCACTGACTCGTCGAGTCCTTCCAGAACTCGAGTAGTTGTGAAATCCCCCCACTGACTCGTCGAGTTTCCTGCAACTCGCCAAGTTCAAGCGTGTCCAAATGTCGGGAAAACCCTAGTTGGCTCGCCGAGTCACCCCTCTGACTCGCCGAGTCCATGCAGAAGTTGTTGGGTCAAAATTATGGTTTATACTTTGCTTTTCTAGGCAACTGTATTTTTCTGTAATGTTTTATGAGCTTACGGTCAGGTTTACGGCCAGGTGGGGTGTTTACGGCCGTAAACAGGTTTACGATCGTAAACCCATTTACGGCCGTAAACAGGTTTATGGCCGTAAACCCATTTACGGCCCATGTTTCTCATGTATATATATAGGGTGAGGGGTGTGAGGTAAGGAATACACGAGAGAGAGAGAGAGAGAGAGAGAGAGAGAAAGAGAGAGAGAAAGGAGCTTAAGTGTGTGTGTGTGTGAATCTAATGTAAAGGAGCATCATTCAAATCTATTCAATACATTGAAGATTCATCATATTATTCTTCTCCTTCTCTTCTATTATAATCTGGCATCATCCGTTTGATTGGGATTCCGCACCATTAAACGGATCTGATTGATACACAAGCAGATTAGGAACTTACAATTGGTATCAGAGCTTGGATTGTATCAGTCAATTTTGTCAGATTTGGAGCTTATTTGATCTTATTTTGGAAGGATTCTTGCATTTTTGGATAGATCTTGGCAAAATAAGGGGGGTTTGTTCTTCGTGTTTTTGATAAAAAAAGGGGTTTTTGATCGAGTTTTGGAGCTTCAAAGTCGAAAAAACGTTGTTTTTGGTCGTAACCAGCGAGGGGGTGGCGGCGTGTACGGTCAGCAGCTAGGGTTTCCGGAATTTACGGCCCGGAGTTTACGGTCTGAGATTACGGCCCTCGGTTTACGGTTTGAGGTTCACGGCCGGTCTTCGCACGTGTATGGCTTCGGAGTTCACGGCCATCGCGTTCACGGCCAGCCTCGGTCTCGGTCTCGGTCAGCAGCGTGTGCGAGACTTCTATCAGATTGTCCGCATTTCGCAGCAGTCGTTTCCTCGCACAGCAGCGTCCAATAAAAAAAAGAGCATCGAAGTTGGGGGTGCCGTGGATCGAACCCAGGTCTCCTCCCTACTAATACATGTGTCTTACCAACCCTTCTAAGCTGCACCTTGGTTCATCCCTTCCGATTTTAATTTAAAATACATTGCCATTCGCACCTAATTTCGCCAATTTGTCATTTTTAGCCCAAAATTCAAAATCTTTTATTTTAAAATTCCATTTTCAACCAAAATTTTTAGTTTTTAAATTTTGACTTTTTATTTTTGACTTTGACTTTCGAGTTTGACCTTTGACTTTCAAGTTTGACATTTGACTTTAAACTTTGACTTTCTCGTTTAACCTTTAAATTTTCAAATTTAGATTTTCGGTTTAACTTTTAAGTTTGACTTTTTAAATTTGACTTTTAAGGTTGACTTTTGAGTTTTTAGTCAAAGAATTATTTTATTTTTTTTAAAAAAAAAATGAGTTCCGAATCCATTCCGGTAAATGAAGTTTCATGTACTCCAGCTTGTGAAACTACGATTAAATTTCTTCGGGAACAAATTGATTTATTAAAAAGAGAAGTTGAGGACCTGAGATATGAAGGTTATCAACTCAGGAAAGGACAGAAACCCCTAAAGGCTGAGTTAGAAGCAAAAATAAAAGACTTTAGGAGACTTCAGGAAGATTACAATAATAAATGTGAGAATTATGACTATGTTAGGAGACAACTTGTTGAATTGACTACTGAGCTTGACACATTAAAAGGCAAATTTGAAACTGCATATTTTGATTTCAGAAAATTTGATGTGTCAAGCGAAGTAGTTGCGAACATGATAGACCATTGTTTGCAATTTAAAAATAACCAGCAAAAGGGTTTAGGATACGATAAAGTGCCTCCTCCTTTCAATCATAATTATCAGTATCACCCTGTGTCTAAAGAGGAGATTGTCAACAAACCATTCATGGTTTATGGCAAACCAACTGGTTTTGTTTCAGGAGGCATTATTAATGTTGAAAATACTAATGTTTCTACTTCCCATGCAGATCAATCCTTAAATCAATCAAAGCAAGAAGCTGTAGGATATGTTTCTGAAAATAAAAATGTTTCTGAACCTGATGTTTCTGTTTCAAATGATAACTCTTTTGTTTCCGATGTTAAAATCAATGATACATCTTGTGATGCTTCTGCTCCGGATCATGTTGAGTTAAATTTTTTTGACATAGTTGATGATTTGTTTGAAAATACTGATGTTCCTGTTTCTAGCACATCTACTTCATGTGCAGGTAAAGTAGGAGAGGATGAGAACAAGGAGAACGCCATTGAACAAACCAACATCTCCTTGAACTCTGAATCTGTTGCTTCGAACTCAGCTGCTTCTGATCAACCTGCTGTTGAGAAATACAGGCCACCAATTCAAGTGAAACAGAGTGCCTGTTGTAATTGTGCTTGTGGGAACAATAAGAGACAAGGCAAGGATATGTCACCAGGGGCAGGAAGAAACAACTTCACAGTAAAGAAAAAGACATGTTTTCACTATGGAACACCTGGTCACATTGCCAGAAATTGTCCTAATCGCGCATACGTTCCCTCCAAAAGAAACCCCTCAAGGTCATGTTCAGACAATGGTGAATGGAACGCGCAGAAGGCCAAGAATCAAACCCACAAGGCCAAGAATCCGAATCCCAAGGGCAAGAAGGGAATGTCGGCCAAGAAGCCCATTCCAAGAGATGCTCCAGTGAAACAAAGACCGGTTAGGTCAAAGTCATCTCAACGGCCGACATCAAGATCAAAAGCAAGTACTGAGCCACCCATCAGATCGAAAAAGAAATGGGTTAAACCCAACTACAAATGGGTTCCAAAGGCTCACTCTCCCAAATCTTCTAATGACTCTAATTCATCTACATCTTCTGTTTGTGATAAATAGGACATGTCGTGAGAGAATGTTTCGTGCAAGGATGAAAAAGGTCAACCCAGTTTCAAAATGGACTGGGTTCCAAAGACCAACTAATCCCGCTCTGTGTCAGAGCAGCTATGGAGGCATATCATCAGACTTCGGTTTGTTGGTAGTGGCTGTTCCTGGCACATGATTGGAGGCATATCTCAACTGTGCAACACTCAGAACTTTGTTTGAGAGTATGTGTCCTTTGCGGGAAAGGAAGAAAGGAAGGGATCACTCATGGGGTTAGTGCTTAACGATGTGAAGAATTTTCGGATCTGTTCTGAGATTATGCGTGCTGTTCTCAGACCTTCTGGATGCAAATTCAATCGGCGACTTACGGTTTGAGTTTTCTTCTCGATACTCCTGAGTTTTTCTTAAGCTGATTCGCTTTAAAGACTAATTTTTGTTTTAGGATAGTTTAAATTTGTGCATTTACTTTCGTTTCTCTCCTATGCACAAATTTAGGGGGAGAAATAAAAACAAAACAAAAATTTTAAAATTTTAAAAAATTCAAAAACATTAGAAAATCAGAAAATCCAAAAATATGTTGGTTATGGAATGTGCTTGCAGGTGATGTGATGGGAAGTGATATAATCATGTGATAACAGGCAATCTGAATCTGTGTAAGGGACTGAATCTGAATTGTCTAGGCTCTGTGTTCGATGCGCTGGTAGGCACGAGAGATTAAAATGGACTTGACTAGGCATTAATGAACTTAAGGAATCTAGAGACTTGAAAAATCTTGACCTAGATAGATCCATTTAGCCTGACAATACGACGCTCAGATAGGTTGAGCAGGGAGATATACATGATAATCCACCGGTCACATTAAATTAATCCGTATCTAGAACTGTGGTTTAACTCTTCCTCGATGTACGGACTCTGTCCTTAATTCCGGTATTGATGGGGCGACTGGGGAATTCCGATAAAGTAGGTCTGTAGGAAATTATTTTCTTGCTTTCTTTCTGTTAGTCATATGTTGCCTCCTCTGCGTGATTGAAATACATCCGACCTGGACTGCAACATATGCAACTCTACTTCTATGCATCTTCTATCTATGCAATTCTTCCTGCCTGTTAGCCATATGATGTCTCCTTTGCGTGATTAACCATCCGACCTGGTACACAGCATATGCACCATTCTACTTCTTAATCCCTCTAAATCTGGTTAGTCATATGTTTCACCCTCTGCGAGATTGGAAGAGATCCGACCTGGGTGTATAGCATATGCACTCTAAATCTGACTTCTCTCATAATAATTGTCTGCTCACCTAAAGTAAGGAGTACTTTGGAAGTTCCTGATTATTGGGGTATGTCGGGAAACATGTTCTAGTACATTTAAAATTGAACAATCACTAGGTTGTCTGTAGATCTCGCTGCTCAATTTAGGTGGACAACAATATCTTTGGTCGTCGTCAGCTGAATGGTCCTTAAGGAATATTATCTAGGATCTTAGGATCACATTGTCTTGTCACTTATAGTATGTCCTAATTTTGTCACAATCTCTCGTGTTTAAGTGGACCACAATATCGGCGATTGACCAGATCTATTCATGAAGGGAGAGGTACTGATAAACGGATAACAGCTGTCTAAAAACTTTGATCCCAAATCACTCTTAAAGTTAGATATCATTTTTATTTTTGTTAAATTTGTTCATAGTTTTCTTCTAATTTAAATATAAGGGGGAGAATTAAAAAAAAAAATAAAACAAAAACAAACAAAAATAAGAAAAATTCAAAATCAAAAAATAGTGTTATATTCTGTTTTATTTCTTGTTCAAGAAAATCAAAAATCCAAAAATATTTTTGTTTCTGTTTTATTTTTTTCAGAAAATATGAAAAACCCAAAAGTATTGTGTGCTAAATTTTCTTTTAGTTTTGTTTTGTCTTGAAAAGTGAATTCAGGTGAAGATGAAACTCATGGAGTTTGTGCCGAAGATTTTTGAGCCAAGGCTTCATCCGTGATCATCGAAGAATTCTCATTCGAAGGAGCAAGAAATGAAGATTATTCTTTCGACATTCAATCTTTCAACCCCAGAAGCAAGGTGAAGCTGACTTGAAGACTGTGACGGATTGCATTGAAGCCTCCTCAATCAGTCTGCTGCTATCTTAAACCTGCTGAAGTGATCCATAAGATTAGTTCTCTCTGATATTCTCTCTGAAGATTCTCAAGCTGAAAGCGCTATCTTTCAAGAATCAGTACAAGAAGCCTCCTCACCCAATGTGCATTCAATGTCAAATTCTGCAGAAAAGCCCAACTGCTCAAGATGAAGTCATTCATTGAAGATTCATCAAGTTCATCTTGAACTTGTGAAGAATTTGAAGATTAATGCTTAAGCCAAGCTCTCGATGAAGATTGACAAGAAAAGCCAGCTACTTTTTAGGGGGGGCTTGTTGGGTCAATTAAGAAAAGAAAGCTATAAACCAAGGGGGAGATTGTTGGGTCAAAATTATGGTTTATACTTTGCTTTTCTAGGCAACTGTATTTTTCTGTAATGTTTTATGAGCTTACGGTCAGGTTTACGGCCAGGTGGGGTGTTTACGGCCGTAAACAGGTTTACGGTCGTAAACCCATTTACGGCCGTAAACAGGTTTACGGCCGTAAACCCATTTACGGCCCATGTTTCTCATCTATATATATAGGGTGAGGGGTGTGAGGTAAGGAATACACGAGAGAGAGAGAGAGAGAGAGAGAGAGAGAGAGAGAGAGAGAGAAAGAGAGAGAGAAAGGAGCTTAAGTGTGTGTGTGTGTGTGAATCTCATGTAAAGGAGCATCATTCAAATCTATTCAATACATTGAAGATTCATCATATTATTCTTCTCCTTCTCTTCTATTATAATCTGGCATCATCCGTTTGATTGGGATTCCGCACCATTAAACGGATCTGATTGATACACAAGCAGATTAGGGACTTACAATTGGTATCAGAGCTTGGATTGTATCAGTCAATTTTGTCAGATTTGGAGCTTATTTGATCTTATTTTGGAAGGATTCTTGCATTTTTGGATAGATCTTGGCAAAATAAGGGGGGTTTGTTCTTCGTGTTTTTGATAAAAAAGGGGTTTTTGATCGAGTTTTGGAGCTTCAAAGTCGAAAAAACGTTGTTTTTGGTCGTAACCAGCGAGGGGGTGGCGGCGTGTACGGTCAGCAGCTAGGGTTTCCGGAATTTACGGCCCGGAGTTTACGGTCTGAGATTACGGCCCTCGGTTTACGGTCTGAGGTTCACGGCCGGTCTTCGCACGTGTATGGCTTCGGAGTTCACGGCCATCGCGTTCACGGCCAGCCTCGGTCTCGGTCTCGGTCAGCAGCGTGTGCGAGACTTCTATCAGATTGTCCGCATTTCGCAGCAGTCGTTTCCTCGCACAGCAGCGTCCAATAAAAAAAAGAGCATCGAAGTTGGGGGTGCCGGGGATCGAACCCAGGTCTCCTCCCTACTAATACATGTGTCTTACCAACCCTTCTAAGCTGCACCTTGGTTCATCCCTTCCGATTTTAATTTAAAATACATTGCCATTCGCACCTAATTTCGCCAATTTGTCATTTTTAGCCCAAAATTCAAAATCTTTTATTTTAAAATTCCATTTTCAACCAAAATTTTTAGTTTTTAAATTTTGACTTTTTATTTTTGACTTTGACTTTCGAGTTTGACCTTTGACTTTCAAGTTTGACATTTGACTTTAAACTTTGACTTTCTCGTTTAACCTTCAAATTTTCAAATTTAGATTTTCGGTTTGACTTTTAAGTTTGACTTTTTAAATTTGACTTTTAAGGTTGACTTTTGAGTTTTTAGTCAAAGAATTATTTTTTTTTTTTAAAAAAAAAATGAGTTCCGAATCCATTCCGGTAAATGAAGTTTCATGTACTCCAGCTTGTGAAACTACAATTAAATTTCTTCGGGAACAAATTGATTTATTAAAAAGAGAAGTTGAGGACCTGAGATATGAAGGTTATCAACTCAGGAAAGGACAGAAACCCCTAAAGGCTGAGTTAGAAGCAAAAATAAAAGACTTTAGGAGACTTCAGAAAGATTACAATAATAAATGTGAGAATTATGACTATGTTAGGAGACAACTTGTTGAATTGACTACTGAGCTTGACACATTAAAAGGCAAATTTGAAACTGCATATTTTGATTTCAGAAAATTTGATGTGTCAAGCGAAGTAGTTGCGAACATGATAGACCATTGTTTGAAATTTAAAAATAACCAGCAAAAGGGTTTAGGATACGATAAAGTGCCTCCTCCTTTCAATCATAATTATCAGTATCACCCTGTGTCTAAAGAGGAGATTGTCAACGAACCATTCATGGTTTATGGCAAACCAACTGGTTTTGTTTCAGGAGGCATTATTAATGTTGAAAATACTAATGTTTCTACTTCCCATGCAGATCAATCCTTAAATCAATCAAAGCAAGAAGCTGTAGGATATGTTTCTGAAAATAAAAATGTTTCTGAACCTGATGTTTCTGTTTCAAATGATAACTCTTTTGTTTCCGATGTTAAAATCAATGATACATCTTGTGATGCTTCTGCTCCGGATCATGTTGAGTTAAATTTTTTTGACATAGTTGATGATTTGTTTGAAAATACTGATGTTCCTGTTTCTAGCACATCTACTTCATGTGCAGGTAAAGTAGGAGAGGATGAGAACAAGGAGAACGCCATTGAACAAACCAACATCTCCTTGAACTCTGAATCTGTTGCTTCGAACTCAGCTGCTTCTGATCAACCTGCTGTTGAGAAATACAGGCCACCAATTCAAGTGAAACAGAGTGCCTGTTGTAATTGTGCTTGTGGGAACAATAAGAGACAAGGCAAGGATATGTCACCAGGGGCAGGAAGAAACAACTTCACAGTAAAGAAAAAGACATGTTTTCACTATGGAACACCTGGTCACATTGCCAGAAATTGTCCTAATCGCGCATACGTTCCCTCCAAAAGAAACCCCTCAAGGTCATGTTCAGACAATGGTGAATGGAACGCGCAGAAGGCCAAGAATCAAACCCACAAGGCCAAGAATCCGAATCCCAAGGGCAAGAAGGGAATGTCGGCCAAGAAGCCCATTCCAAGAGATGCTCCAGTGAAACAAAGACCGGTTAGGTCAAAGTCATCTCAACGGCCGACATCAAGATCAAAAGCAAGTACTGAGCCACCCATCAGATCGAAAAAGAAATGGGTTAAACCCAACTACAAATGGGTTCCAAAGGCTCACTCTCCCAAATCTTCTAATGACTCTAATTCATCTACATCTTCTGTTTGTGATAAATAGGACATGTCGTGAGAGAATGTTTCGTGCAAGGATGAAAAAGGTCAACCCAGTTTCAAAATGGACTGGGTTCCAAAGACCAACTAATCCCGCTCTGTGTCAGAGCAGCTATGGAGGCATATCATCAGACTTCGGTTTGTTGGTAGTGGCTGTTCCTGGCACATGATTGGAGGCATATCTCAACTGTGCAACACTCAGAACTTTGTTTGAGAGTATGTGTCCTTTGCGGGAAAGGAAGAAAGGAAGGGATCACTCATGGGGTTAGTGCTTAACGATGTGAAGAATTTTCGGATCTGTTCTGAGATTATGCGTGCTGTTCTCAGACCTTCTGGATGCAAATTCAATCGGCGACTTACGGTTTGAGTTTTCTTCTCGATACTCCTGAGTTTTTCTTAAGCTGATTCGCTTTAAAGACTAATTTTTGTTTTAGGATAGTTTAAATTTGTGCATTTACTTTCGTTTCTCTCCTATGCACAAATTTAGGGGGAGAAATAAAAACAAAACAAAAATTTTAAAATTTTAAAAAATTCAAAAACATTAGAAAATCAGAAAATCCAAAAATATGTTGGTTATGGAATGTGCTTGCAGGTGATGTGATGGGAAGTGATATAATCATGTGATAACAGGCAATCTGAATCTGTGTAAGGGACTGAATCTGAATTGTCTAGGCTCTGTGTTCGATGCGCTGGTAGGCACGAGAGATTAAAATGGACTTGACTAGGCATTAATGAACTTAAGGAATCTAGAGACTTGAAAAATCTTGACCTAGATAGATCCATTTAGCCTGACAATACGACGCTCAGATAGGTTGAGCAGGGAGATATACATGATAATCCACCGGTCACATTAAATTAATCCGTATCTAGAACTGTGGTTTAACTCTTCCTCGATGTACGGACTCTGTCCTTAATTCCGGTATTGATGGGGCGACTGGGGAATTCCGATAAAGTAGGTCTGTAGGAAATTATTTTCTTGCTTTCTTTCTGTTAGTCATATGTTGCCTCCTCTGCGTGATTGAAATACATCCGACCTGGACTGCAACATATGCAACTCTACTTCTATGCATCTTCTATCTATGCAATTCTTCCTGCCTGTTAGCCATATGATGTCTCCTTTGCGTGATTAACCATCCGACCTGGTACACAGCATATGCACCATTCTACTTCTTAATCCCTCTAAATCTGGTTAGTCATATGTTTCACCCTCTGCGAGATTGGAAGAGATCCGACCTGGGTGTATAGCATATGCACTCTAAATCTGACTTCTCTCATAATAATTGTCTGCTCACCTAAAGTAAGGAGTACTTTGGAAGTTCCTGATTATTGGGGTATGTCGGGAAACATGTTCTAGTACATTTAAAATTGAACAATCACTAGGTTGTCTGTAGATCTCGCTGCTCAATTTAGGTGGACAACAATATCTTTGGTCGTCGTCAGCTGAATGGTCCTTAAGGAATATTATCTAGGATCTTAGGATCACATTGTCTTGTCACTTATAGTATGTCCTAATTTTGTCACAATCTCTCGTGTTTAAGTGGACCACAATATCGGCGATTGACCAGATCTATTCATGAAGGGAGAGGTACTGATAAACGGATAACAGCTGTCTAAAAACTTTGATCCCAAATCACTCTTAAAGTTAGATATCATTTTTATTTTTGTTAAATTTGTTCATAGTTTTCTTCTAATTTAAATATAAGGGGGAGAATTAAAAAAAAATAAAACAAAAACAAACAAAAATCAGAAAAATTCAAAATCAAAAAATAGTGTTATATTCTGTTTTATTTCTTGTTCAAGAAAATCAAAAATCCAAAAATATTTTTGTTTCTGTTTTATTTTTTTCAGAAAATATGAAAAACCCAAAAGTATTGTGTGCTAAATTTTCTTTTAGTTTTGTTTTGTCTTGAAAAGTGAATTCAGGTGAAGATGAAACTCATGGAGTTTGTGCCGAAGATTTTTGAGCCAAGGCTTCATCCGTGATCATCGAAGAATTCTCATTCGAAGGAGCAAGAAATGAAGATTATTCTTTCGACATTCAATCTTTCAACCCCAGAAGCAAGGTGAAGCTGACTTGAAGACTGTGACGGATTGCATTGAAGCCTCCTCAATCAGTCTGCTGCTATCTTAAACCTGCTGAAGTGATCCATAAGATTAGTTCTCTCTGATATTCTCTCTGAAGATTCTCAAGCTGAAAGCGCTATCTTTCAAGAATCAGTACAAGAAGCCTCCTCACCCAATGTGCATTCAATGTCAAATTCTGCAGAAAAGCCCAACTGCTCAAGATGAAGTCATTCATTGAAGATTCATCAAGTTCATCTTGAACTTGTGAAGAATTTGAAGATTAATGCTTAAGCCAAGCTCTCGATGAAGATTGACAAGAAAAGCCAGCTACTTTTTAGGGGGGGCTTGTTGGGTCAATTAAGAAAAGAAAGCTATAAACCAAGGGGGAGATTGTTGGGTCAAAATTATGGTTTATACTTTGCTTTTCTAGGCAACTGTATTTTTCTGTAATGTTTTATGAGCTTACGGTCAGGTTTACGGCCAGGTGGGGTGTTTACGGCCGTAAACAGGTTTACGGTCGTAAACCCATTTACGGCCGTAAACAGGTTTACGGTCGTAAACCCATTTACGGCCGTAAACAGGTTTATGGCCGTAAACCCATTTACGGCCCATGTTTCTCATGTATATATATAGGGTGAGGGGTGTGAGGTAAGGAATACACGAGAAAGAGAGAGAGAGAGAGAGAGAGAGAGAGAGAGAGAGAAAGAGAGAGAGAAAGGAGCTTAAGTGTGTGTGTGTGTGTGAATCTCATGTAAAGGAGCATCATTCAAATCTATTCAATACATTGAAGATTCATCATATTATTCTTCTCCTTCTCTTCTATTATAATCTGGCATCATCCGTTTGATTGGGATTCCGCACCATTAAACGGATCTGATTGATACACAAGCAGATTAGGGACTTACAATTGGTATCAGAGCTTGGATTGTATCAGTCAATTTTGTCAGATTTGGAGCTTATTTGATCTTATTTTGGAAGGATTCTTGCATTTTTGGATAGATCTTGGCAAAATAAGGGGGGTTTGTTCTTCGTGTTTTTGATAAAAAAGGGGTTTTTGATCGAGTTTTGGAGCTTCAAAGTCGAAAAAACGTTGTTTTTGGTCGTAACCAGCGAGGGGGTGGCGGCGTGTACGGTCAGCAGCTAGGGTTTCCGGAATTTACGGCCCGGAGTTTACGGTCTGAGATTACGGCCCTCGGTTTACGGTCTGAGGTTCACGGCCGGTCTTCGCACGTGTATGGCTTCGGAGTTCACGGCCATCGCGTTCACGGCCAGCCTCGGTCTCGGTCTCGGTCAGCAGCGTGTGCGAGACTTCTATCAGATTGTCCGCATTTCGCAGCAGTCGTTTCCTCGCACAGCAGCGTCCAATAAAAAAAAGAGCATCGAAGTTGGGGGTGCCGGGGATCGAACCCAGGTCTCCTCCCTACTAATACATGTGTCTTACCAACCCTTCTAAGCTGCACCTTGGTTCATCCCTTCCGATTTTAATTTAAAATACATTGCCATTCGCACCTAATTTCGCCAATTTGTCATTTTTAGCCCAAAATTCAAAATCTTTTATTTTAAAATTCCATTTTCAACCAAAATTTTTAGTTTTTAAATTTTGACTTTTTATTTTTGACTTTGACTTTCGAGTTTGACCTTTGACTTTCAAGTTTGACATTTGACTTTAAACTTTGACTTTCTCGTTTAACCTTCAAATTTTTAAATTTAGATTTTCGGTTTGACTTTTAAGTTTGACTTTTTAAATTTGACTTTTAAGGTTGACTTTTGAGTTTTTAGTCAAAGAATTATTTTTTTTTTTAAAAAAAAAATGAGTTCCGAATCCATTCCGGTAAATGAAGTTTCATGTACTCCAGCTTGTGAAACTACGATTAAATTTCTTCGGGAACAAATTGATTTATTAAAAAGAGAAGTTGAGGACCTGAGATATGAAGGTTATCAACTCAGGAAAGGACAGAAACCCCTAAAGGCTGAGTTAGAAGCAAAAATAAAAGACTTTAGGAGACTTCAGGAAGATTACAATAATAAATGTGAGAATTATGACTATGTTAGGAGACAACTTGTTGAATTGACTACTGAGCTTGACACATTAAAAGGCAAATTTGAAACTGCATATTTTGATTTCAGAAAATTTGATGTGTCAAGCGAAGTAGTTGCGAACATGATAGACCATTGTTTGAAATTTAAAAATAACCAGCAAAAGGGTTTAGGATACGATAAAGTGCCTCCTCCTTTCAATCATAATTATCAGTATCACCCTGTGTCTAAAGAGGAGATTGTCAACGAACCATTCATGGTTTATGGCAAACCAACTGGTTTTGTTTCAGGAGGCATTATTAATGTTGAAAATACTAATGTTTCTACTTCCCATGCAGATCAATCCTTAAATCAATCAAAGCAAGAAGCTGTAGGATATGTTTCTGAAAATAAAAATGTTTCTGAACCTGATGTTTCTGTTTCAAATGATAACTCTTTTGTTTCCGATGTTAAAATCAATGATACATCTTGTGATGCTTCTGCTCCGGATCATGTTGAGTTAAATTTTTTTGACATAGTTGATGATTTGTTTGAAAATACTGATGTTCCTGTTTCTAGCACATCTACTTCATGTGCAGGTAAAGTAGGAGAGGATGAGAACAAGGAGAACGCCATTGAACAAACCAACATCTCCTTGAACTCTGAATCTGTTGCTTCGAACTCAGCTGCTTCTGATCAACCTGCTGTTGAGAAATACAGGCCACCAATTCAAGTGAAACAGAGTGCCTGTTGTAATTGTGCTTGTGGGAACAATAAGAGACAAGGCAAGGATATGTCACCAGGGGCAGGAAGAAACAACTTCACAGTAAAGAAAAAGACATGTTTTCACTATGGAACACCTGGTCACATTGCCAGAAATTGTCCTAATCGCGCATACGTTCCCTCCAAAAGAAACCCCTCAAGGTCATGTTCAGACAATGGTGAATGGAACGCGCAGAAGGCCAAGAATCAAACCCACAAGGCCAAGAATCCGAATCCCAAGGGCAAGAAGGGAATGTCGGCCAAGAAGCCCATTCCAAGAGATGCTCCAGTGAAACAAAGACCGGTTAGGTCAAAGTCATCTCAACGGCCGACATCAAGATCAAAAGCAAGTACTGAGCCACCCATCAGATCGAAAAAGAAATGGGTTAAACCCAACTACAAATGGGTTCCAAAGGCTCACTCTCCCAAATCTTCTAATGACTCTAATTCATCTACATCTTCTGTTTGTGATAAATAGGACATATCGTGAGAGAATGTTTCGTGCAAGGATGAAAAAGGTCAACCCAGTTTCAAAATGGACTGGGTTCCAAAGACCAACTAATCCCGCTCTGTGTCAGAGCAGCTATGGAGGCATATCATCAGACTTCGGTTTGTTGGTAGTGGCTGTTCCTGGCACATGATTGGAGGCATATCTCAACTGTGCAACACTCAGAACTTTGTTTGAGAGTATGTGTCCTTTGCGGGAAAGGAAGAAAGGAAGGGATCACTCATGGGGTTAGTGCTTAACGATGTGAAGAATTTTCGGATCTGTTCTGAGATTATGCGTGCTGTTCTCAGACCTTCTGGATGCAAATTCAATCGGCGACTTACGGTTTGAGTTTTCTTCTCGATACTCCTGAGTTTTTCTTAAGCTGATTCGCTTTAAAGACTAATTTTTGTTTTAGGATAGTTTAAATTTGTGCATTTACTTTCGTTTCTCTCCTATGCACAAATTTAGGGGGAGAAATAAAAACAAAACAAAAATTTTAAAATTTTAAAAAATTCAAAAACATTAGAAAATCAGAAAATCCAAAAATATGTTGGTTATGGAATGTGCTTGCAGGTGATGTGATGGGAAGTGATATAATCATGTGATAACAGGCAATCTGAATCTGTGTAAGGGACTGAATCTGAATTGTCTAGGCTCTGTGTTCGATGCGCTGGTAGGCACGAGAGATTAAAATGGACTTGACTAGGCATTAATGAACTTAAGGAATCTAGAGACTTGAAAAATCTTGACCTAGATAGATCCATTTAGCCTGACAATACGACGCTCAGATAGGTTGAGCAGGGAGATATACATGATAATCCACCGGTCACATTAAATTAATCCGTATCTAGAACTGTGGTTTAACTCTTCCTCGATGTACGGACTCTGTCCTTAATTCCGGTATTGATGGGGCGACTGGGGAATTCCGATAAAGTAGGTCTGTAGGAAATTATTTTCTTGCTTTCTTTCTGTTAGTCATATGTTGCCTCCTCTGCGTGATTGAAATACATCCGACCTGGACTGCAACATATGCAACTCTACTTCTATGCATCTTCTATCTATGCAATTCTTCCTGCCTGTTAGCCATATGATGTCTCCTTTGCGTGATTAACCATCCGACCTGGTACACAGCATATGCACCATTCTACTTCTTAATCCCTCTAAATCTGGTTAGTCATATGTTTCACCCTCTGCGAGATTGGAAGAGATCCGACCTGGGTGTATAGCATATGCACTCTAAATCTGACTTCTCTCATAATAATTGTCTGCTCACCTAAAGTAAGGAGTACTTTGGAAGTTCCTGATTATTGGGGTATGTCGGGAAACATGTTCTAGTACATTTAAAATTGAACAATCACTAGGTTGTCTGTAGATCTCGCTGCTCAATTTAGGTGGACAACAATATCTTTGGTCGTCGTCAGCTGAATGGTCCTTAAGGAATATTATCTAGGATTTTAGGATCACATTGTCTTGTCACTTATAGTATGTCCTAATTTTGTCACAATCTCTCGTGTTTAAGTGGACCACAATATCGGCGATTGACCAGATCTATTCATGAAGGGAGAGGTACTGATAAACGGATAACAGCTGTCTAAAAACTTTGATCCCAAATCACTCTTAAAGTTAGATATCATTTTTATTTTTGTTAAATTTGTTCATAGTTTTCTTCTAATTTAAATATAAGGGGGAGAATTAAAAAAAAAATAAAACAAAAACAAACAAAAATCAGAAAAATTCAAAATCAAAAAATAGTGTTATATTCTGTTTTATTTCTTGTTCAAGAAAATCAAAAATCCAAAAATATTTTTGTTTCTGTTTTATTTTTTTCAGAAAATATGAAAAACCCAAAAATATTGTGTGCTAAATTTTCTTTTAGTTTTGTTTTGTCTTGAAAAGTGAATTCAGGTGAAGATGAAACTCATGGAGTTTGTGCCGAAGATTTTTGAGCCAAGGCTTCATCCGTGATCATCGAAGAATTCTCATTCGAAGGAGCAAGAAATGAAGATTATTCTTTCGACATTCAATCTTTCAACCCCAGAAGCAAGGTGAAGCTGACTTGAAGACTGTGACGGATTGCATTGAAGCCTCCTCAATCAGTCTGCTGCTATCTTAAACCTGCTGAAGTGATCCATAAGATTAGTTCTCTCTGATATTCTCTCTGAAGATTCTCAAGCTGAAAGCGCTATCTTTCAAGAATCAGTACAAGAAGCCTCCTCACCCAATGTGCATTCAATGTCAAATTCTGCAGAAAAGCCCAACTGCTCAAGATGAAGTCATTCATTGAAGATTCATCAAGTTCATCTTGAACTTGTGAAGAATTTGAAGATTAATGCTTAAGCCAAGCTCTCGATGAAGATTGACAAGAAAAGCCAGCTACTTTTTAGGGGGGGGGGGCTTGTTGGGTCAATTAAGAAAAAAAAGCTATAAAGCAAGGGGGAGATTGTTGGGTCAAAATTATGGTTTATACTTTGCTTTTCTAGGCAACTGTATTTTTCTGTAATGTTTTATGAGCTTACGGTCAGGTTTACGGCCAGGTGGGGTGTTTACGGCTGTAAACATGTTTACGGCCGTAAACCCATTTACGGCCCATATTTCTCATGTATATATATAGGGTGAGGGGTGTGAGGTAAGGAATACATGAGAGAGAGAGAGAAAGGAGCTTAAGTGTGTGTGTGTGTGTACATCTCATGTAAAGGAGCATCATTCAAATCTATTCAATACATTGAAGATTCATCATTCTTCTTCTCCTTCTCTTCTATTTTGATCTGGCATCATCCGTTTGATTGGGATTCCGCACCATCAAACGGATCTGATTGATACACAAGCAGATTAGGGACTTACATAAGTCCTTGCACAACAATCTTCATCGGACTCGCCGAGTTGACCATGCAACTCGCCGAGTCCCTTCAGTCCATTATCCATTCAGATGTTTTTTAAGCCATTTTAAGGTCCCATACTGTAGATCTAGCTTCCCAATGCATGTTTATCATGTAAAGTTGCAAACTTTACGTGCATGCAAGGATCATAATGTCAAAACCAAGCTTGCAATGGAGTTTTACACTTAAGGAGAAGTTCATACTTGCTAAAGCGGAAAGCTTTATGGACTTAGAGACCAAAGAGAGTTCATATCTGAAGTTACAACTTCAGATCTTAGCTCATACCCAAGAATAGCTTCTTAATATGCTAGAAAAGCCCTAATCTTTAACCAAATGAGATCTAGAATGAAATGAGGTCAAGGTAACGAGTTGATACCTTCCAAAAGATGCTAACTGAGGTAGATTTCAGATCCCCACACGTTCCTTGCTTCAAGCCACTTGCTCTCCAAGATATTCTCACTAATATCCACCTTCCAAAGCTTGAAACACACAGGAATGAAGCACACACATGAATTAGGGTATGCTGGACTCTCAAGAGGCTGTAAGGGGGCTAAGGGAGGCTAAGGATCCTTTAAATAGGGTGCAAAACCCCGGAAATTAGGGTTTCATCCTCCAGCTCCTACTCGTCGAGTCCTATCTTGGACTCGGCGAGTAGGTCACTTAAACACATGGCCCAATCCGCTTCTACTCGACGAGTCAGAGCATCCATCTCGTCGAGTAGACCTTGTAATTTATGAAAATTAAATTCATAAAATTATTACCTGAGAGTCGGGGCGTTACAGACCATCACTAACATAGAAAAGAGACGGTGGGAAAGAGATAAAATATAAAGAAACGGTAGGAAAGGGAGATGATTTCAGAAAGCATTTTGGTGGTGACGGTGATTCCTGTACGACGATCTGACGATCAAGTAGAGTGTAGATCCGGAAGCAATGGAATTCAATGACGATCCAATACTTTTGGATGTGATCCAACATATCTGGTGGCCTTCTGTTGGAGGTTGTTTGAGCTTCAGTCGTCTATGGTTTTCATGTGCTCTAGTGAGATTAGTGAAGGTTTGTGTCGATCAGATACACTTCAAGTATAATAAAAAAGAAGAAAATTACTAAAGAAATAAAGAATAGAAAAAGTAAAAAACACGAGGAATTCACCAAATTGTCTTTCACCAAGAAAGGATTTGTTTTCACCACGAAAACGGGTTGTCACAAAGACGATCACCAAGAAGATTAACATTACGGTTTCACCCTAATGTTGAATATATACTAATCTATACAAGTATATCCCTTGATTCAAGGGATTGTATCTAATCTATACTATGAACCAGTCATCATAACAAAGATATCGGATCTGCTTTTTTTTTATACTTATCTGTATCATTATCTAATATACAAAGATTACATTAGATTATATGACTACACGCTGACGTTGATAAGGCTTGTTGGCACTGGCGCTGAAGATGATGTTGAAGTTGATGCTGACAGTTAATGTGTAAAGGGTTTGACTCATCAAATCATAAGGTGTGACCGTACAATCTCCCCCTATCTGATGATGTCAAAACTAATCTTCTTCTTTAGAGTCATTAGAACCATTATAGAACTTATCAGCTTCCTTTAAGATCTCAGGCTTAACCCATCTGAATTCATCAACTTTAAGTTCTTCTAATCTTTTACTAAGCTCTAGGGAGATCAGCACATGATATCCTCTTTCTGGTTCAAAATGACTGAGTCCTTCCATGCGAAGATGAAATAAATGCTCAGTCGGTGCAGCGAAAAGATCATCAGTGCGTTGAAAACACATGTGATTTTGACTGTCGAGATAAAAAATGCCATGTTCTGGTTCTTAAATAAACATGTACTAATAGTTCAACACCTACTGGCAATTCATTGTTGATGTAGCGGGTTCCATATGGAAGAAGAAACTTAGTATTCTTACTGTCTGGGGGGCGCCTGGTCTTCATGAGGTGGATGATCTAGATGGACCAGCTGATGACACAAGATTCAGCTTCTTGACTTTGTTGAGAAGCTGTTGAATTGCCAACTTCACCTCTTGAGCATGAATATCTTTGTGTTTGTCGATAATCTCTTGAATTTGTATCCACTCGTTGTAGCCAAATTTGAATAACTACGAGCAAATACAACCTCAATGTATTCATACTCAGTCTTCTTTCTGACCATGTGAAGCTTTAGATACTCGTTCCTTGGTTTGGTGCACCTCACCCTGATGATAGGATCAGGATTTGTTCTACAAGTCAGATATTTGTAATATTATATTAATATAACAACAAAAATATGATAATAATTAGAACATTTCATAACAAGGCATCATAAGTTTAATATTAAATATTTCACTATATATAATAATATATTATTTACATATCATAAATACTATTACAAATATTCATATATAAAAGTGCATTTCACTACATTATATTCATTATAATCAAAAGAAATTTATATCTTCCATCTTCAGTCTTTAGGATTCCAACCTACCACATTTGCCTTTGCACGTTGCAGTCCCTATTCCTACTTTTAGGCATTTTGACTCCATACTTTTCTTCAATGAACTGTATATATACCAAATCTAATATATATTTTTTAATTTTTTTGGTGGTGCTTTTTTGAGAGAGTTTGGGAAAAAGGAAGAGATTGCTTCATGATCTTTTACAACATAAACATGTTGAACCCTTTTGAAATCCTTGCTGATTTCATCTTTAAAACGAAAGAATTCAGACTTTGATTCAAGTTTCATTATCCAAAAATTCATGTCCTCTTGTGGGTTCAAAGTGCAGAAATGCACTTTTCATGGTCGTAACCCAAATCAAAGACATCTTTAAGAGTTTGAAGAGAAAACTTGTAGATGTTTAAGTTGTTGATATTACTTACTCGTTCTCTCGTGTAAGATCGTAAATGTGTTGCAGTAAATTTGCCTTTGTGGGATAGTTTTAACGTGAAATACATCACCTTGTAATCGGCATACGCTTGTTGAATATCAAATACTACATTTATGGGTCGGGTGATCCAAGATTCTATATTGATCGCCATTATCAGATCTTTTACACAATTTTTGTTTTTTTTAGAAATGTTTGTAGACTGCAAAGGTAAATTTGTTTTGATCTAAATGTCTATTTAAAGAAAAAAAAATACGTCGGTTGCAATAATTGCCGTTCAATCAAAGGTAAATTTGTTTTTTGTGATGATTGTTTTTATGCGTATATGCATATTTTGTGTATGTATGTATGTACACTTTTTTTTGTATTTTTTATATACATGTATACATATATTGTTTAATTTTTAAATTATATTAATGATTTTATTTTGTTTATTTTATATATGTTCTATATCCACGTAAATGTAGTTTATATAATAAAATATATAATTTAAATATTATCTTAATATATATATATATATATATATATATATATATATATATATATATATATATATATATATATTGTTATCATAGTTTTAATATGAACATTAAAATTGTTTGTTGATATTTTTATTTTTAGAGTTGTGTTGAGATGTTTATAAGCAATTAAATTACTTTTGTCTATTTAGATTTTTTTATGGATTTAATTTAGTAGAGTTTATTGGTCAATGAATCTAATTTACTATTTTATGACTCACCAACATGTGAGCCAACAAACCTAATATGACCCATTTGATAGGCTTAATTTGAATAAAACTATATGTATGTGGATATATGCATATCGATATGAATATTAAAATATAAATATAAGTGCATATATATGTATTTTGTTATAATATTGTAACTGCTTTAAGTTAAACATTCTTTCAAAAAAATGTTTAGCATTGCCCACATATGTTTGTTATTAAGAACTTATCTAATAAAAAAATTATATTTCAATTGTAATATATTCGATGTTACAAATACTATAAAAAAATAGTGACAATTATGCAAGTGTATTTAGCATGCATCTAGATAATCATATTTCAAAAAAAAAAGTTAATTTACAACTAGTTCTTTTTATTAATAATAAATCAAACAATATAATTCTTAAAAACTTAAATTAAAATTAGATTCTTATCCTTTTGTAGGTTCCGTTGTCTTAGTTTTGGTTTGGAATTACGTTCAATGCCAATGTGATCCGTGATTATTTTACTTCGTAATTCAGTTTTTATTTCCATCATGTGTGGCCTTCCCCTGTTGTTCGGATGGTTCACATATACCATGTTTATAGTAACCAGTTTGTAAATGTTCATAATTCCTGTAATTTCATTCTAGTCTTTTCTTCATCGTTTATTTTTTCTCCAGGTTTGTCTTCTCATTTTCTTTTAATGTTTATGATATGTTTTCCAATAACATTTCCTTTGTTTTCATGTTACGCTTCATGTTCTCAGTCGCAGAAGAAGTGATGGAAACAATTTTCATCTTGAAATGTTCCTCCTCTGGGTTGCCACTACAGATCCGAATACTACACAAATGTATCCCCCATTCTAGGCAGCAAGAAACATGGTTATTGTAGTCGACAAGAATTTAAGTACAAATACTATACACAAACATTTTCTAACTTATAAAAAGAATACAGTCACACACACATCATATTTTTGTAACAGGATGACTCAATTCAAATTCTAGGGCAAAAACTTGATCAAGCTTTCATAAAATCACAATTGTTCGTATCTAAATGTTACAGAATCCAGGACTACACATGTACAAATACAGGGGATCACCAGAAAATGATCCCTTTCTCTAGTGGGGAAGGATCCCTTTTATACATGTCATGCTCAGGGCATAATCCCAACAATATCCTTTGTTCTGTCTGGGCCGACGGGACGTGGAGGAGTCTCATTGGTTGATCGTGCACCATTAGTGGTCATATGTAATTGGTGCAGACGAGACAGAGGGCAGCGCTCTGAGCGCTATACTTGTCGCTCTGAGAGTGACCAACTTTGTTTTGGCTTATTATAGACCGAATATTATCGTCTGGAATTGGAACTGGGCGTTAGAACGCGAAAGTCCTAGTGCGAGACCACGAGGGTGAGGGCCCGGGTTTGGCACTATGTCATCCTAAAGATAGCAGTTATGTTATCTTTAATGTATTGCTAGATGGATACATTAACAAGTCCCCTAGACTAGTAGACGTCAGCGTTGGCATACCATAGTTGAGTTGTTCTAGCGATCAGGACACGTGTTGAGTGGAGATGGACGGGTTTTTTGTTGATGTGACAGAGCCGTCAGTATAGACGGTTTCATCATGGAGATGGTTCGATATTCTCACTCCTCATTTAAACCTCCCTTATCTGGAACAGTTTTCCTTTTACTCTTTCATTCTCAACTGAACTTGATGATAACGCTTTTAGGCATCAAGGAAACACTTGAATTGAAATCCTTCCAGGGACTCAACTTTTTGATCTATCTCCGGGAGAGGGTAGTTATCCTTTGGGCAGTCGTTGTTTAGATCGGAATAATCGATACACATCCGCCACGATCCATCATGTTTTTTCACCATCATTGGATTTGCTATCCGGGTAAGGAAGATTGCTTCCCGGAAAATGCATGCATCCACCAGCTTCACCAATTCTGCATTGATTCCCTTGTTTATATCACCCTCTTACCCCCTCTTTTTTTATGGGATTGCTCCCCGGGATAATATTCAAGATATGTTCGATGACCTCATGATAAACTCCTGTTATATCTGTAAGTTTTCATACAAAGACCTTGGAGTACTACTTCAGGAGGGCAACTAACCTTACTTTGGCTTCTTCCGATAGGCTAATGCTTATTTTGACTGTTTTCTTCGGGTAATCGGGGTCGATGATGTGTTTTTTTGTGTGGCAATCTTCTTCGACTTTTTCGAAGCTCGCACCAGCTTTGATACAACAATGACTTGATGGTAGTGGTGCATGCATAGGTTAGTGGCAGTGATTGCGACTGACTCAGCGCATGTGCTAAACTTGACGATACAGTGGATTATTGATGGTATGTCCGGTAGCTGGAAAAATGTCGGTCGCCCGAGCAAAATGTTATGCTCTGCTGGAAGGCGTATCACTGAGAATCTAATCATTTGTGTGATTTTATCTCTCCCATCGTGACTAACTAATATGACCGATAGATGTATGGTGCCCAGTGGCCATAGGCTATGCCCGGTGAATCCTATTAGCAGACCGCCTGTTGGAGGTTTTAGAACCTCCTTCCAGGAGGTAGGCAACTACCTGAAGCAATGTTCATAAAGTATGTCGGTGTTGCTATCATAGTCTAATGAGGCACGATGAACTTGCGTTTGGCGTATGTAAGCAGTGATCAGGAGTGGATCCCTGGGATCCCAGTTGGGTGGCCTTGGGTCATCTATCGAGAACCTGATATTTGGTATATTTCTAGATAATACCTTAACCTCATTCTCTGTTTTGTGGGGTTCGCCTCTCTTGCGGGGCCTAGCAATGGTGAAGATGTCGGTCTTTTTGTCTTGGCACTTTCCCACGTCTTTTTGAGCTTGGGCGCTCTTCTGGTCGGCATTGAACTTGGATCTCAGGTCCTTTGCGATATCAGAGAGGTTTCCCTTTAGTTGTTTTTCTTCAATTTCTTTCATCAGCACCATGTACTCACCAGTGTCGTGAGTTTTACTTTTGTGAAACTCATAGTACTTTACCTTTTCTTTTTCCGCCTTTAGAGGGGTTTTCTCGATGGAATGTACGTCAGTTCGATGTGCTGAACAGACTATATCTCCGGGATGAATGTCGCGAAATCCGTTGTGCTTGTCATGGCCCCCGTCCTGGCTCTCTCGATGGTTGGTATTGGGGCGGGAGACTGCTTCTTCTTGTTTTATGTACGCACTGGCAACAACCTTTAGGTTGGCTTCTTTTCTCTCTTCACCTTCATTTTTTTTGAAATATTTTTCAAATCTGTATTTAAGCTCATCCCTCGACTGAGGTACCATCCCTTGCATCTTCTTTGATAGAGGGACAAGGAGCAAACCCTAGGCGAAGGTGTCGGTGAAAAGGAATTTCTCGTGGCTAGGGACGTTTAGTGTTGCCAGAGTAAATATAGCATAATACACTCTTATTGACTCTCCCTCCTTTTGCTTGCATGCCATGATTGATTTCGCATCTCCCTTAACCTTCCTTGATTGCATTAAATTATTGAGGAAGAGGTACCATAGCTGCTTGAAGCTCGAGATGTTTCTAGGCCATAGTTCCTTGAACCATTTTCCCGCATTTCCCGATAACGTGATGGGGAAATACGTGCAGGTGAACCATTTATCTATCCTTAGTGATGTCATCGTCCACTCGTAAGTATCGATGTACTCATCTGGATCGGTGGTTTTGTCATATTTTGGGATGTTCTGTATCATCGCCGAGTGTGGAATCTCGTATTGTAAGAGTTCCTAGCAGAAAGCGGGGCTGGTACTCCTCACCGGGTTTTCCATGTGTGTGTATGGAAACCCACCATACATCATTAATTGTTGAGCGTAATACGGTTTGTCGTATGACTGATTGTACATCGCCACCTGCGATATGTATGGTTGCTTTTCTGCAACTGTGAGCTCAATCAAGGTTGTTGGAGCATGTATAGGTTCAGTCCCTATGACTGTTGTACATGGAGACTGAGTTGTTGTGCCGATGACGAGTGAGGAATAGACTCATGCGCCGGTGGTACTTGAGGAATGGATCCCTGCAGCTGGTGGATGTAGGGATTGAACATCGATGATTGTTGTGAAAAGAGTGGAACGTGCGACAAGCCTACTATGGGAGAGAATTAATAGTTCGACATTGGGTATTACACAGAGGACAACATGGTTCCTGAGGACCAAGTCTTCGTCCCTGCTTGCTGCAACAACAATTGCAGATGAGAAGCCAGTGGTTGTAATTGTTGAGTCAATGGTTGTGACTGTTGATTCACTCTTATCTGTGGCGCTACGGTCGTGGTTGTGACCAGATGCTCTATTGTTACGGGTGGCGATCGCCATAAGGCAGCTATTGTTGCCACTGCGGTGTTCGTCGTAGAGCCTCGTGCTTGTGCAGCTGGCGTTTGGGTGGAGGCTTGTCCTTCTGATGTAGATTCTTGCATTCCTTCGAGCGACGACATATATCTGAGTGACGTATCTCTCCTCCGTCGGCAACCATAGGTCCTTCTCCCATCATCACTGACGTCTAGTGTCATATCAAGATTGTGTAAATCTGAGTACACGCCCAGATGACGCCAAATATTATGATAAGTGTTGGAGGATTAACGTCATCTCGTGAAGGTTCCACCTAGGTTAAGTCCTATAATCACAGCAATGAAGAAGCAACATCAGTCGACGTCGGGGAGGAGGTCCCGGGACGAAGCTCCTACGGTCTAGTCAGGATGAGTGTAGATTGGTATATGGAGGTTAGGGTTTTTTTTTCAGGGAAGAGACGATCCCTTCCTCTAGAGGGGAAGGATCCCTTTTATACCTATCATGCTCAGGGCACAATCCCAAGAGTATCATTTGCCCTATATGGGCCAACGGGACGTGGAGGAGTCCCATTGGTTGATCGTGCACCACTAATGGTCATATGCCATTGGTGCAGACGAGATAGATGGCAACTCTCTGAGCGCTACACTTGTCGCACTTGGAGTGACCAACTATGTTTTGGCTTATTATAGATCGAAGATTATCATCTGGAATTGGAATTGGGCACTAGAACGCCAAAGTCCTAGTACGAGACCACGAGGGCCGAGGCCCCGGGTCTGGCACTAGGCCGAGCAGCGACTGTTAACTAGGTCGTCGTAAAGATTGTAGTTATGTTATCTTAAACATATTCCTAGAGGGTTATGTTAACACATACATAACCTTGATCGTTGTGGATTCAAAGTAAGACACATGTAAGCTTTTATTTTACAATATGATTATTATAAAAAAATCTAACATTGATGAAATATACAGTGCTGAAGAATTTCCATCAAGTTATTGAAAGAATACATAGATTTTCTTGAGAAATTCGATCGTAAATCATTCAACAACATGTCAGCTCCATTCATTGTTGTTATCACTAATGTCTATCCTACTTTACTTGGAGGTATAATCAATGCATTATCTATCTACATTAATTCATACATATATTTTGTGACATCCCCATTTTCACGGTCAGAAAAGACCGATTTTGTTTATACTTTATAAAATCAGAGTACTTCTTCTAATAAAAATGTTGCGGAATTTGTTCCCAGTAAAACATGATAAATACGTTATCAAAGCATTTTCGAAGAAATGTATTTTTATTCATTTTAAAACATTTGTGATGTCATTGTCAATACAGAAACATAAGCATAAATAGAACTTACATTCATTTACACTAGTGATCTACACCTCTTTAATCTCTCAGTGTAATGTAACTTTGTATCGGCACATGTGATTCAAATAAGCCTGAGTGGGTCAGGTTGGGAAACCTGGTTAGTACATAGGGTTTTCAACCCACAATAATATAATTATTATGTTTAAACATCAAACAATCAACCCAATTACCCATCCCCATTATCTTCTTTACTCTTAAGGATCTACCTTAAGAATTAGTTATTCCTCGTTCATTCATTCCTAAGGATCATCCAAAGGGATCGACATGAAATCCATCGTTGCCAGGGTTTACTCAACAGGCACTAAGTCGCATAGTCGCCAGGGTTTAGGCACTAAGTCTCATAGTCGCCAGGGTTTTTACAACAGGCACTACGTCGCATAGTCGCCAGGGTTTAGGCACTAAGTCTCATAGTCGCTAGGGTTTATACAACAGGCACTACGTCGCATAGTCGCCAGGGTTTAGGCACTAAGTCTCATAGTCTCCAGGGTTTATACAACAGGCACTACGTCGCATAGTCGCCAGGGTTTATATAACAGGCACTACGTCGCATTGTCGCCAAGGTTTAGGCACTAAGTCTCATAGTCGCCAGAGTCTAGGCACTAAGTCTCATAGTCGCCAATGTTTACATATATCCTCTTTCATCCCTCCTCATTCATCTACCCATGTTTTACCCAACACATTCGTAGATATAAATTACATATACAATTTAGATCATTTAAAACATGTATAAAATCGTTCATCCAGCATAGATAACAAGTATACAAGTAATATGCACACATAGCATGTAATTTATATAACATACTTCATATCTATGTGTAAGATGAAAGTAACTATGCACTCACCTGATAAGGTGGTGACTCGGTACTCGGACAGCGCTCCGTTTACTTAAAACAACTTCTTTCGACAAAACCTAGTATCATTACCACTAGAGTTTAGTCTAAGGTTCGACAAGACTAATTAATAGTCTAGCTATTATTAATATTATATAAGCGTTAAACAATACTCTTCACCTACTATGTACAGACAGGGGCCAGACAAAAAACACTGGAGGGCAGGACCATTTTGGCATATAGCACTTCTGAAATCCAACAACCCTATGCGGCCCTTTAAACCAGATTCCCCCTACCTCGACTGGTTAAAAAGATATTATAACGACACTCATATAATCCATAATAATTGCCCAAATATTTATTATAAGGTCCTAATAACATTACTATATTGAAACATAAGCTATACTAAAGTTAGGTTAGGCGTAGGTCACTTACAACGGGTTTTCCTCAAAACCGGGCTCCACCGAAGCAGAGTTTCTGAGCTGAAGGCTCATCTTTTTGGAGTCGTCGTGCGCTTCGGGGCTTCCGCCTCGTGCTAGGGGGTTCCCTAGGCTTTGGGGGGGGGGGGGGGGTTTAGGGCTTAGAGAGAAGTTCTAGAGAGAGAGGAAGAAGTTGGAAGGTGTGAGGAATGAAGGGAACCCGGCACCTCTATTTATAGGCTTCCTAGAGCGTCACCACGTCGTGGTGCCTCTCACCACGTCGTGGTGTTGCGTAGGCTCCAAGGTTTCGCCTGGTGCTGACACGTGGCATATCATACATGGTGGAAATCAGCCGGTTTTCAAAAATTCATAACTTTCGCCTACGAGCTCCGTTTTCAACGTTCTTTATATCCATGCGTAGGTAAAACTAAGATCTACAACTTTCATTTTGACTCCGTCGGCTAATTCTCGACCGATCTTAAATTTAATAGAAGAAGAGATTATACTGTTAAATGTCCGCGTAAAATTCATAACTTCTACATACGGACTCCGTTTTCGTCTGTACTTTTTCCGTTGAGTTCCTATTAGTGAGATCTTCAACTCTCATTTAGGTCGCGTAGGCCAAAAACATCTCGATCTAAAATTTGAGTTTCGGGTCGTGCACTGCTATGCCAAATCTTAGAAAAATCATACCTTCCTCATACGAAGTCAGATTTTGACGTTCTTTTTTTGTATGTTCTCGGTTTAACATATACTACAACTTTTGTTTAGATCACTAAGCCTAAAAATTCTTCTATCATAAATTCACTATTTACGTCTCCCGGTGTCGTGCCGGTTTTGCCGTAAAACTTCGACGGGCCATAACTTCTTCGTCATAACTCGGATTTCGGCGTTCTTTATATGTATGGAACCCTTGAAACATATACTATGACTTGGTTAAGATTATTCATTCTAAATAATCTTCTATTAAAAAGTCATTTTTGACGCTTATCGTCTCTAAATTGACTAGCCCGGATCTACGGGCGTTACAATTATCTCCCCCTTAGGATGATTACGTCCCGGAATCATCAACAAGAAAGGGATTCCATAATGACTCCATACGTTATCTCTCCATCCTAGGTAATAACCGTAACCTCTATGTTTCTTCGAACAATTATCTAACTCTTGGACTTCTTGACTGGAGGCGGTGCTTACTCTTGCACCCGCTCTTTACATCATGTTAGACTTTCAATCATGACCTTCATGTCACATTCTCGATCCTTACTGGAGAATCCTTCTTCTTCTTAATGCACTTAAGATAAGTTATTTGATTTCCACGATAGACCGATGGATCACGTTCCAATGACCTCTCATCGTGTGTCGCAACGCTTAGACTCAGGTCTCTTAGAGTTAGATTCCAGAACAAAGTATACCTTCCTTCATGTTCTAATCACATCTTAAAAGGTAGCATTTCTAGCTACAAGCGACTATCACGATACCTCTACTGATCGCTTTGAGTATCTTTTATTTCAATCTTCCGGCTTAAGTCAGATGCTACATCTAACTTGGATCTCTGAACCACGTAGAATACATATCTTAGTCGGACTCGATATGATATGACCACTCGGGTTGGAATGATAGTCATCTTCTTAGTCGTTACCGAAACGATGGTAACGACTTACTTGAACAAAACGGAATCAATTACTGGCTTCTTGGTAACCTTGTGACTTTCCCTGATCCAAGTGTGAATCCTGTGCTTCCGGTAGTATAGGCCTCTACTACCTTTCACACCTACTCATACTCGTCCCAAGTATTGTCTCGCAGTTTTTCCAAGTTATTATCACAAAAACAATTTTTAACACATACAGATGTGTCCAAACAATCATAAAATTTTCCCTAGACTCTACTAGGACTTCTTTCATGCGTATCTTCAATCATCAATTATGCTTTAACTCGGGCGGTGATGGAAACTCCATACGATGGGACGACTTCAGGAAGTACACCATTCGTTCCATCATCCTGCCAATCGAAGGTGTACTTCGGACGTATCGTACTCTTCTAAACGTACTGTTATTTTACCTGACGTATTCTAAAGGCAAGATACCACTCTTATGATATCTTCCGATAGGTGTCATTCACTATCATAAGCCTTTTAATTTTCCTCCATTTACTCAATTCTGTACGAGTCTTCACCATGGTGTTATATTCATGGAAGCATGCGTTCAGTGCATCGAGACGAGAATATAGATAGAGAAGATTTAGACGTGTAATCCTCCTTATTACTCCGAAAAGTTATATGTCAGTTCTAATATCGTAATTAAACGTTTAGAAACCTGAGCACATAAAATTTTCAGATCCGGTCGGCAACAGACCATAGATCCGATCAAAAGATAACATAAAGCATCACAAATCATTTAGCACATAAAAGCATTTCAGGCATCTTCCTTAATTAAGCTAGTGCTTGTGTCTATTCAGGTGTACTTCCTAAAATATATTAGACACACTCCTCACGATCATCGCTTAGCATTCTAAGTTTAAGTCTAGAAATAAATCCTTATTCCTAGTTCGCTTAAACTAATGCTCTGATACCAACTGTGACATCCCCATTGTCACAGCCAGAAAAAACCGATTTTGTTTATGCTTTATAAAATCAGAGTACTTCTTTTAATAAAAATGTTGTGGAATTTGTTCCCAGTAAAACAAGATAAATACGTTATCAAAGCATTTCCGAAGAAATGTATTTTTATTCATTTTAAAACATTTGTGATGTCATTGTCAATACAGAAACATAAGCATAAACAGTACTTACATTCATTTACATTAGTGATCTACACCTCTTTAATCTCTCAGTGTAATGTAACTTCGTATCGGCACATGTGATTCAAATAAGCGTGAGTGGGTCAGGTTGGGAAACCTGGTGAGTACATAGGGTTTTCAACCCACAATAATATAATTATTATGTTTAAACATCAAACAATCAACTCAATTACCCATCCCCATTATCTTCTTTACTCTTAAGGATGTACCTTAAGAATTAGCTATTCCTCGTTCATTCATTCCTAAGGATCATCCTAAGGGATCAGCACGAAATCCATCGTTGCCAGGGTTTACTCAACAGGCACTAAGTCGCATAGTCGCCATGGTTTAGGCACTAAGTCTCATAGTCACCACGGTTTATACAATAGGCACTACGTCGCATAGTCGCCAGGGTTTAGGCACTAAGTCTCATAGTCGCTAGGGTTTATACAACAGGCACTACGTCGCATAGTCGCCAGGGTTTAGGCACTAAGTCTCATAGTCTCCAGGGTTTATACAACAGGAACTACGTCGCATAGTCGCCAGGGTTTAGGCACTAAGTCTCATAGTCGCCAAGGTTTATACAACACGCACTACGTCGCATAGTCGCCAGGGTTTAGGCACTAAGTCTCATAGTCGCCAGGGTTTATACAACAGGCACTACGTCGCATAGTCGCCATGGTTTAGGCACTAAGTCTCATAGTCGCCAGGGTCTAGGCACTAAGTCTCATAGTCGCCAATGTTTACTTATATCCTCTTTCTTCCCTCCTCGTTCATCTACCCATGTTTTACCCAACACATTCGTAGATATAAATTACATATACAGTTTAGATCATTTAAAACATGTATAAAATCGTTCATCCAGCATAGATAACAAGTATACAGGTAATATGCAGACATAGCACGTAATTTATATAAAATACTCCATATCTATGTGTAACATGAAAGTAACTATGCACTCACCTGATAAGGTGATGACTCGGTACTCGGACAGCGCTCCGTTTACTTAAAACAGCTTCTTTCGACAAAACCTAGTATCATTACCACTAGAGTTTAGTCTAAGGTTCGACGAGACTAATTAATAGTCCAGCTATTATTACTATTATATAAGCGTTAAACAATACTCTTCACCTACTATGTACAGACAGGGGCCAGACATAAAACACCCGACGGCAGGACCATTTTGGCATATAGCACTTCTGAAATACAACAACCCTATGCGGCCCTTTAAAATAGATTCCTCGTACGTCGAGTGGTTAAAAATATATTATAACGACACTTATATAACTCATGATAATAGCCCAAATATTTATTATAAGGTCCTAATAACATTACTATATTGAAACATAAGCTATACTAAAGTTAGGTTAGGCGTAGCTCACTTACAATGGGTTTTCCTCAAAACCGGGCTCCGCCGAAGCTGAGTTTCTGAGCCGAAGGCTCTTCTTTTCGGAGCCGTCGGGCGCTCCGGGGCTTCCGCCTCGTGCTAGGGGGTTCCCTAGGCTTTTTTTTGGGGGGGGGGGGGTTTAAGGCTTAGAGAGGTGTTCTAGAGAGAGAGAGGAAGAAGTTGGAAGGTGTGAGGAATGAAGGGAACTTGGCACCTCTATTTATAGGCTTCCTGGAGCGTCACCACGTCGTGGTGTTGCGTAGGCTCCAAGGTTTCACCTGGTGCTAACACGTGGCATCGCACATAGAGTGGAAATCATCCGATTTTCAAAAATTCATAACTTTCGAATACGAGCTCCGTTTTTTACGTTATTTATATCCATGCGTAGGTAAAAATAAGATCTACAACTTTCATTTTTACTCCGTCGGCTAATTCTCGACCTATATTAAATTTAACAGTACGAGGAGATTATACTGTTAAATGTCCGCGTAAAATTCATAACTTTTACATACGGACTCCGTGTTCGTCTGTCTTTTTACCGTTGAGTTCCTATTATTGAGATATTCAACTCTCATTTAGGTCGAGTAGGCCAAAAACCGCTCGATCTAAAATTCGAGTTTCGGGTCGTGCACTGCTATGCCAAATCTTAGAAAAATCATAACTTCCTCATACGAAGTCAGATTTTGACGTTCTTTTTTTGTATGTTCTCGGTTTAACGTATACTAAAACTTTTGTTTAGATCACTAAGGCTAAGAAGTCTTCTATCATAAATTCACTATTTACGTCTCCCGGTGTCGTGCCGGTTTTGCCGTAAAACTTCGACGGGCCATAACTTCTTCGTCATAACTCGGATTTCGGCGTTCTTTATATGTTTGGAACCCTTGAAACATATACTATGACTTGGTTCAGATTATGCATTCTAAATAATCTTCTATTAAAAAGTCATTTTTGACGCTTATCGTCTCTAAATTGACTAGCCCGGATCTACGGGCGTTACAATTATCTCCCCCTTAGGATGATTACGTCCCGAAATCATCAACAAGAAAGGGATTCCATAATGACTCCATACGTTATCTCTCCATCCTAGGTAATAACTGTAACCTCTATGTTTCTTCGAACAAGTATCTAACTCTTGGACTTCTTGACTGCAGGCTGTGCTTGCTCTTGCACCCGCTCTTTACATCATGTTAGACTTTCAATCATGACCTTCATGTCACATTCTCGATCCTTACTGGAGACTCCTTCTTCTTCTTAATGCACTTAAGATAAGTTATTTGATTTCCACGATAGACCGATGGATCACGTTCCAATGACCTCTCATCGTGTGTCGCAACGCTTAGACTCAGGTCTCTTAGAGTTAGATTCCAGAACAAAGTATACCTTCCTTCATGTTCTAATCACATCTTAAAAGGTAGCATTTCTAGATACAAGCGACTATCACGATACCTCTACTGATCGCTTTGAGTATCTTTTATTTCAATCTTCCGGCTTAAGTCAGATGCTACATCTAACTTGGATCTCTGAACCACGTAGAATACATATCTTAGTCGGACTCGATATGATATGACCACTCGGGTTGGAATGATAGTCATCTTCTTAGTCGTTACCGAAATGATGGTAACGACTTACTTGAACAAAACGGAATCAATTACTGGCTTCTTGGTAACCTTGTGACTTTCCCTGATCCAAGTGCGAATCCTGTGCTTCCGGTAGTATAGGCCTCTACTACCTTTCACACCTACTCATACTCGTCCCAAGTATTGTCTCGCAGTTTTTCCAAGTTATTATCACAAAAACAATTTTTAACACATACAGATGTGTCCAAACAATCATAAAATTTTCCCTAGACTCTACTAGGACTTCTTTCATGCGTATCTTCAATCATCAATTATGCTTTAACTCGGTCGGTGATGGAAACTCCATACGATGGGACGACTTCAGGAAGTACACCATTCGTTCCATCATCCTGCCAATCGAAGGTGTACCTCGGACGTATCGTACTCTTCTAAACGTACTGTTATTTTACCTGACGTATTCTAAAGGCAAGATACCACTCTTATGATATCTTCCGATAGGTGTCATTCACTATCATAAGCCTTTTAATTTTCCTCCATTTATTCAATTCTGTACGAGTCTTCACCATGGTGTTATATTCATGGAAGCATGCGTTCAGTGCATCGAGACGAGAATATAGATAGAGAAGATTTAGACGTGTAATCCTCCTTATTACTCCGAAAAGTTATATGCCAGTTCTAATATCGTAATTAAACGTTTAGAAACCTGAGCACATAAAATTTCCAGATCCGGTCGGCAACAGACCATAGATCCGATCAAACGATAACATAAAGCATCACAAATCATTTAGCACATAAAAGCATTTCAGGCATCTTCCCTAATTAAGCTAGTGCTTGTGTCTATTCAGGTGTACTTCCTAAAATATATTAGACACACTCCTCACGATCATCGCTTAGCATTCTAAGTTTAAGTCTAGAAATAAATCCGTATTCCTAGTTCGCTTAAACTAATGCTCTGATACCAACTGTGACATCCCCATTTTCACGGCTAGAAAAAACCGATTTTGTTTATGCTTTATAAAATCAGAGTACTTCTTTTAATAAAAATGTTGCGGAATTTGTCCCAGTAAAACATGATAAATACATTATCAAAGCATTTCCGAAGAAATGTATTTTTATTCATTTTAAAACATTTGTGATGTCATTGTCAATACAGAAACATAAGCATAAACAGTACTTACATTCATTTACATTAATGATCTACACCTCTTTAATCTCTCAGTGTAATGTAACTTCGTATTGGCATATGTGATTCAAATAAGCTTGTGTGGGTCAGGTTGGGAAACCTGGTGAGTACATAGGGTTTTCAACCCACAATAATATAATTATTATGTTTAAACATCAAACAATCAACCCAATTACCCATCCCCGTTATCTTCTTTACTCTTACGGATTTACCTTAAGATTAGCTATTCCTCGTTCATTCATTCCTAAGGGATCAGCACGAAATCCATCGTTGCCAGGGTTTACTCAACAGACACTAAGTCGCATAGTCGTCAGGTTTTAGGCACTAAGTCTCATAGTCGCCAGGGTTTATATAATAGACACTACGTCGCATAGTCGCCAGGGTTTAGGCACTAAGTCTCATAGTCGCTAGGGTTTATACAACAGGCACTACGTCGCATAGTCGCCAGCGTTTAGGCACTAAGTCTCATTGTCTCCAGGGTTTATACAACAGGCACTATGTCGCATAGTCGCCAGGGTTTAGGCACTAAGTCTCATAGTCGCCAGGGTTTATACAACAGGCACTACGTCGCATAGTCACCAGGGTTTAGGCACTAAGTCTCATAGTCTCCAGGGTTTATACAATAGGCACTACGTCGCATAGTCGCCAGGGTTTTGGCACTAAGTCTCATAGTCGCCAGGGTTTATACAACATGCACTACGTCGCATAGTCGCCAAGGTTTATACAACAGGCACTACGTCGCATAGTCGCCAGGGTTTAGGCACTAAGTCTCATAATCGCCAGGGTCTAGGCACTAAGTCTCATAGTCGCCAATGTTTACTTATATCCTCTTTTATCCCTCCTCGTTCATCTACCAATGTTTTACCCAACACATTCGTAGATATAAAATACATATACAATTTAGATCATTTAAAACATGTATAAAATCGTTCATCCAGCATAGATAAGAAGTATACAGGTAATATGCACACATAGCACATAATTTATATAAAATACTTCATATCTATGTGTAAGTTGAAAGTAACTATGCACTCACCTGATAAGGTGGTGACTCGGTACTCGGACAGCGCTCCGTTTACTTAAAACGACTTCTTTCAACAAAACCTAGTATCATTACCACTAGAGTTTAGTCTAAGGTTCGAAGAGACTAATTAATAGTCTAGCTATTATTACTATTATATAAGATTTAAACCATACTCTTCACCTACTATGTACAGACAGGGGCCAGACATAAAACACCGGAGGGCAGGACCATTTTGGCATATAGCACTTCTGAAATCCAACAACCCTATGCGGCTTTTTAAACCAGATTCCCTGTACCGCGAGTGGTTAAAAAGATATTATAACGACTCTTATATAACTCGTAATAATAGCCCAAATATTTATTATAAGGTCCTAATAACGTGACTATATTGAAACATAAGCTATACTAAAGTTAGGTTAGGCGTAGCTCACTTACAACGGGTTTTCCTCAAATCCGGGCTCCGCCGAAGCAGAGTTTCTGAGCCGAAGGCTCTTTTTCTCGGATCCGTCGGGCGCTCTGGGGCTTCCGCCTTGTGCTAGGGGGGTTCCCTAGGCTTTTTTTTTGGAGGGGGGGGGGTTTAGGGCTTAGAGAGATGTTCTAGAAAGAGAGGAAGAAGTTGGAAGGTGTGAGGAATGAAGGGAACCCGTGTTGGTTAAGGTGTCTAAGTCCGTAACTATATTTGGTATTAACTTGACCTGACCCGACATGGTCCATTTGGGTTGCACTTCACCTAACAATTTGTATGAATATATTTTGAGAATAAGATGTTTATGATCTATTAATATATTATAAGTTATAATATATTAATATTATTTAATTAGTGTTGATCAAGAATTGATTTTGGAATTAATTTAATTATCAAAAGAGGCTAATTAAATATGGACTCTTACATATATATGGAATGGGCTAAGATTTATTTAGGATGGGCTAGGAGTATATGGAAGTCCATGGATAGTCCATGAAGCTTTTAACCCATGGATCCTAGGTAAATGAAGAGTCATGGGTATTAGGGTGTAACTCTAATCCTCCATAGTATATAAAGAGGTCCTTGGTTCTAGAATTGGCACTAGTGTGTGTGAGAAACAAGGTTGGGCCGATTTTAGCAAGCATCATATTCTCTCAAGTATTTCCAAGTTGTTTTGGGTGATTTATGACACCACTTGAGGCATCCACACTATTGGTGCTAGGCTCTAAAACTCCAAGCAATCAACCACAAAAGAAAGGTATGTTATTATACTTAAAGTTTTGTATTACAAGTACCACATAACATGCTAGTTAGGTTGTAAACCTTGGAAATCAAATTTGCATGTATTTTAGAGAAAACATAGATCCAAGGTTTCTAGGGTTGCATGTACACCATAGGAGTGTTAGTATGCTCAAAACCCAACAGTGGTATTAGAGCCTAGGCTTGTTTTCTTGATACTTGATGCAAACTTGTTGAAAAAACTCAAAAAACTGCTATCTGATGCATGAACTCGCTGAGTCCATGGGGGGACTCGACGAGTCCATGTGATAATTCATCCTACTCGTCGAGTAGGTTCTTGCACTCGACGAGTAGGAGCCCCTGAATGCAGATTTTCGATTTTTGCTACTGGAAATGGACTAGAAACATTACCCTAAACTGTTTTGGTGTTTTAAAACTTGTTTTAGTTGGTGTAATGCTTATGCTAATCCATTTACAATGGCTAATATTAAAATTCCATGTTTTATATGTGTTAATATGATTCTTGAAATTTTGATATGCATGTTCATGTTCTTATGAGTTATGGTTAGATCATAGGAATTATTTGCTGAATTGTTTGATGATTGATTCTTGATCTTAATGCCTAATGATTGAGTCCATAACTTCTCCTCAAGTTATGGATAACCAAAAGTCACTTCTTTAAAAGTGTCATTAAAGAATAAGAGGTTACATAAAGTGAAGAGTCTTACTTTAATGGACCATTAAACTCATAAGTTATGAAATGAAAAGTCTTGATAGTTTCAATACTTGCCCTCAAGTTTGGAATTTGTAAAGTCTCACACATTAATACTTTAAATTCCAAATTGAACCTTAGTTTTTAAAAGTTTAAAATTCAACCCTTATACTTCTATAATATTAAAAGTTTAATTATTATATATATGTATAAGAATAAGTCAGTCTTACCGTTAGTAGGCCTCATTCACTATAAGGGGGGTATAAGGTTGTTGCCTATAAAATGGCAGCTTAATGGGTGTCCACTCTCACCCACCGCGAGGGTCGTTAGTCGAACGGGTAGGATAGGACCTTAATCATCATTAAAAGTATAATGAAATTATAAAGTAACTAAACCTTTATTAATTCCCAATCTTAGTTACTTTAGGAAAATGTGAAATAGGTGCTAACCCATAAAATTGCACTTTGTACCTTACCAAGTCGTTAGTGGAGCGTGTGTGGTTAACCGACACACTAAAAAGGACTAGTAAGAGTGGCAAAGGGTGACTTAAGTTTTATCATAGATCGGTGGAGCGCGTGTGGTTAACCGACACATCGATTAGGTGATAAAATTAAGGGTACCAAGTCAATTTGCGTGGTTATTCACACCTTGTTTGTGATCCTCGGCATCCTAGTCACAAACTTGAGAGGGCACAATCGAGATTTAAACATGCCATTGAAAGTTCAATGTATCTCAAAAGATCTAGGAGTTTCAAATCCAATTAAAACTTAAAATTTATTTTGTTTATAATGGTCGAAATTGGTAAATCGTCATTTACCTACCTTCAAATATTTTATAGCTTGGATTACGGCATCCCTATTCCAAATTATGAAATAGTTTGTAGGATCCTAGCCTTAATATTTCATTTGGGTGACTTATTAAGGACTCTTTATCTAATTAAAACTTGTCTTTCTTTCTTTCAGATGTCTTCCAACACTGTTGCTGGCTCAAACCCTACAGACTCTTTTTCCCTCATGAACTTGTGTGGGAAAGTCACTTTTGATGGTTCTAATTTCAATGAATGGATTAGGAACATCAGAATGATTACCCGCTATGAGGACAAGGAATATGTCCTTGACAAGGAGCTTAAGGTTATCAATGAGTCCACTACTACTCCTGAGGAGATTGCGGAGTATGCTGCATATGAGAGGGATGCTACTAAAGTGTTCTGCATTATGTTGGCTACTATGACTCCCGAACTCCATAAATCCTATGAAGATTTCTACCCCTATGAGATGCACTTGGATCTGATGGAAAGGTACCATCAGAGCGCGCGTCAAGAGAGGTATGAAATAATCTCCTCCATGATAAGAGCCAGGATGAAGGATGGTGAACCCATCACCGGTCACTTGCAGAAAATGCAAAGGTTCGTGGACCGGTTGCTGAAGCTTAATGTGGACTTCCCTGAGGACATGGGGATTGATATCATTCTTCATTCCTTACCTCCAAGTTATGATCAGTTTCGTATGACTTATCATATGAACAAGGAGGAAGTCACACTTAGCAAACTTCAAGGACTTTTAAGGACCGCTGAAAGTGGCCTTTAAAGTAAATCGGTTGTTACTTCTACTCCTACTCCTACAACAGCCCCTATTCTGGCAATTGGGCAGGGAAAGGGGAAGAAGAGGAAGACCCGTTCGAAGGGTACCAAGGGAAAGTCTCTTGATGGCTCCTCTTCAAGTCGGACCAAGAAAGGTATCATTCCTCCTTCTTCAAACCCAAAGGAAGCACAATGCTTCTACTGCCACGAAAAGGGGCATTGGAAGCGAAGCTGCCCTAAGTACTTGCAGGATGTAAAGGATGGGAAAGTTAAACCCACCCATGCAGGTATTTATACCATATTGTCTAATAACTCATTGCATACTAACTCTTGGGTGCTTGATACAGGTTGTGGTATTCACATTTGTACTGATTTGCAGGGCCTAAGAAGTAGTGAAGAAGTGGAGCACGGGAAGATAAACTTAATCATGGGCAATAGGAAAGCATCACCTGTGACCAAGATTAGAGTTTATTCTTTATTGCTTAATAATGGGTTAACTTTAGATTTGAATAAATGTTGTTACTCGTCAGAAATGGCGAGAAATATTATTTCCTTTCATAGTTTGTACAAGCAAGGATTCACATTTTCATTTGATAATAAAATTGGTGCTATTGATGCTTTTTATAATGATGTGTTTTATTTCCAAGCATTACCTTGTGATGGTGTATATGAAACTGTGTCGATTGTAGACAACTTAGGAAATAATGTATTTCATATTAATTCTTCTATTACTTTGGATAAAGCATCCTTGTGGCATTGTCGTCTTGGACATGTCAACAAGAAGTGCATAGGCCAACTCCAAAAGGATGGAGTTTTGGAATCATTTGACCTAAAATCAGATGATAGTTGTGAATCTTGTTTACTTGGAAAAATGACAAAGTCACCCTTCACTGGTTCGTGTGAGAAGGGGAAGGTTTGTTGGACCTCATACACAGATGTGTGTGGACCCTTCAAAACCGCCACTAGGGATGCTAATCGCTACTATATGACTTTTACTGATGATTATAGTAGATATGGATATATCTACTTAATCAAGCATAAGTCAGAAACCTTTGAAAAGTTCAAAGAGTTCAAGTAGGAAGTGGAGAATCAACTGGGAAGGAACATCGAGATGCTCCGATCTGATCGGGGAGGAGAGTATCTTTGTATTGAGTTCCTTGACTATCTTAAGGAATGTGGGATTGTCTCACAATTGACACCTCCTAGGACACCACAGCTGAATGGTGTGGCTGAGGGGCGCAATCGAACCTTGTTGGACATGGTTCGTTCCATGATGAGTCGAGCTTCGTTACCAATCTTATTCTGGGGGTATGTCTTAGAGACTGCCGCCCATATCCTTAATCTAGTCCCTACCAAAAAGGTTGCCAAAACACCTCATGATATGTGGACTGGGAAAGTTCCTAACTTAGACCACATCAAGATTTGGGGTTGCGAGGCTTTCGTGAGGCGCGAGTCTCACGACAAGCTCGAACCTCGAAGTGAGAGGTGTATTTTCATCGGCTACCCACATAAATCCTTTGGTTACCTCTTCTACAGACCCAGTGAGAATGTGGTCTTTGTAGCTAGAAGAGGAGTCTTTCGTGAGAGAGAATTTATAAGCCAATGAGACAGTGGGAGGCAAATTGACCTTGAAGAAATTCAAGAGTCAAGTGGTGAAGGAACCTCAAACCCTAGTAATCAACCTGAGGAGGAAACTCCAGTTGATTCGACTGACGAGCCAATACCTCTGAGGCGTTCCACGAGAGTTATGAATGCACCTGAGAATTACTATTGTTTCCATATTACTGCGGAAGGTGATACGCTTATCATTGATAGTACACTGGTAAGTCTGGATGAACCTAACAGCTACACGGAAGCCATGGAAGGCCCTGAGGCTGCTAAATGGAAAGAGGCTAAGGATAGCGAGATACAGTCCATGTATGACAATGAAGTTTGGAACTTGGATGACAATGTACCAGGTCGTAAGCCAGTCGGGTGCAAATGGATCTTCAAGAAGAAGACCGACATGGATGGTAATATACACACGTATAAGGCGCGACTGGTTGCAAAGGGCTTTTCTCAAACTCCGGGAGTTGATTATGATGAGACCTTTTCACCAGTAGCAAAGATTAAGTTTATTAGGGTTATGCTAGCCATTGCTGCATTTCATGATTATGAAATATGGCAAATGGATGTCAAAACCGCTTTCCTTAATGGAAAGTTGGCTGAGGATGTTTACATGAATCAGCCAGAGGGTTTTGTCGATGCTAGATACCCTAATAGGGTGTGTAAGCTTGAGAAATCCATCTATGGATTGAAACAAGCACCTCGCAGATGGAATCTTTGCTTCGATGAGAAAGTCAAAGAGTTTGGCTTTTCGAGGAGCGAGGATGAATCCTGTGTATATGTTAGGGCTAGTGGGAGTATAGTTAGTTTTTTGGTACTGTATGTGGATGACATACTACTCATAGGAAATGACATCCCAACTTTGCAGGAGGTTAAGTCCTGGCTTGGGAAGTGTTTCGCTATGAAGGACCTTGGAGAAGCTGCCTATATCCTAGGGATAAGGATACTGAGAGACAAGAGTAAAAGACTAATTGGACTTAGTCAGAGTACCTACTTGGATAAAGTGTTGAAGAGGTTCAACATGGAGAATTCCAAGAAAGGGGAGTTACCGATCCAGCATAATGCCAAACTGAGTAAAACTCAGAGTCCGAGTACAGAGGCTGAGATAGCTGAGATGAGTTGATTTCCATATGCTTCCGTTGTTGGCTCGATCATGTATGCTATGACTTGTACTCGTCCTAATGTGGCCTTTTCTTTGAGCATGGTCAGTAGATATCTGGGAAACCCTGGCAAGGCTCACTGGACTGTGGTAAAGAACATTCTCAAGTACCTACGGAGGACTAAGGACTGGGTTCTTACCCTCGGTGGGAGTGATGACTTGAGAGTAGCAGGGTATAATGATGCTAGCTTTCAGACTGATAGGGATAATTTCCGCTCTCAGTCACGCTGGGTCTTTACCCTAAATGGAGGAGCAATTTCTTGGAAAAGTTCCAAGCAGGAGACAGTAGCTGATTCTACTTGTGAATCAGAGTACATAGCAGCAAGTGAAGCGGCAAAGGAGGCAATATGGCTGAAGAACTTCATTGGAGACCTTGGAGTAGTACCAGCTATACAGGAGCCTATGGAGTTTTTCTGTGATAGCAATAGTGCGGTTGCCTTAGCCAAGGAACCAAGAGATCATGGTAGATCCAGACACATTGACAGAAAATATCACTTCATAAGACACAAAATAGAAGAAGGACTCCTCGTGGCAAAGAGGGTATCGTCGGAAGAGAATCCTGCAGATCCCCTCACGAAGGGACTGACTAGGGTTAGGCATTTGCAGCATGCGAGAAGCATCGGGCTGAGAGACGATATTAGTTTTAATAATTAGATAGTTTTATGAAACTTGTAAAATGTAATTAACATTTGATGATTAAATAAAAGTTGTTATTTATTTATGAGTAAAGTGTTACTATCCTATGTTGATCGTTTACTATTGTTTCAATTTTGCATGTTTTGACTTCCAGGATAATTATTTTATTCAAACTCTCCACAGTTGGTCATACGTTGGATGTAGGTATTGAATTAAGACTGTCATGAATTTGGCTTGTATGATTTGTCTAAGGTGCATTAGACATAGCAATGGTTGCTACAGCATTCATGAGTGCTCATAAGTTCTGAGTATTGGATTAAACCCACGCTCACTTGTATCACTTCATGGAATTTATCTCGAGTGATCGTGAGACGGTAATATCATATATATCTTCAAACCTAGAGATATGAGTCGTTGACTATGAGTTGGTTATCCATTGATTGTACGAAAACGCATCAGTAACTTGATGTCATAAAACGTGCTTTTGTGCATAATTCAACTGGTAGTTAGTACAAGCATATGAGTCGAAGTTTATCTGTTCCTTCTAGCAATAGAAGCGATATCTGGGCCCCTCGATGATTTGGTTTTGACTTATGTGTCGGGCCCGGTCAGAACCTGATTGATATGTTCAATTTAGTTCTATGTCAAATAAATCAGAGATCGAGAAACAACTGTTGGACAATAAGTACGACATTGTTCCATGTATTTGTCCGGTTGATATCTTGAGAACAGAGGATTATATGATCACTTATCTAAATTGGCACTTCATAGTTCAGCAAAGTTTTAAAAGAGCTATGATTGCTGGTTGGTTCCTGAAGTTAGACTTGCAATTATAGTTATCAGACTTATCTAAGTGGGAGACTGTTGGATAAGGTGTCTAAGTCTGTAACTATATTTGGTATGAACTTGACCCGACCCGGCATGGTCCATTTGGGTTGCACTTCACCTAACAATTTGTATGGATATATTTTGAGAATAAGATGTTTATGATCTATTAATATATTATAAGTTATAATATATTAATATTATTTAATTAGTGTTGATCAAGAATTGATTTTGGAATTAATTTAATTATCAAAAGAGGCTAATTAAATGTGGACTCTTGCATATATATGGAATGGGCTAAGATTTATTTAGGATGGGCTAGGAGTATATGGAAGTCCATGGATAGTCCATGGAGCTTTTAACCCATGGATCCTAGGTAAATAAAGAGTCATGGGTATTAGGGTGTAACCCTAATCCTCCATAGTATATAAAGAGGTCCTTGGTTCTAGAATTAACACTAGTGTGTGTGAGAAACAAGGGTGGGCCGATTTTAGCAAGCATCATATTCTCTCAAGTATTTCCAAGTTGTTTTGGGTGATTTGTGACACCACTTGAGGCATCCACACTATTGGTGTTAGGCTCTAAAACTCCAACCAATCAACCACAAAAGAAAGGTATGTTATTCTACTTAAAGTTTTGTATTACAAGTACCCCATAACATGCTAGTTACGTTGTAAACCTTGGAAATCAAATTTGCATGTATTTTAGAGAAAACATAGATCCAAGGTTTCTAGGGTTGCATGTACACCATAGGAGTGTTAGTATGCTCAAAACCCAACAACCTGACACCTCTATTTATAGGATTCCTAGAGCGTCACCACGTCGTGGTGTTGCGTAGGCTCCAAGGTTTCGCCTGGTGCTAACACGTGGCATCGCACACAGGGTGGAAATCAGCTGATTTTCAAAAATTCATAACTTTCGCATACAAGCTCCATTTTCGACGTTCTTTATATCCATGCGTAGGTAAAAATAAGATCTACAACTTTCATTTTGAATCCGTCGGCTAATTCTCGACCGATCTTAAATTTAACAGTACGAGGAGATTATACTGTTAAATGTTCGCGTAAAATTCATGACTTCTACATACGGACTCCGTTTTTGTCTGTCTTTTTACCGTTGAGTTCCTATTAATGATATCTTCAACTCTCACTTAGGTCGCGTAGGCCAAAAACCGCCCGATCTAAAATTCGAGTTTCGGGTCGTGCACTGCTATGCCAAATCTTAGAAAAATCATAACTTCCTCATACGAAGTCAGATTTTGACGTTCTTTTTTTGTATGTTCTTGGTTTAACGTATACTACAACTTTTGTTTAGATCACTAAGGCTAAAAATTCTTCTATCGTAAATTCACTATTTACGCCTCCCGGTGTCGTGCCGGTTTTGCCGTAAAACTTCGACGTGTCATAACTTTTTCGTTATAACTCGGATTTCGGCGTTCTTTATATGTACGGAACCCTTGTAACATATACTATGACTTGGTTAAGATTATTCATTCTAAATAATCTTCTATTAAAAAGTCATTTTTGACGCTTATCGTCTCTAAATTGAGTAGCCTGGATCTACGGGCGTTACATATTTAATTTATACTCATATAAAACTATAATGACAAACTCACGGGAACTATGGAACTATGTTCCACTTCTACAACTCATGTGTATGTTAACCCAAGTGTCCCACAGATAAAATATTTCACAGATAGGTCTTTATCATTAAACCATATACTCTTCCCCAGGATATTGAGAGATGAACTACATGTCAAGAGGATATTGTATATGATTGTGCATCCCCAGGAAGACATTAGCATTAGGTATGAAGGAGTAGCTTCACGGCCCAATACTCAGAGATCTTGTTGCATGGATCCTAATAATCGTTCTGACCATCCCTAGGCAGTCTCTTTTCCTAGCTCAGCAACTGCGCTACTCAGCTTTCAGCACCCGTACTGACCAGCTCTAGGTAGTCTCGCTACCCAACTCTCACTAACAGCTCGCTGCCCAGCTCTTAGCAAACCTTGTTGTTCAGCTCTCAGTAGCCTCATCTCTCAATAAACATCCAAGACAGTGGGTCAGTGAGGCACCAATTGTCACTACAGCTAATAACGCACCAAAGCATCAAGTGACTCTACATTTAGGATCAGACCGATCACCTGGGTCGGGCACATAGATCGAAGGATGCTAAGCCTAATCTTGTTAAAGTTTCAGACATAACCTTTACCTTGAGTTGCTCGGCTTCTCAGCCCAACTCCGTTATAGCGACAAGCTCTGCCCGTAAGGTTCAGTACCATAGCCATAAGTCGCTTGGCTTTCTATCCCGACTTCACCATTGCGGCCTACTCCGCCTACAGGGATCATAAGGTTCATAACCTTTGCCTTGAATCGCTTGTCTTCTCAACCTAACTCCACTATCATGATGTGCTCCACGAACAAGGCTTAAAGGCTCATAACCTTTGTCGATCCTTTTCCATGCGATGTTATTCTGCGCGAAATATTTATGATCATTGGCTGCTAAACTCGATCTCTTCCACGTAACGCTCTCTCACATGACATCTCCACAATCGCTGGCTACTAAGCCCGATCCATTTCCACACGATGATATTCCACGTGAAGTATTTACGATCACTAGCTGCTAAGCCCGATCCATTTCCACGCGATGTTATTCCACGTGAAGTATTTACGATCGTCGGTTACTAAGCCCGATCCATTTTAATGCGATGTAATTCCGTGCGAAGTATTTACGATCGCTGGTTGCTAAGTCTGATCCATTTCTACGCGATGCTATTCCGCATGAAGTATTTAGGATTGATGGTTGCTAAACCTAATGTTTTCCACGTAACGCTCTCTCGTGTGACATATCCTCGATCGTTGGTTGCTAAGCCCAGTCCGTTCCACTAAGTCATGCAATTTGCACGTCACAAGCCTATACCATGTTTAGCACCACACACATCATAGTATGATATGGCTACATATGTTGCCCACATCAGACTGGAGGGAAATCAGTTAGGTATAGCTCGTACAAGAAACACCTTGAAGATGGATATCAATGCTCGTGCTAAACAAACTATGTAGGTGATTAATTGGTGACATCCCACCAAGACATGATAGAAGCACCATGAAATCTATGCTTCCTATTCACATAGCAGCCTCACTCTACATGTCATCATTATTGGCATAATGGAGCTTATGTATTGGAAGCACAAGACGGGGGGCCCATCCCCCAGACTTGGAACGCACACAATTCGCGTCACTTTTACTCCTAGAGCAAAGAGAAAAGAAAGAAAAAGACACATTAAGGGTGAGGACAATGTGATCTAACTCCAAGTGGATAATCACACCCCAACAGTTAGCTCTTGTTTTGGGCCCATCTTCATGTCAAATTTTATTATTATCCAAGCTTGATATTTTCTCAATAAGAGGTTGTGCCCATTTACCAAGTGGTAATAAGGACTGATCATCCATATCACTTGAACGAAATCGATGCAAGGATGCAACCATATGCTTCAAAGGCTCATAACCTTTCCCTAAACATGTCAATCTAATCCAAAGGACCACAACCTTTTACCATGACACGAATAAAGGCTTTAAAGGCTCATAACCTTTCCCTTGATACAAATATACCTAAGTCCCAAATGCCTCGAGGTGACAATCTCAGCTTAACTTAGATGACTAGGCCCGGAGTGCAACCCTCCTTGACCCAAGACTTAGAACAAAGTCTTAAAGGGTAACTAGAAAAGTCTAGCTAAAAAGAGTACCCTAGAAAAACAGACCAGTCAAGGTTCATAAGAAGGGACCAACCAAGTCTGGGATTCTTTCAAATTCATTTGATTCTTCATGTACCACATGCACATTTTGGTTCAAATCACACATTAAAATCTTTGTCACATATTTCTTCTTTAGTTTTGTTATGTGATGTTGTTGTTCTGGTGATTCTTTCAAAAGTCCACAATTACATCTTGAAATTGGACTTCCCATAAAAGTCTCCAAATGTCTCATTACAAAAATATTTCACAATCTTGATCATTAATATATGTTTTCCATTTCGTTTTTGAAAAGATTGCCTCGAGTCTTCCAATGATTGTTGCATTTGGATGTCCCGCTTCTTGCAAGTATTTCGAAAGCATATTTACCTATATTAAAATTTTAAATTAAATATTAGTATTTATCATATGAATTAAGATTCAAATAAGAGTATTTTTGTTAAATTTAATTTTAAAATACTTACAATTAGCGAAGGTTGAATTAGATAATAATCTCGAGGATAGTCCTTTATGCTGTCTAGAAGATGAACAGAAAGCTTATTTAACTCAATGACAATCGCATAGTAGTGATGTGCATGAATTATTAGGAAGAACACATGTTTCAATTATAAGTTGTTAATATTACACTTACCGATAATAAGCATTTTTTTCATTTGATCATATATATATATATATATATATATATATATATATATATATATATATATATATATATATATATATATATATATATTACTAGTAAATGAATCCAATTACAATGCTATTTTGAGTACATAGTATAAATTCATTATTATTAATTGAATAATACTTTTGACTGATAAAGTAATATTCATTGTTATTTGATGAAATTTACCGAATCCAAATTTGTATATGCATATATGCATATCTATCATTATTATTGATTATATTAATATACGTAAATATGCTCAAAAAAATCCAAATTCTTACAATATCAACTTTCTTGAAGTCTTTTTTGTATTTGAATTTTTTTATGAACTGCTTGACATTTGTTGAAAACTTCAAGTACCTCTTCTCCTTATCCTTTTTTTTGTTTGAATATTTCTTCATTTTGTAGGAATCCAAGAAATGCACCGAAGAATAAAATAAAATAAAATTTTAATATTCAATAATTATTTTTTGTGTTCACTTATTATCATGATCATAATGTACAAGAATAGCCTCGAAGGTGATTTTTCATATTTTATAGTTTTCAGCATGATTGAGTAGAAGACACTAGGCATTTATATCATCAACTGCTACCCAAGTTTATGGAATAACACTTTTCGTAATTGTCTTTGTTGTAAAACATTCATCATGAGCCTCAAAATTGGGTAGTTGCATTATAAATTTTTGGTAGTACATGATGTGGGCCCTAGTGTGGTGGATCGGGCCTTTGCGTTCCTAGAGGCCCACAATCGTGTGACTAAAGGGGCTTCACGGAAATGGCCATAACTTTGGCTATGGATCTTCGTTTTGGGCCTACAACCAGTCAAATCGAAGCTTGGAGCAAGGAGCACGTCTAAATATGTACCCAAAGGGGACTTACCCATTTTTTAGTCCAGAAATCGCTTTCTAAATGGAGTTATGAACAATTTTGTTATTTTTCCTTAATTTTTGGGTTTTGTTTTTGGGTTTGTATTTGACCCATGGACTTTTAGGGTTCCGTTTTAATTTCTGCTTCTTATTTAACCGTTTTTTATGTAATATGGATGGTCGATCATCAATTTTATGAACTTTCATTTTCTCCCAAAATTTTGTGTGTGTTAACCCAGATTTTGAAGCCAATCCCACGATATTCGTAAAATCAACGTGGTTTCTGAAAACAGACGATGAGATACTTTAAGTTCTATTGCTTCAAGTTTATCATTGATATCTACTTGACGTCTATAGTATGGTGAACATCTATAAAGTGAATCCTTTGTAACTCTCTTGTTTGCTAAGTTTTCATTTTGTGCTTCACACTTCTTATTCTCAGTTTATTTGTTTTTCTCATCCAATTGATTTTTCGTTTTATCTTTGATTTTCTTAAATTGTTGTGATAAACCTATATCAAAACTAGGCATTGTAGGATCATGAATTTTTCTTTCAACCTCTGCCTCTGTCTTATCTGTATTTTCTTCTTTCTTTTGTTCTTTTTTGTTGTTGTAGTGGCTTAGTTCTACCTCTGCAACCATATCTAAAATATATGGTGATACAGGTGGTGATGAGTACAGTATATTTTCGTTGAATACATGATCCTTTCAACTTTCGTTAATAAGATTCAATGGTTTTACTGGTTCTTCAATCTTGTTGATTTTTTTGCTTTGCATTTTCCTTTTTCGTTTTTTCCTTTCACTTTTTGATTTATTCAGCACATCATTTACTAGCTTTTCAATTGAGAATTCTCCGTACTTCACAATCTGCATATTTTTGTTTTGATTTTTTTCAAATTTTCCTTCATCCCTCACTAAATTCTTCTCACTCTCATCCTTTTCAATTTCAATCATTTCTTTTGCTAAATGGTTTTCTTTCTATTGTGTTGTTGCGATTTCAATCACATCATTGTTGTTTTTTTTCCTTCAATAGTGTTTTTTTAACTTCAATCTCAACATTCTTCTCCTTTCTTGTTTGAACATTCTCTCATCCCATATTCTTCTCCTTTCATGTTTCAACATTCTTTCCTCCCATATTCTTCTTACTTGTTTCAATATTTTCTCCTCTTACATTCTCCTTACTAATAACTTCAATATTTTCCTCCTCTTCATTTTTTTCTTTTTGTTTCAAACATCATTTCAAATTCATTTTTTAATATTTTCAGTTGTTCACAGTTTGAATTCTTTTCTATCATCTTTGAAAACTTATCATCAAGTTTTTTTTGTAACGATTTATCCTCTTCATTTTTTATTTAATATCAATTAGCTCCTCCCGTAATACTTTTATATATATTATGTTAGTTATATGTAACATCCGGAATCTAGAAGGTCAATTATGGAAATAAAACCTCATTTCTAAAGGCCAACTCCTCGAGTTTCGGGGAAGAAACTCGACGTCTTGGAAGTGTTGGTCGCGCGTGTTTTTGATGACCAACTCGTCGAGTTGGAGAGGACCAACTCGATGAGTTGGACGTGGTTTGGGAAACCTAATTTCAGGGTTTTGCACCTTATTTAAACAACTTAAACCCCATATGTTGGCCTCATTTCCAGCCACCATTGTCCTAAACCCTAACCTCGAAACTCTAAGGCATTTTGAATGTTGTGAGCCATTTTGAGTGCGTTTGTGGTGTATTTGAAGCCATTGGAAGGAAGGGAAGCTTGGTGAGAGTTGGGGATACAAGAAGGAGCTGCTAGATCTCGAATCCTTGCTTCATTTTCGACACTTTTCTGGTAAAAAGTCTCAACCCTGCTTTGTGAATTCGTAGATCTCCTTCTTAGGGTTCTTTTTCATGTTTTGGTCCAGATGGAGTGGTTGTTGGGAGTTGGACGTCCCATTTGGACAAACCCTTTCAGATCTAGGGTCCTAGGAGCTCTATTGGCATAAAGGTGTCAACTTTATGGTCTTAAGGGCTCCATGCATCCATTAAGCCTTTCTTCTAGCTTATTTTGAGCTTTTGAGCTTTTTCTAGCCTTGCATAAGAGTAAAGTTGGAGACTTTACTCATCAATACATCCTTAAGGACCAGGTCTGCAGTTTGAAGCCTTATCTTAGTGATTAAGTGGCTTAATATATTAAGTGGGTTTGCTGACTGAAGAACTCGACGAGTTCATGGGAGAACTCAGCGAGTTGGTTTGGGATTGTCCCGATTCTGATGAAAAGGAGAGGAAAACTCGACGAGTTAAAGTGAACTCGGCGAGTTGGATCGATTCTCCGCGATTCTGCGGTTTGATGAGAACTCGGCGAGTTGAAGGACCAACTCAGCGAGTTGGGTCACCTGGACCGTTTACTTTGGCGTTGACTTTGACTTTTGACTTATGATTTTGACCAAGTTTGTCCCAAGGGGTGTTTGAGGTATCCTGAATTATATTCGAGAAAAATATGGGCTTAGGATAAGACCCATATGGGATTGGGCCCAATTTGGAAAATTGGGCCAATGGTTGATTAGTAGGCCTTTAGGCCTTTCAGATTGAAGTTTGGGTCCTAGTTTTGGACAAGGCTGCGATAGGGGTAAAATAGTCTTTTTACCCCAAGTATGAAGATGGTTATGGATTGGAACTTAATTACTAATTGGGTGTTATTTGTTGATCTGTTAAGTTTGGAGGTATCGTTAGGGCAACAACTAGGGACTTCCTTCAAGAAGCTTCTACATTCGAGGTGAGTCTCCCTTCGTAGAATTCGGGGGTCGAAGGCACCAATTTCGGCCCACTAGTTGATGTTTATAGTAAGATTATTGTCTTTGTGATATTTGTATGGTTTGCCACTACTTGTTGGTGTTTCTGTGATTATTTGCATATGCTATTATGTGGTAGTGGTAGTGGTGAAATAGACCCAGTATCCGGTTGAAATAGACCGAAAGGGAGGCCAGTACCCAGATATGCTCGGCAATATCCGGTTGAAATAGATCGAAGGGGAGGCCAACACCTAGATATGCTCGGCAGTATTTGGGCGGGGTCCGATGACGGGCGGGGCCCACTATATGTTTATTGTATGATATGTGGTATTTGGGGAACTCACTAAGCTTTGTGCTTATGGTTTTCAGTTTATGTTTCAGGTACTCCAGTTTTCAAATGAAGAGCTCGGGACGATCGCAACGCATACACCCGCGGTTTCCACAAAATGTGATCTTCGGGATTGAACTCTGATAATTATTTTATTTGAAATGCTTTCCAATGTTTTGAACAAGTTACAATAGTGTTTTGAATATAATAAAAACGAAATTTTTAACATTTATTTTTGGGATGTTTCATTATATATTTAATTGTCTACTATAGAATATGTTTATTTATGCGTATAACTACGGATAGAAAGAAATGAAGACGGGAGGTTTTACAAAGTCATCATCAACAGTATATTCTAAAATGATTGCAGAATGTTTTACTAAATCAGCAGATTAACTAGATTGATGAATGAAGGTTTACAATTTAAAAGATTAAATAAGTATACAAATTGCGGATACAAAGAAATAATGACGTGTAGTGATATTGATAATTGATAATTGATATTGATCAATAAGCAGTGATAAATTCTATTTTGCACAATTATAGTACCGCTAACAATTAAATGATAATCAACAGTTGCCCATTTTAAAATGATCTTAGAATTTTGGAAAAAATCACAATTTTAAGCTTTTGCATATGGAAGGTTTTAGACTTAAAAATATTAAATAAGTATACAAATTGCGGATAGAAATATTAAATAACTATACAATATTGATAATTGTTGATTGACCTTGATCAATAAGCAGTGGATATTTAAATGATAATCAGTAGTTGTGCATTTTAAAATGATTTCAGAAGGTTGGACAAAGTCAAAAGTTTAAACTGGTGGTGGATTGAAGGTTTTAGACTTTAAAATATTAAATAAGTATATAAACTATGGATAGAAAGAAATGATCATATGTGGTAATATTGATAACCGCTGATTGACCTCGATCAATAAGTAGTGATCAATACTACTTTGCACACTATATAGTACTTCGTTAATTAAATTTATTGCGGATGAGATGTTTTTGTCTTTAATATATTAAATAAGTATACAATATTGATAACTGTTGATTGACCTTGATCGATAAACAATCATCAAGACTTCATTTTCAGTTTTAGACTTTAAAATATTAAATGAGTATACAAACTACGGATAGAAAGAATTAACAATTGTTCATTGACATTAATCAATAAGCAGTGATCAATATTGTTTTGTACAGTATATAGTACTGCGGATAATTAAATAATAATCAGCAATTGTTTATTTTTAAAATGATTTCAGAATGTTTTACAAAGTTAGAGTTTTAAACTTATTGCGGATCGAAGGTTTTAAACTTTGAAATTTTAAATGATTATACAAATCGCAGATAGAATTATTAAATAAGTATACAATATTGATAACTGCTGATTGACATTGATTAATAAGCAGTGATCCATTCTACTTTGCACAATATAGAGTATTACGGATAATTAATTGATAATCAACAGTTGTGCATTTTAAAATGTTTTCAGAAGTTTTTAGAAAGTCAGAAGTTTAAACTGAGTACGGATGGAATGTTTAGATTTGACAATCTGTAGTAATATTGATAACTAATCATTGAACTAGATCAATAATCAGTGATCAATACTTCCTATGTGCACAAATTATGCATATGCATGTGTGCGTATATTAAAAAGTTAATTACCTCATTTGTCTTTTTTTTTGTATTTGACATTCTACTTGGATGAAATCTTTTGTTATAATTTGACCTCCTTTTTCTTCATTTTCTGGAATTTCAAATTCTCCGTACCCCCTTTGGTTTATTCCATTGATTTCCCTTTCTTTCACTTTATCATAATCCCAATTTGCTATTGTTGGTAAAGCTCTTGTTACCCAATCACTTGGTCCTTTGATAAGATGCAAGTAGCTGATCTGCAAAAAAAAATTATTAATATTAACATTAAATGTTTTGTTAAATGTAAACATGATCTATCATGATCTTACCACAATTAGTACTATCGGTCCTACATAGGATTCTGTTGAATATGGCTCTCATCTTTTTTCGATTCTTTAACAACACTCAAAAGATAATCACACCAACTCATTTTATCGGAATCGTGATTTCCAGCAAACTTGTTCACATTTTTGTGTATTATCGAACCAGATTTGTAGGACTTGCAAATGTAGTTTATAAACGATGTTATAAAATTCAGATTGCGGATTATTCCATCATCATTTGAACTTTTAATCTTGTTTACAAGATCAACCTTTGAGATGTTGTCATTCTTGAATTGCTTTTTCCAACTAGAGACAATCTCAATTGTTTCATCCTTTACATCAGGATCATCAATGTCTATGATGCCTTTTGGTATTCCAAACATATTGTGTACCAATTTTGTTGCTGGTTGTATATCACCTTTTCCTGTCCTTATTATTAAGTTTTTGTCATTGAACAAGGTAATGACCTAATTTTGAAGGACTACTTGCAATCTCCAATCGTAATATTCCTCCAAATCCCATTTCTATTATTGTCTATTTTTGATGGTCACTTAGTGCTTGAATTGCTTCAACCATTGTTGATGGAGCTGTTCTTATATATAACGAATGCAATGTTGCTTTTTTCTTTTTAGCAACTTTAGGTATTGTGACCATTTTTGTTTTCTCTTCAGATGTTTCATGTTTCATCTTTTCTATTTGTATTTTTGTTGAAGATATTTTTTTCTCTTTTTTTGTGTTCCTTTAGATGTTAAATCTTGATGCTTTTTTGTAGATGTTTTCTCTTTTCTCTTTTTTGTTGTTTTCACTGAAGCTACAAGATCAACGTCCTTTTCTCTTCTTCATCTTTGATATTGATTTTCTCTTTTCTCTTTTCTTTCGTTTTTCTTGCTAAAATTGAAATTGATCTCAAAATTCTTGATTTTGACATGTTTAGTACTTGATGAAGTTTCAGTTTCCTTTTGTTTTTTCCACTCGTTGTTTTTGTTTCTTTGTTTTTTCTTTTAAGGCTATGTTTCTTGTAATCACTCTCTGGATATGCTTTATCAAAATACATTCAATTAAAAATTCTTGATTTTGACAGGCTGAGTACTTGATGAAGTTTCTATTTCTTTTTGTTTTTTCCACTTGATGTTTTTGTTTCTTTGTTTTTTATTTTAAGGCTATGTTTCTCGTCATCACTCTCTGGTTCTGATTTATCAAAATATATTCAATTCTTATATGCTAGGTATGTATAACATAGGTGTGCATTTATTTATAGAATATCCACATTTAAAAAAAGTCATATAATTACCATTCATATGTTCTTCTATAACTTGTTAAGCTATTAAACTGACTATGTTTTTTGCATCTTCAGTAACTTGAACATCCGTATTTGCATCATACAATATAATCACTTGGTAGTTATTAATTTGAAGATCATCATGTTCAACCAAAACAGTTATTGAATCAGCAATGAAAAATATATTAAAAAATTCACACATTGCAGTTAATGATATAACTAGTGCCCTTTTCAAATACGGAACGATAAAATGAATTGTTCAATATTTATGTAAATCGATAAAAACCCTAAAATAATCTTTTATAGATCAAATGAAAATCATCATAAATTCAGATATTAAATAAAGCAGACGTTCTGTCAAGTTCAACAACACAAAAATAAAAACAAAAAGATGAATATTCAATGTTGTAATATTTTAAGACATGTATGCTTATTTTTCTGTTTTCAAAAAGTTGATTATCGTTTCTAAATTGTTTTTGGTGCATTTTTTTCTAAATTTCAAAGAAAAATTAGCTTATAGATGTGATTACAGTATAGTTTTTGTACCTTGTTTTGCAAATGGAAAGATTCCAAATGTTATTTTTTGCAGATTTTAAAACAAATTGAACATACATAAGGGTTTTGTTAGGGTTTTTGCTTTGAAAATGAGGCGAGAGAGAGATTTTCTGAAAATTGGAGACCATAAGGTCACATACATTTTGCTTTTTTTTTTTTTTTTTTTTTGCAGAGAATAAGGTTGTAGAAGATTGCTATTTTGTGTTTTTGATGTAAATGCCCCTCTGTGTTTTGTAATCAGATGTGTGCACGTTCGCATTTTTTGTGTACTCCCTAACATCATCAACCGTCCGTTTTTTAATCTAATGGTTGTCATTTAGTTCGCAGGTTCTTATGATTTTAATTGTTCTCACAATAATTCGCATCTCTCTCTCTCTCTCTCTCTATATATATATATATATATATATATATATATATATATATATATATATATATATATTGTTAAATGTGACTCGAGCATTTGGATAATATTCATGGAGCATTTAGAGCACTTGGAACTAAATGGAGCACTTGGGGTTCACGGAGCATGTGACAAAGGAACGGATATTTGAGAAAGGAATGGATCGACTGACAAAGGAACGAATCAAGTGCCAAAGGAATGGATCATTCAGAAGGGGGTTTGGAGCAACAAGAAGAAGTTTGGAGCACTTGGGAGTGATATGGACCTTGTTGTGCCATATGATAAAGGGATGGGCCAAGAGTGATGCTCTTGCGCCATGGCACTCTCTCTTGCGCCATCATGTTCACTCTTGTGCCATGACGCTTGTTGTTGCGCCATGCATGGCCTTGTTGCACCATACATGTGCCTCTTGCGCCATGGTGATGTTGTTGCTCAAATTTTGATGTTCTTGTGTCACTCTTGATGCCTATTGCGCCATCCATACTCCTTATTGCACCATTTGGAGATGTTGTTGCGCCATGGAGAAGTTGTTGCGCCATCATTGACCATCTTGGTACATGATGCGCCATATTGATTCCTTTGTTGTGCCTTGATGATCCAAGTATGCTATGAAGTCCTCTATGATGCTCAAGATCGTTTAAGGATGCTCTGAAGTTGGTATTGCTCTAGGATTACACCATGTTGTGTCACCATGATGGTTGTTGGGCCATTAGTGTTCATGATGCGCCACTTGTACATCATGATGATCCACTATGGCACAAGATGCTCCATCATGTGTGTTGCTGATGCTCATGAGTTTTATGACATAGAAGAATGTTCCAGAAGATGTTAAATGGCGGATTATGATTGGTTGACACCTTTCATGGGCCTATAGGCCAAATGGGCTTGGCCCATTAGGGTTTTAGGTATGATCCCTCAAGTATAAATAGGGATGCACGCTAGGTCATTTTGTATCTTGAATTCTAGAGTGATAGGCGAATCCATATGAAATTGTACTTGTAACCTCTGTTTGAGAGCTCTAAAATAAAAGAATACTCCCCTCCTGCCCGTGGACGTAGGTCACCTTGACCGAACCAAGTAAATATTGTGTTTTGTGTGCTTATAGTTTTGCTAGTTATCCACTTTACTTCCTAACATATATATATATATATATATATATATATATATATATATATATATATATATATATATATATATATATATATATATATATATATATATATGTTACCTATCTCATTTTGGGGGTATTCCTTGGAGACCGCCGCTCATATCCTTAATCTAGTCCCAACTAAGAAGGTTGCCAAAACACCTCACGAGATGTGGACAGGGAAGGTTCCCTCGTTGGCACATATCAAGGTTTGGGGTCGCGAGGCTTTCGTAAGACGAGAGACTCACGACAAGCTTGAACCTCGCAGTGAGCGGTGTGTTTTCATCGGATATCCACAGAAGTCCTTTGGATATCTATTCTACCGAACAAGCGACAATGTTGTCTTCGTTGCGAGAAGAGGGGTTTTCCGAGAGAGAGAACTCATATGGAAAGAGGACAGTGGGAGGCAAATTGACCTTGAAGAGATTCAAAGAATCAAGTGATGAAGGAACCTCAAACACTACCACTCAACCCGAGGAGGAAACTCTTGTTAAACCAATTGAAAAGTCCTTACCTCTTAGGCGTTCCAGTAGAGTTAGTGTTCCACCCGTGTTATATGGATTCCATATAACTGCTGAGGGTGATACGTTTATTAGTGATAGTACACTAACAAATATGGATGAACCTAACAACTACAAGGAAGCCATGGTAGGCCCGGAGTCTGCAAAGTGGAAAGAGGCAATGGACAGCGAGATTCAGTCCATGTATGACAATCAAGTTTGGAACTTCGTTGACAATGTACCAGGTCGTAAGACGGTCGGGTGCAAGTGGATCTTCAAGAAGAAGACCGACATGGATGGGAAAGTGCACACATTCAAGGAACGACTAGTTGCGAAGGGTTTCACTCAAACTCCGAGAGTTGACTATGACGAGACCTTCTCACCAATGGCCAAGATCAATTCTATAAGGGTTATGCTAGCCATAGCTGCGTTTCATGATTATGAAATATGGTAGATGGACGTCAAAACCGCTTTCCCTAATGGGAAGTTGGCTGAGGATGTTTACATGAATCAGCCAGAGGGTTTTGTGGATGCAAAGTACCCGAATAGAGTGTGCAAGCTTGAGAAATCCATCTATGGACCAAAACAAGCATCTCGCAGATGGAATATTTGTTTCGATGAGAAAGTCAAAGAGTTTGGGTTTTCGAGAAGCGAGGATGAGTCTTGTGTGTATGTCAAAGCTAGTGGGAGTATAGTTAGCTTCTTTATATTGTATGTGGATGACATACTACTCATAGGAAACAACGTCCCAACCTTGCAGGAGGTTAAGTCCTGGCTTGGGAAGTGTTTCGCTATGAAGGACCTCAGAGAGGCTGCTTATATTCTAGGGATAAGGATATTGAGAAATAGGAGTAAGAGACTAATAGGACTTAGTCAAAGTACTTACTTGGATAAAGTGTTGAAACGTTTTAGCATGGAGAATTCCATGAAAAGGGAGTTACTAATCCAGAGCAATACCAAATTGAGTAGGACTCAAAGCCCGAGTAACGATGCTGAGATAGCGGAAATGAGTCGAGTACCATATGCTTCCACCGTTGGCTCGATCATGTACGCTATGACGTGTACTCGCCCTGATGTGGCTTTTGTTTTGAGCATGGTCAGCCGATATCAAGGGAACCCTGGTAGAGCTCATTGGATAGCAGTGAAGAATATTCTTAAGTATCTACGAAGGACGAAGGACCAGGTCCTTATACTTGGTGGAAGTGAAGACTTGAGAGTGACAGGGTATAGTGATGCACGTTTTCAGACCGACAGAGATAACTTCCGCTCTCATCCGGGCTGGGTATTTACCCTGAATGGAGGCGCAGTGACTTGGAAAAGTTCCAAGCAAGAGACTGTAGTTGATTCAATGTGCGAATCAGAGTACATAGCAGCGAGCGAAGCATCGAAGGAGGTGATATGGTTGAAGAACTTCATCGGAGACCTTGGAGTTGTACCATCCATAAAGGAGCCTGTGGAGATTTTCTGTGATAATGAAGGAACGGTTGCCTTAACCAAGGAACCGAGGGATCATGGGAGATCTTGGCACATCGCCAGAAAATACCACTTCAACAGACATCGGGTAGAAGAGGGACTCCTTGTAGTAAAGAGGGTATCTTCAGAAGAGAACCCAGCAGATCCCCTCACAAAGGGTCTGAGCAGGGTTAAGCATTTACAGCATGTGAGGAGCATTGGTCTGAAGGACGATATTAGTTTTAGTGATTAAATAGTTATTTAGAAACTTGTAATAGATAAAATATAATTGACATTTGATGATTGAATAAAGGAGTTTTATTTATCAGCAAAGTTACTATCTCATGTCAATTGTTTACTATTGTTTCACTTTTGCATGTTTTGACTTCCAGAATAATAGGATTATTCGAATTATCCACAGTCGATCATACTTTGGAAGTAGGCTATGAGGTTAGACTGTCATGAATTGGTTTGTAGATTGTCTAAGTGTTTAGACATAGCAAAAGTTTGTTGCAACGATCATGAGTGCTCTTGAAATAAGATTTGAGTATTGGATTAAACCCACGCTCATTTGAATCACTTCATGGAATTAATCACGAGTGATTGTGAGACGATAATATCGTATAGTCTTTAAACCAAGATATATGAGTTGTTGTTTACAAGTTGGTTGTGCATTAATAGTGTGAAAACGCATCAGTAACTTGATGTTATAAAACGTATTGTTGTATACGATTTAATAAGAAAATAGTACAAGCATATAAGTCAAAGTTTATCTGTTCCTTTTATCCTAAGATGATTAAAAGCGATATCTTGGGCCCCTCGATGATTTTGTGTTGACTTATGTGTCGGGCCCGGTCAGGACTGAATTGATGTGTTCAATTAAGTTCTATGTCAAACAAATCAAAAATCGGGAAACAAACTGTTGGACAATGAGTATGAATTTATTCCATGTCTTTGTCCACACGATATCTTGAGAACGAAGGACTACATGATCCCTTATCTAAGGACGCGTTATTGACTAGGTCAGAGTTCGACAGCGGCTTTTGAGAGCTACGATTGCTAATCGGATTTTGAAGTCATACTTGTAGTTATAGTTATTAGACTTATCCAAGTGGGATACTATTGGATTAGGTGTCTAAGCTCATAACTATAATTGGTATGTACGTGACCCGATAGTAGCATGGTCCTTTTGGGTTGCCTTCACCATAGCAACTTGATTGGATGAATTATGGAGAAAGAGGTTAATTGTGATTTATTAATATATTATAGGAATAATATATTAATTGAGAAATCATATTATGTAATTAGTATTGATCATAAATTAATTTGGAATTAATTTGGTGATCAAAAGAGACTGATTGAATTAAGGGGACTGGTATTGCAATTATCTAATAGTTGCAAAGTTGGGCTTGTGAATTCCTAAGAAGGGATTGATGAAATCCTATGTGTAGCCCACATAGATTTCGTCCATAAGGGGATTCTGGAAGGATCTAATGGGTTGCTTAAGGATTAAGCAGAGAACTAGAGTTCAAGTCAGAAACCCTAGCAGCTCAGATATATAAGGAACCCCTAAGATTCCCAAAAATCGGCCACTTGCTTCCAAGAGAATACCCTAGCCGATTTTGAGCCTCGAAACCTCTCTCATATTCTTCCAACTTGCTATTCGTTGTTTGTGACTCACTAGAGGTGCAACATTCGAGGCACTAAGCTCTTGAAGGTCAAGATCTACAAGCTACAAAGGAAAAGGTATTCTTCTAACTTTGTTTTATTTTACAAATTCCAAAAATTATATGCTAGTTAGGGTTTATGCTTTGGATAACTTGATTTGCATGTATAACTTGAGAAAAACATACATCCGAAGCATTAGGGTTGCATGTACACCATAGGAATGTTGTAGTGCTCAAAACCCATCAATAAATAAACATTTTTTCAACCCTAATTTGGTGTGCAGCTAAGGTGCAACCTTTGGAACTTTCCCAAGGGGTTAGACGGTGTTCCAAACATCCAAAAACCCTTTTGGGTCGATTTCAAGGTTGGATAAGCATTTTATAGCGAATATTTAACGAATCGGAAGCTAGGATCATTAGGACTACAAATCGGTTGGTTTAATTATCGTGTTTAGTAAATCCTTTTTTGATGTTTTTATGGTTTTACCAATGGATTATCGGCTAACCCCCCTTATGTTTTCACTATAGTACATGTAACCTAAAGACTTGGTCTGATTATTATTCGAATATATAGTTTTATTTAATTTATTATGTTTATTTGATCGAATACCCTATGTGTTAAAGTTTTAATATTTATTACCTAATGCTGAGTTAGTAGAATTTAGGCAACCAATCTTATTTTATTGATGGAACCATAGTTGTCGAGCACCATTTGGCAATTGTGACTAGTGATTGACCAAATCCTAGGGTTATGTGATATAATCAGAAACTTCAATGTGTAAGAGAGCATAAGATAGCCACTTATGCTTGTAAATGACTATCATGACCATTAAAGTTAATACTTTGATCGAATCTCTCGTAATAGGAACTAAATTAAAATTGTTGATAGTTAATTACATGACCGTTTTGTTAATTATCTTAATAGATGTACAAATTAGTTTGTAATGCCCGGTTCCTAGTATGTATTTTAACAAAGAATTATTCATTTTTGCAAAGGGACTCAAGGAGTTGGAGGCCCCAAACTCGTCGAGTAGGAATGGGACTTTTGGACGCGGGACTTGAAGTCTACTCGACAAGTTGAGAAGCCTCAACTCGACGAGTAGGACTGCCAGAGTGAAACCCTAATTTTCAGGGTTTGCACCCTACTTAAGGACCTTAACACATCCTTGTAGCCTCCCTTATCGCCTCCCTCAGTCCAGCAAACCCTAATTCGTGATCTTGAGTCTTGTGAGTGTGTGTGAGTGAAAAAGGAGTGATTCTTTGGTGCTTCCTTGAAGGGGTGGAAGCTAGAAGTGCTTAGTTGAAGGAAGAAGCTTTGGATCCAGAAGTAGAACTTCATTTTCGGCTCATTTGAGGTATAAAGTTGATACCTTGGCTTTCTATAACTTAGATCTCCATTTAGGGTTGTATTTTACCATTTTTGGAACCATTCATGGATGCAAGCATGTTTTGGAGTCATGACTTCAGATCCAGAGCCTTTGAAGGACTTCATGGCATAAAGGTGCCAACTTTATGGCCATGGGAGTCCCATGCATCATATGAACCCCTTTTTAGGGATTTTTGAGCTAAATAACCCATGCATGCACGTAAAGTTAGAAACTTTACGTGATATATCAACCCTAGGGAACCAGATCTATGTTTTGGATGCATTAAGCCCGACTAAAAACGACTGTATGGATTTAGACTATGGGGGACTCGACGAGTTGTTCATACAACTCGGCGAGTTGGGTCGTGGTCCCCCAACCTTTTATGTTACCGAGTAAACTCGTTGAGTCTAGGAGATGACTCAGCGAGTTGGACATGGTTTGGGCTTGAAGATTGAAGAACTCGATGAGTTCAAGGAGGAACTTGGCGAGTTGTGAGCAAAATGTCCCGACTCTGTATGAAGGAGAACTCGACGAGTTCAAGGAGGAACTCGGCGAGTTGTGAGTAAAAGGTCCCGACTATGTTATAAGGAAGAACTCGACGAGTTAATGAAAGAACTCGACGAGTAGGATTGAGGTTTCAGGGTTTTATGGATTATGGAACTCGACGAGTTGATGGACCAACTCGACGAGTAGAGTTAACCAGGACGTTGACTTTGACCAGGATGTTGACTGTGACTTTGACCATGGACCAGAATTGACCCTTAAAGGGGTTATGAGTGTGAAAAGGTAATTAAATGAGATTGTTATGTGTAGGAGTTTGAGAGGAGTTGATCCCAACACCGAGGACAGTTCAGCTACTTCACGGCATTGAGGTGAGTTACCTTCCAGTAAATGTGGGTCGAAGGCACCAATGTCGGCCCACCAGTAAGAGTATAGTAGGGATGATTGTCTTTGTGATAATTATCTGGTATGCCACTATCTGTATACTTTATGTGCTAGTATGCTATGATATTATGTGATAGTGGTAGGAAGGGGACTAGTCCCCGGACCCGGTTGAGAAATACCAGCAGGGTAGGTTGGGTACCCAGATATGTCTGACGGTATGTTATGCTATGTTTTATGTGGTAGTGGTAGGGGTGAAATAGTCCCCGTAGCCGGTTGAAATAAACCGGAGGGTAGGTCGGGCACCTAGATATGCCTGGCAGGGTAGGTCGAGCACCCAGATATGCTTGACAAGTGGTAGGTCGGGTACCCCGGTATGCCTGACAATGGTAGGTTGAGCACCCAGATATGCTCAGCAGGGTAGGCCGGGCACCCGGATATGCCTAGCAGTATGTTTATTGTATGGTATGTGGTATGATGAGGGAACTCACTATGCTTTGTGCTTACAGTTTCAGTTTTTGTTTCAGGTCCTTGTTTGAAGGGAAAGGAGTCGGTACGGTATCAGCACATCACACACACGATTTCCTCATATGAGATTCTTGGGATTTGTACTCTGACATTGCTACTATGTTATGACATGATTTTGAGACTTATGATTTATGGCTTTTTATGAAAAAAAATATCTTGATATGTTTTATATAAATTGTTTTATAAATTGCTATATCAAAAATGAAATTTTTAGCCCGTATTTTTTGGGATGTTACAAGTTGGTATCAGAGCCTTGGTTTGAGGGATTCAGACACACCTTCTGGGGTGTCTGGACTCAAATTGAGAGTTTGAAATATTTTTACAAGAAAATAGTTTTCTAAAATTTAAAATAAGGAGTTTTGAGAAAGAACAAGGTGTGTGATGTGTGCAATCGGTCGAGCACAAGTAAGTTTTCCCCAAGATATGCATACATGTTTGTTATGATATATGATATGAATATGAGAACTGCGTGCTAGGTTAGGGCCGAGGATCTAGGAAGGATGCCTTATATGACTATTATATGTATGAGAACCGCATGCTAGATTAGGGCTAAGGATCTAGGAAGATGCCTTATGTGCCTACTATATGTACTTATTGAATTTCATGCTAGAACTGATTAGTCAGTGATATGATGGCCTGAATAGGATACATTGGGTTTTGTTACTCAAAGCTCGAATGCTGCTTGCTTTTTGCTTTTAGGAGTTCTAGTTATCTTTAACTAACTAGTAAATGAATACGTTAAGTTACATATTGCGAGGACTAAATAATTTCAGAAGGTTAGATCTAGCCCTATTTCGCAGCTCTTGTTTGAGTCCAACCGTTGTAGGGTAGGACCTCTTATTCGAAGAATTATCTGGTCTTAGTGATATGTAATGGTATTTTCGAGCTAGTTAGGTAAAGGTAGAAGGGATTTCTTATGCAGCTGATGGTGGAGAGTAGGTCGGAGAGTTACCCTAGGGTAAGCCTAGGATGAGAGTAGTGCAGCGAGCAGTAGTAGTAGAAAGGACTTGGTGAAGTCAACGCAATCCTTGAGGAAAGTACGGATATATGTGGAAGGTAGTATGGGCCCGTATTACTGAAAGCAGAGGATTCGTACTCGAGTCAAGTATGGCTGAGATAGAACCAGGGAACTTGTATAGAGTGTGAGACCTCTCGAGATTATGTATGACCCTGATGATTATGTGTTTTGTATTAGAATGGTGGTGACACGTCACGGAGCAGGAGGTTCAGGGTCTAGGTCTGGATCAGGTTCAGGTTCGGATGCAGGTTCCGAGCTGGTCGTTGACGGACTACACAAGTTCATCGCGTATGAGATTACGAGAGGCATCCTTGAGGCGACCCCTGTGATTTTCGAGTCGATCAAGGAAGGGATCATCGAGCTGATGGAGGAGCGCCTCAGGGCGTTCAGGAGCGACATGGCATCTGGCCAGTCAGGGACACGCACACTCTCCTTCAATGATTTCAGGGGATGTGGTGCGCCAGACTTCCACGGGGTGAAGGACCCCATAGTGGCAAGGAGGTGGATTGCAGACATGGAGTCTGCTCAGTTGACGAGCTTCTGCCCGGAGGGGTCGAAGGTCCAGTATGCTGCAGGGTGTTTGAGGGACAGAGTTAGAGATTAGTGGGAGGTAGTCAGTGATTCGTTGGGAGCCCCAGCCATTGAGGCTATGACCTGGTCAGACTTTGTGACCAAGTTTAGGGCTGAGTTTGTGCCGAATGTGGAGCTTCAACAGCTGGCTAGGGAGTTTCTGGATATGAGGCAGACGACTGAGTCCGTAGCGGAGATTACCGCCAAGTTCAGGGAGAGGGCCTTACTGGTGCCTCAATATGCAGGGGACGAGGAGATGAGGAAGACTCGGTATCACGACATGTTGAGGTCTGACATCTGAAAACATGTCAGCTACTCGGCATGCCCGACCTTGGAGGACATGATAGCCAGGGCGAGAGAGAGGGAGATTGACATTGAGCACCTCCGGAAGAGGAAGTTGGAGGCTGGGCAGGTTAGTGGGGTTTTGGGGAAGAAAACCAAGGGATCTGACTCTAGGTCGAAGGGCCAGCAGGGCCGGAGCCGCTGTGGGAAATGTCGCAGGCCACATGAGGGAGTTTGCAGAGTTGGGGGCTCAGGCTACTACAAGTGCGGAAAGACTGGGCACTTTAGCAAGGACTGTACAACCCCTACCCCTACCATTCAGACGCTAGACCTGATTTGCTTTCATTGCAATCAGAGGGGCCATAAAAAGGGCAACTGCCCTCAACTGACATCAGGAGCGCCAGTGGTGGCGCCAGCTCCAGCGACCCTGCGGATCACGGATGGCGGACAGGGCAAGACAGAGGCTCCAGTGGTGAAGAGTCGAGCCTTCCAGCTGACCGTCGAGGAGTTGCATGCCGCACCGGATGTGGTGACGGGTAGGTTTTCTTCTCCCTAACTCTTATTATATGTCGTATATGATATTTATGTGCTATGTTTATGTGTTTTGTTTAGGATCGTTCCATGTGAACGGCATTCCAGTATAGGTGTTATTTGACTCGGGGGCTACCCGATCATTTATCTCTCTTGCTCTTAGCAAGAGGTTTTCCAAGTCTTCAGGCATGTTGGATTTCTCTTTAGAGGTCGAGATAGCTGACGACCGCTCTGTCCGTGCATCAGATGTTTTCAGAGATTGTGTTTTGAGGTTGTATGACGAGCGTTACCTCATGGATTTGGTTCCCATTCCGTTGCGTGGGAACAAGGTTATCATTGTTGGATTAGGTGTCTAAGCCCATAACTATTATTGGTATGTATTCGACCCGAGAGTAGCATGGTCCATTTGGGTTGCATATCATCAGGACAATTTGTTAGGATGGACTTTTGAGAGAAGGTTATTTATGGTTTATTAATATATTATAAGTAATAATATATTAATATGAAATCATATGTTTTAATTAGTAGTGATCAAGAATTAATTTGGAATTAATTTAGTGGTCGAAAGAGACTAATTAAATCTATGGGGACTAATTATGATAATTAGTTATATTTATATGTGTTGGGCTTATGATCCATGTTGGACCAAGTTTATGTATGGATACATAAAGAGTTGGGCCACATGAACCATGGATCATAAAACCCATGGGTATGGATTTGGGTTATATCCATGACCCTAGAAATCCCACATATAAATAGATACTTCATTGCCCAAAATCGCCACTTGTATCTTTTTAGAGTTCATGGTGTCTTTTGTGTGCATGAAATTCTCTCTCAAGTTCATCCTTTGTCCATGGTGTGTTGTGATTCCATTTGAGGCTTCCACACTATTGGGGCTAAGCTCTTTAAGGCCAAATACACCAAGAATTCAAGCTCCATCAAAAGGTATGTCATGCTAACTAGTATATTATATTTTTATGTTAAATGCATGCTAGTTGTAAGATTAATACCTTGGAAACCATTTGCATGTATAATTAGTGAAAACATAGATCCAAGGTATTTAGAGTTGTATGTGCACCATAGGATGTTGTAGTATACCAAAACCCAACAGTGGTATCAGAGCCATGGGTTGTTTTCAATTATACTTGATGCAAGTTGCTGAAAAAAAACTTAAAAAAATCGAATTTTTTGCTGTCGGGACAGCAGACTCGACGAGTCCAGTGATGGACTCGACGAGTCCATGAACAAATTCATCCAACTCGTCGAGTTGGTTCATGCACTCGACGAGTTGGACCCCCTGACAGCTTATCTTCGAGTTTTTTGGCCTGTTTTGGATTAGAATCATTACCGCAAAGTGTTTTTGTTCATAAAATTTGTTTTTTGATACTATGGTAATGTTTATTCTCATCCAAATAAAGGATAATAATCAAAGTTTCAAGTTTTATACATGTTTATATGATGCTTGAAAAATGTTGATTATGAATGTTCATGTTTATGAGTTTGTTTAGATTAATAGGAAAAATTATGAGATAGTTGTTTTCAATCCAAATTAATCTTGAAGTTGTTCATAATATGTGTTTTTGTAACTTGGCCTCAAGTTACATGAAAAGTCACATTTATGAATTTTAAAACCCATAAAAATTCCATAAGTTATGAAAAAATGAAGAGTCACATTTTTAATGCTTTTAAAGTCTTCCATAACTTGTCTACAAGTTATGGAACTTGAAGGGTTTTTTTTCCATTAAACCACTTTAAAATTCATAAGTTATGGAAACCATAAGTTTTTTGAATTGTTCAAAACTTGTCCTCAAGTTTTGGAATTTGTAAAGTCAAACCCCATATACACTTTAATTCCAAACCCAAGAATTTTAAAAGTTAAAGTAAAAACTTTATGGACTTCATTAAATTAATTAAAGTGTCTAATTAAAAGAGTTAATAATTCCATAAAGACATGGTTTTAAGTTTAATTAAATTAAGAGTATAGTTTAATTAATAGATTAAACCACCAAGTATTTTAAATGTTTAAAATACACCCTTATACTATTATAATATTAATAGTTAATACTTATACATATATATATATATATATATATATATATATATATATATATATGTATAAGAACAAAGTCAGTCTTACCGTTAGTAGGCCTCATTCACGAAGCCGGTCTATAAGGGGGGTATAAGGTTACTGCCTATAAAATGGCAGTTTAATGGGTGTCCACTCTCACCCACCGCTTCCTTGACCGGTGGAGGGTCGTTAGCCGAACGGGTAGGACAAGGACTATAATTCTCCCTTCATTAAAAGTATTAATGATAAATACTAAGTAACTAAACCTTTTATAAATACCCAATCTTAGTTACTTAGGAAAAAGTGAATAAGGTGCTAATCCATGAAATTACACTTTGCACTTTGTTTAAGTCGGTTAGTGGAGCGTGTGTGGTTAACCGGCACACTAACTCGTATTTAACAAGGTAGGCAAAGGGTAACCTAATGTTTATCATAGTATCGACGGAGCGTGTGTGGTTAACTGGCACATCGATTGAGGGGTAAACACTTAAGGGTACCAAGTAATTTGCATGGTTACTTCACACCTTGTTTTGTGATCCTCGGCATCCCAGTCACAAAACCTGAAGGGCACACTCGAGATTGAAACATGCCATTGAACAGTTCAATGAATCTCAAAGATCTAGGAGTTTCAAAAACCAATTAAAACCTAATAATATATATTTCGTTTTCATGGTGGAAATTGGTGAATCGTCATTCGCCTACCTTCAAATATTTTATAGCTTGGATTACAGCATCCCTCTTCCAAGTTATAAAAGTATTGTGTTGGGTCCTAGCCTTAATATTTCATATTGGGTGTTATATTAAGGACTTTAAATCAGCTATCTTGAGTATCTCCCAAAAGATGTCTGGTTTAGACATTTATGATCTTCCCAAATCTCTTGAAACAAGCTTTCCTAAATGAAGATGATGTCCCATGGAAATCATACTTCTTTCACCTCCTCCAATTATTCTCCCTAACCCACAAGTTCCTAAAAAGTTTAAGGTCACTCAAGCCCTATTGGCAAGCAAAGGTCTATGTGTGATCACATCTTGGAGATGTAGTCACATATTGACAAGCCGGGAGAGTTGGGTGTCAAAGTCTTGAGAAAGTTGGTGGCTCAACTACTTTCTAAGTCACATAGTGAGTTCTTTTGGAACACCTATGAAATAGACTATGACAAGACCCTTAATGATCTTAACTATTTGCTAAGATCAACTTCCTAAAAACTTTATGGACATTGACAATGATGACACTGGGAATCCAAAAAAGCATTCTCTTCCCAATGGAAATGGATCGGCCATAGTCAACTCGGTTGACCAAATGGTAAAGAGAAAAGCTAAGTCTAAGATAGTCCCATTACCAAAGGGTCCATATGTTTATATTGCCAAAGAAAGGGGCATTGGTTGCGAAGCTGCCAAATTTACCTAAGGATGTTAAAGTCAATAAGTTTGACTCTACTTCAGGTAAAGTCCACTATCTAACTCTGCTAAGTTTCTATTCTGAGATTCTTGATACATGATGTGACTGGGTCACATGTTGATGTTTTAAGAATCAAAGAAAAGTGAAGAAACTTAAAGAAAGAATATGTTGAATCTGATCGCGTAGATGGATTTCTATCGCATAGTTTGAAGATCGGATTCTTGAGCTACTTCTTAGGAGTTATGATATTTTGCTTAGGAATAGATAACAACAAGTTTTCATATGGATTGTAAGGATAAGTTTTTCCGCAAAGTTTTAAAATAAAAGGTAAATCTTTTGATTTTATTTATTTTAAAATATCCTTACAATGGCATTTGTGAAAATCTGTGTTGCTTATAAGATTCCATTAAGAGCAAGAGTGGAAATATGAATTTGATTCTTTCATTTGTGGTAGTGTCTAAATTTACCAAATAAGGAAAGATTCTCATACCCCAAGTTTCAGTTGGATAGAAACTTGGAATCATGCAAGTTGTATAGCATGATGAATGAGAACTTTCGAGCATTGGAAAAAGTAAGACTAACTACTTGTTCACATGGGTGTTTGAGTCAAGTGAAGGACTAAGGGATCGGGTACACATTCTTGTGCACTGGTCAGAGTCCACCACAAAAGATCGATAAGACTATTCGTCATAATTTACTATAGCTCAGTAAATATGGTTATACTTACAAGCTTAAGTGTAATTCTGAGACATTGGAAAAGGTTCCAATGTATGGCAGAGCGAATAAGAAGAATCAATTTAGGCAGAAAGATAAAAGTTTCTCAAATCTGAAAAGATGAGAGAGTACTTTAGTACATGTTTTAAGACCATCTTAATGATTTTGAGACCTTATCACAATTCATCCTCTAAGTGCATTCTGATAGTTAAGAAGAGGAGTTATGAATTATTGAAGTGGTTCATACTTCGTTCCAAAAACAATTCTTAGAGTTATACTCTAAGATTGTAACTTGAGTGACATGTCTTAAAGAAGGTTTAAAACACTTATCAAATGTAAGAGTAAAAGTTTTCTACTCTTGTACATTTGAAATTGGTAAGTTGTGATGTTTTGGATAAAACAAAGACCAACTAAGGCCAATTGTGTGAAGTGTTTGTCTTGATTAGAATCCACACTATCTCTTGAATATCTGACAAGAAAGTCTTATATGTCAAGAGGACAGTGGGAGTCTTAAAGGTCTTGAAAGTCTCAAGAACTAATCAAGAATAAAACCTAAAGTTCTTCACTAGCACACGACTTGAGGTTTATAACCTATCGTGTTGACATATTCTGTGCCCATTCCAGTTAAAGTTGGCTTTGCATATGAGTTCTTAGAGTTCTCAATTGGTTGCACAACAACTTGGAAGCAATGGCAGGCCCTTGAGCTGCCAGGTGGCAAGAAATTAATATTGAGTTCAGTCCATATGAGTTTGGATTTGTCATTATCCTTGTCTTGTGACTATGGTTTGACAATTCACATGGATAAGAACACATACACCATTAAATCTAAGGGTCATAAGGTTTCTCTCCGATTCATGAAAATGATGGTAAGGAAACACTTCCACCAAGTAGATTTGAAGTAGATAGCAATTGTGATATTTGCATTCTCAAAGTCGTTAGTGGAGCTGTGTGGTTAACCGGCACACTAACATGGACTTGTGAGAAGTGGCAAAGGTCTAAACAATTGAGACTATGATTACGGCATCCCTTTTCATAGTTCTGAAATTGTTTAGACACACCTGTGAGCTATCTAAGATAAGGTGTATGATATTGATAAAGTTTTATCAAAGCAATCTAGTATCAGAAATCTGAACTTTGGTAAGAAAGTCAACAAAGTATTGTTTTTTCTAGAAGTTCAACTGATTTCTGAGTACATGTCAAAGCTAGTGGGAGCATAAGTGTTATGCTAATAATCATCATGTTAGTGGGAGCATGATAATTATGATAAAGGTTGCAAGTTAGCAATGTTAATTATAGAAAACAAAAGGTTTCAATTGGGAAAAAGTTGTTTTGCTATAATTAAGGGAGAGGAAATTATACTTCATCTCAAATCTAAAAGCTTAGATTGAGGTTTTAATCGTATTTAGTCAAGTATATATATGAATGTTATGTTGGAATGGCTCACATAAGAAAATTCTAATATAGGGTCCATTATTTGCGTTCTAAAATTCGATTATGATTACGACATCCCTTTTCATAATCTGAATTATGAGAACTTGGCAAATTGAAATGGAAATATTATAGAAAAAGACTGGTTTAGTCTTTATGTGATACATCATGAATCGTGTCCCATATGCTTCGGATATAGGATCGATTGCATGTGCTATATTCATCCTTTCTAAAATTTTCCAAATGCCTGGGGCATTAAGAAGGGAAAAGGTCTAGAATTGGATATGACTAAAAGGATTAAACAATTGTCGAGGACAATCTAAGGTTTACCAAAGATTGGTTGCTCAAGGACAGTTAGAAGTATAATGATAATTCTGGAAGGACCATATTGACATAATCTGTAAGGAGGAAACTCTTGTTCAGAAGTGATAGTCAAAATGGAATATGGAAATGTTTCAAAGTTAGAAATTATTCAATCTGTGTAAGATTAGGAAACTTAATGCAAGAAGGATGTTTCCAATGAGTTGATCTCCTTTGGAATGCTCTGTAATGTTTGTTGTTAAGTCTATCTGACTTTGTGCATAATCATTACAAGAGGATCAATGCATATAAGTTTAGAATCTAACAGATTTCAGTAAATGGCATGAATTTGGAATTCTTGCATTTGCAGTAAGGATTTGGGACTATGAAAAGAGGATCATTGGAGTTATGTTCAATTGATCTATTTCACAAAGTAAAGATCATAGACAAACATAGTATGCATACTTGGTGTATGGCATGACTAGTGTTTAGAAAACATAGTGTACATGCTTCGATTCAATTATTCTTGTGTTTCATTTTGCATGTTTTGACTTCCAGAATAAACTAGGTCATTGTTCTGGATGACTAAGTTATTCAAACCATCCACAGTCGGTCATATGTTGGAAGTAGATATGAATTAAGACTGTCATGGGTTGGCTTGTAGAGGTCTAAGATGTTGGACAAAGGGCTACAACACTCATGAGTGCTCATAAGTTCTGAGTATTGGATTCAACCCGCGCTCATTGGAATCACTTCATGGATTTTATCACTAGTGATCATGAGACGATAATATCTTATATTCTTCAAACCTAGAGATATGAGTTGTTACTATGAGTTGGTTATACATTGATTGCACGAAAACGCATTGGTAACTCGATGTTATAAAACGTTCCTTTGTGTATGATTCAACAAGTAGTAGAACAAGCCATATGAGTCGAAGTTTATCCATTCCTTTTACCTTCGGGATAAAAGCGATATCTGTGGGCCCCTCGATGATTTGGTGATGACAAACGTAAGTGCTCGGCCGGGCCTGGACTGATTTGATTTGTTCAATTAGTCAGTCGTCATAAATCGAAAATCGGGAAACAACAAATGGACAGAGAGAATGATTATAATCCATGTCTCAGTCCATATGATATCTAGAATGGAGGAATATATGATCCCTTATCTAATGGACATGTCATTTGATTTGTTCAGAGTTTGACAGCGGCTTTAAGAGCTATGATTGCTAGTCGGGATCTTGGAGTCATACTTGAATAATAGTTTTAGACTTATCCAAGTGGGAGACTGTTGGATTAGGTGTCTAAGCCCATAACTATTATTGGTATGTATTCGACCCGAGAGTAGCATGGTCCATTTGGGTTGCATATCATCAGGACAATTTGTTAGGATGGACTTTTGAGAGAAGGTTATTTATGGTTTATTAATATATTATAAGTAATAATATATTAATATGAAATCATATGTTTTAATTAGTAGTGATCAAGAATTAATTTGGAATTAATTTAGTGGTCGAAAGAGACTAATTAAATCTATGGGGACTAATTATGATAATTAGTTATATTTATATGTGTTGGGCTTATGATCCATGTTGGACCAAGTTTATGTATGGATACATAAAGAGTTGGGCCACATGAACCATGGATCATAAAACCCATGGGTATGGATTTGGGTTATATCCATGACCCTAGAAATCCCACATATAAATAGATACTTCATTGCCCAAAATCGCCACTTGTATCTTTTTAGAGTTCATGGTGTCTTTTGTGTGCATGAAATTCTCTCTCAAGTTCATCCTTTGTCCATGGTGTGTTGTGATTCCATTTGAGGCTTCCACACTATTGGGGCTAAGCTCTTTAAGGCCAAATACACCAAGAATTCAAGCTCCATCAAAAGGTATGTCATGCTAACTAGTATATTATATTTTTATGTTAAATGCATGCTAGTTGTAAGATTAATACCTTGGAAACCATTTGCATGTATAATTAGTGAAAACATAGATCCAAGGTATTTAGAGTTGTATGTGCACCATAGGATGTTGTAGTATACCAAAACCCAACAGTGGTATCAGAGCCATGGGTTGTTTTCAATTATACTTGATGCAAGTTGCTGAAAAAAAACTTAAAAAAATCGAATTTTTTGCTGTCGGGACAGCAGACTCGACGAGTCCAGTGATGGACTCGACGAGTCCATGAACAAATTCATCCAACTCGTCGAGTTGGTTCATGCACTCGACGAGTTGGACCCCCTGACAGCTTATCTTCGAGTTTTTTGGCCTGTTTTGGATTAGAATCATTACCGCAAAGTGTTTTTGTTCATAAAATTTGTTTTTTGATACTATGGTAATGTTTATTCTCATCCAAATAAAGGATAATAATCAAAGTTTCAAGTTTTATACATGTTTATATGATGCTTGAAAAATGTTGATTATGAATGTTCATGTTTATGAGTTTGTTTAGATTAATAGGAAAAATTATGAGATAGTTGTTTTCAATCCAAATTAATCTTGAAGTTGTTCATAATATGTGTTTTTGTAACTTGGCCTCAAGTTACATGAAAAGTCACATTTATGAATTTTAAAACCCATAAAAATTCCATAAGTTATGAAAAAATGAAGAGTCACATTTTTAATGCTTTTAAAGTCTTCCATAACTTGTCTACAAGTTATGGAACTTGAAGGGTTTTTTTTCCATTAAACCACTTTAAAATTCATAAGTTATGGAAACCATAAGTTTTTTGAATTGTTCAAAACTTGTCCTCAAGTTTTGGAATTTGTAAAGTCAAACCCCATATACACTTTAATTCCAAACCCAAGAATTTTAAAAGTTAAAGTAAAAACTTTATGGACTTCATTAAATTAATTAAAGTGTCTAATTAAAAGAGTTAATAATTCCATAAAGACATGGTTTTAAGTTTAATTAAATTAAGAGTATAGTTTAATTAATAGATTAAACCACCAAGTATTTTAAATGTTTAAAATACACCCTTATACTATTATAATATTAATAGTTAATACTTATACATATATATATATATATATATATATATATATATATATATATATATATATATGTATAAGAACAAAGTCAGTCTTACCGTTAGTAGGCCTCATTCACGAAGCCGGTCTATAAGGGGGGTATAAGGTTACTGCCTATAAAATGGCAGTTTAATGGGTGTCCACTCTCACCCACCGCTTCCTTGACCGGTGGAGGGTCGTTAGCCGAACGGGTAGGACAAGGACTATAATTCTCCCTTCATTAAAAGTATTAATGATAAATACTAAGTAACTAAACCTTTTATAAATACCCAATCTTAGTTACTTAGGAAAAAGTGAATAAGGTGCTAATCCATGAAATTACACTTTGCACTTTGTTTAAGTCGGTTAGTGGAGCGTGTGTGGTTAACCGGCACACTAACTCGTATTTAACAAGGTAGGCAAAGGGTAACCTAATGTTTATCATAGTATCGACGGAGCGTGTGTGGTTAACTGGCACATCGATTGAGGGGTAAACACTTAAGGGTACCAAGTAATTTGCATGGTTACTTCACACCTTGTTTTGTGATCCTCGGCATCCCAGTCACAAAACCTGAAGGGCACACTCGAGATTGAAACATGCCATTGAACAGTTCAATGAATCTCAAAGATCTAGGAGTTTCAAAAACCAATTAAAACCTAATAATATATATTTCGTTTTCATGGTGGAAATTGGTGAATCGTCATTCGCCTACCTTCAAATATTTTATAGCTTGGATTACAGCATCCCTCTTCCAAGTTATAAAAGTATTGTGTTGGGTCCTAGCCTTAATATTTCATATTGGGTGTTATATTAAGGACTTTAAATCAGCTATCTTGAGTATCTCCCAAAAGATGTCTGGTTTAGACATTTATGATCTTCCCAAATCTCTTGAAACAAGCTTTCCTAAATGAAGATGATGTCCCATGGAAATCATACTTCTTTCACCTCCTCCAATTATTCTCCCTAACCCACAAGTTCCTAAAAAGTTTAAGGTCACTCAAGCCCTATTGGCAAGCAAAGGTCTATGTGTGATCACATCTTGGAGATGTAGTCACATATTGACAAGCCGGGAGAGTTGGGTGTCAAAGTCTTGAGAAAGTTGGTGGCTCAACTACTTTCTAAGTCACATAGTGAGTTCTTTTGGAACACCTATGAAATAGACTATGACAAGACCCTTAATGATCTTAACTATTTGCTAAGATCAACTTCCTAAAAACTTTATGGACATTGACAATGATGACACTGGGAATCCAAAAAAGCATTCTCTTCCCAATGGAAATGGATCGGCCATAGTCAACTCGGTTGACCAAATGGTAAAGAGAAAAGCTAAGTCTAAGATAGTCCCATTACCAAAGGGTCCATATGTTTATATTGCCAAAGAAAGGGGCATTGGTTGCGAAGCTGCCAAATTTACCTAAGGATGTTAAAGTCAATAAGTTTGACTCTACTTCAGGTAAAGTCCACTATCTAACTCTGCTAAGTTTCTATTCTGAGATTCTTGATACATGATGTGACTGGGTCACATGTTGATGTTTTAAGAATCAAAGAAAAGTGAAGAAACTTAAAGAAAGAATATGTTGAATCTGATCGCGTAGATGGATTTCTATCGCATAGTTTGAAGATCGGATTCTTGAGCTACTTCTTAGGAGTTATGATATTTTGCTTAGGAATAGATAACAACAAGTTTTCATATGGATTGTAAGGATAAGTTTTTCCGCAAAGTTTTAAAATAAAAGGTAAATCTTTTGATTTTATTTATTTTAAAATATCCTTACAATGGCATTTGTGAAAATCTGTGTTGCTTATAAGATTCCATTAAGAGCAAGAGTGGAAATATGAATTTGATTCTTTCATTTGTGGTAGTGTCTAAATTTACCAAATAAGGAAAGATTCTCATACCCCAAGTTTCAGTTGGATAGAAACTTGGAATCATGCAAGTTGTATAGCATGATGAATGAGAACTTTCGAGCATTGGAAAAAGTAAGACTAACTACTTGTTCACATGGGTGTTTGAGTCAAGTGAAGGACTAAGGGATCGGGTACACATTCTTGTGCACTGGTCAGAGTCCACCACAAAAGATCGATAAGACTATTCGTCATAATTTACTATAGCTCAGTAAATATGGTTATACTTACAAGCTTAAGTGTAATTCTGAGACATTGGAAAAGGTTCCAATGTATGGCAGAGCGAATAAGAAGAATCAATTTAGGCAGAAAGATAAAAGTTTCTCAAATCTGAAAAGATGAGAGAGTACTTTAGTACATGTTTTAAGACCATCTTAATGATTTTGAGACCTTATCACAATTCATCCTCTAAGTGCATTCTGATAGTTAAGAAGAGGAGTTATGAATTATTGAAGTGGTTCATACTTCGTTCCAAAAACAATTCTTAGAGTTATACTCTAAGATTGTAACTTGAGTGACATGTCTTAAAGAAGGTTTAAAACACTTATCAAATGTAAGAGTAAAAGTTTTCTACTCTTGTACATTTGAAATTGGTAAGTTGTGATGTTTTGGATAAAACAAAGACCAACTAAGGCCAATTGTGTGAAGTGTTTGTCTTGATTAGAATCCACACTATCTCTTGAATATCTGACAAGAAAGTCTTATATGTCAAGAGGACAGTGGGAGTCTTAAAGGTCTTGAAAGTCTCAAGAACTAATCAAGAATAAAACCTAAAGTTCTTCACTAGCACACGACTTGAGGTTTATAACCTATCGTGTTGACATATTCTGTGCCCATTCCAGTTAAAGTTGGCTTTGCATATGAGTTCTTAGAGTTCTCAATTGGTTGCACAACAACTTGGAAGCAATGGCAGGCCCTTGAGCTGCCAGGTGGCAAGAAATTAATATTGAGTTCAGTCCATATGAGTTTGGATTTGTCATTATCCTTGTCTTGTGACTATGGTTTGACAATTCACATGGATAAGAACACATACACCATTAAATCTAAGGGTCATAAGGTTTCTCTCCGATTCATGAAAATGATGGTAAGGAAACACTTCCACCAAGTAGATTTGAAGTAGATAGCAATTGTGATATTTGCATTCTCAAAGTCGTTAGTGGAGCTGTGTGGTTAACCGGCACACTAACATGGACTTGTGAGAAGTGGCAAAGGTCTAAACAATTGAGACTATGATTACGGCATCCCTTTTCATAGTTCTGAAATTGTTTAGACACACCTGTGAGCTATCTAAGATAAGGTGTATGATATTGATAAAGTTTTATCAAAGCAATCTAGTATCAGAAATCTGAACTTTGGTAAGAAAGTCAACAAAGTATTGTTTTTTCTAGAAGTTCAACTGATTTCTGAGTACATGTCAAAGCTAGTGGGAGCATAAGTGTTATGCTAATAATCATCATGTTAGTGGGAGCATGATAATTATGATAAAGGTTGCAAGTTAGCAATGTTAATTATAGAAAACAAAAGGTTTCAATTGGGAAAAAGTTGTTTTGCTATAATTAAGGGAAAGGAAATTATACTTCATCTCAAATCTGGGGTGTCTGGACTCAAATTGAGAGTTTGAAATATTTTTACAAGAAAATAGTTTTCTAAAATTTAAAATAAGGAGTTTTGAGAAAGAACAAGGTGTGTGATGTGTGCAATCGGTCGAGCACAAGTAAGTTTTCCCCAAGATATGCATACATGTTTGTTATGATATATGATATGAATATGAGAACTGCGTGCTAGGTTAGGGCCGAGGATCTAGGAAGGATGCCTTATATGACTATTATATGTATGAGAACCGCATGCTAGATTAGGGCTAAGGATCTAGGAAGATGCCTTATGTGCCTACTATATGTACTTATTGAATTTCATGCTAGAACTGATTAGTCAGTGATATGATGGCCTGAATAGGATACATTGGGTTTTGTTACTCAAAGCTCGAATGCTGCTTGCTTTTTGCTTTTAGGAGTTCTAGTTATCTTTAACTAACTAGTAAATGAATACGTTAAGTTACATATTGCGAGGACTAAATAATTTCAGAAGGTTAGATCTAGCCCTATTTCGCAGCTCTTGTTTGAGTCCAACCGTTGTAGGGTAGGACCTCTTATTCGAAGAATTATCTGGTCTTAGTGATATGTAATGGTATTTTCGAGCTAGTTAGGTAAAGGTAGAAGGGATTTCTTATGCAGCTGATGGTGGAGAGTAGGTCGGAGAGTTACCCTAGGGTAAGCCTAGGATGAGAGTAGTGCAGCGAGCAGTAGTAGTAGAAAGGACTTGGTGAAGTCAACGCAATACTTGAGGAAAGTACGGATATATGTGGAAGGTAGTATGGGCCCGTATTACTGAAAGCAGAGGATTCGTACTCGAGTCAAGTATGGCTGAGATAGAACCAGGGAACTTGTAGAGAGTGTGAGACCTCTCGAGATTATGTATGACCCTGATGATTATGTGTTTTGTATTAGAATGGTGGTGACACGTCACGGAGCAGGAGGTTCAGGGTCTAGGTCTGGATCAGGTTCAGGTTCGGATGCAGGTTCCGAGCTGGTCGTTGACGGACTACACAAGTTCATCGCGTATGAGATTACGAGAGGCATCCTTGAGGCGACCCCTGTGATTTTCGAGTCGATCAAGGAAGGGATCATCGAGCTGATGGAGGAGCGCCTCAGGGCGTTCAGGAGCGACATGGCATCTGGCCAGTCAGGGACACGCACACTCTCCTTCAATGATTTCAGGGGATGTGGTGCGCCAGACTTCCACGGGGTGAAGGACCCCATAGTGGCAAGGAGGTGGATTGCAGACATGGAGTCTGCTCAGTTGACGAGCTTCTGCCCGGAGGGGTCGAAGGTCCAGTATGCTGCAGGGTGTTTGAGGGACAGAGTTAGAGATTAGTGGGAGGTGGTCAGTGATTCGTTGGGAGCCCCAGCCATTGAGGCTATGACCTGGTCAGACTTTGTGACCAAGTTTAGGGCTGAGTTTGTGCCGAATGTGGAGCTTCAACAGCTGGCTAGGGAGTTTCTGGATATGAGGCAGACGACTGAGTCCGTAGCGGAGATTACCGCCAAGTTCAGGGAGAGGGCCTTACTGGTGCCTCAATATGCAGGGGACGAGGAGATGAGGAAGACTCGGTATCACGACATGTTGAGGTCTGACATCTGAAAACATGTCAGCTACTCGGCATGCCCGACCTTGGAGGACATGATAGCCAGGGCGAGAGAGAGGGAGATTGACATTGAGCACCTCCGGAAGAGGAAGTTGGAGGCTGGGCAGGTTAGTGGGGTTTTGGGGAAGAAAACCAAGGGATCTGACTCTAGGTCGAAGGGCCAGCAGGGCCGGAGCCGCTGTGGGAAATGTCGCAGGCCACATGAGGGAGTTTGCAGAGTTGGGGGCTCAGGCTACTACAAGTGCGGAAAGACTGGGCACTTTAGCAAGGACTGTACAACCCCTACCCCTACCATTCAGACGCTAGACCTGATTTGCTTTCATTGCAATCAGAGGGGCCATAAAAAGGGCAACTGCCCTCAACTGACATCAGGAGCGCCAGTGGTGGCGCCAGCTCCAGCGACCCTGCGGATCACGGATGGCGGACAGGGCAAGACAGAGGCTCCAGTGGTGAAGAGTCGAGCCTTCCAGCTGACCGTCGAGGAGTTGCATGCCGCACCGGATGTGGTGACGGGTAGGTTTTCTTCTCCCTAACTCTTATTATATGTCGTATATGATATTTATGTGCTATGTTTATGTGTTTTGTTTAGGATCGTTCCATGTGAACGGCATTCCAGTATAGGTGTTATTTGACTCGGGGGCTACCCGATCATTTATCTCTCTTGCTCTTAGCAAGAGGTTTTCCAAGTCTTCAGGCATGTTGGATTTCTCTTTAGAGGTCGAGATAGCTGACGACCGCTCTGTCCGTGCATCAGATGTTTTCAGAGATTGTGTTTTGAGGTTGTATGACGAGCGTTACCTCATGGATTTGGTTCCCATTCCGTTGCGTGGGAACAAGGTTATCATTGTTGGATTAGGTGTCTAAGCCCATTACTATTATTGGTATGTATTCGACCCGAGAGTAGCATGGTCCATTTGGGTTGCATATCATCAGGACAATTTGTTAGGATGGACTTTTGAGAGAAGGTTATTTATGGTTTATTAATATATTATAAGTAATAATATATTAATATGAAATCATATGTTTTAATTAGTAGTGATCAAGAATTAATTTGGAATTAATTTAGTGGTCGAAAGAGACTAATTAAATCTATGGGGACTAATTATGATAATTAGTTATATTTATATGTGTTGGGCTTATGATCCATGTTGGACCAAGTTTATGTATGGATACATAAAGAGTTGGGCCACATGAACCATGGATCATAAAACCCATGGGTATGGATTTGGGTTATATCCATGACCCTAGAAATCCCACATATAAATAGATACTTCATTGCCCAAAATCGCCACTTGTATCTTTTTAGAGTTCATGGTGTCTTTTGTGTGCATGAAATTCTCTCTCAAGTTCATCCTTTGTCCATGGTGTGTTGTGATTCCATTTGAGGCTTCCACACTATTGGGGCTAAGCTCTTTAAGGCCAAATACACCAAGAATTCAAGCTCCATCAAAAGGTATGTCATGCTAACTAGTATATTATATTTTTATGTTAAATGCATGCTAGTTGTAAGATTAATACCTTGGAAACCATTTGCATGTATAATTAGTGAAAACATAGATCCAAGGTATTTAGGGTTGTATGTGCACCATAGGATGTTGTAGTATACCAAAACCCAACAATCATCAGCATGGAACGGTTGAGCCCTAATGGGGCGATGATCGACTGTGCGCAGCAGTTGGTACGTGTCAGGACCCCAAGTGGGGGGGAGCTGGTGATTCCGGGCGAGAGGCCGCAGCGTGGACCAGCTATGTGTTCGGCAGCGAGGGCAAGGCGCTACTTTCAGCAAGGTTTCGCAGGGTATGTCGCCTACGTTATGGATACCCAGGAGGCGGGTAAGGCGACTGTGAGTGATGTACCAGTGGTGCGAGAGTACCCGGGCGTATTTCCAGAGGATCTGCCTGGGATACCTCCGGAGAGGCAAGTGGAGTTCAGGATCGACTTAGTACCTGGTGCAGCTCCGATAGCCAAGGCACCATATCGGTTGGCTCCTCCAGAGATACAGGAGTTGTCTACACATCTACAGGATTTGTTAGACAATGGATTCATTAGGCCGAGCAGTTCGCCTTAGGGAGCCCTGATCCTATTTGTGAAGAAGAAGGACGGGTCGCATCGGATGTGTATAGATTACCGAGAGTTGAACAAGGTAACGGTGAAGAACCGTTACCCACTCCCGAGGATTGATGATCTCTTCGACCAGCTACAGGGGCATCTTGGTTTTCCAATATATATTTGCGTTCAGGCTGCCACCAGATGCGGGTCAGAGACGAGGATGTACAGAAGACTGTTTTTCGGACTCGCTATGGCCAGTACGAGTTCGTGGTGATGCCCTTTGGGCTCACAATGCCCTTGCCGCGTTCATGGACCTCATGAACCGCGTATGCAGAATGATGATGGATCGGTTTGTGATTGTCTTTATTGATGACATATTGGTTTACTCCAAGATGCAGGAGCAGCATGAGGAGCAATTGTGAGAGGTTTTGGATGCCCTGAGGAGGAAGTGCTTGTACGCCAAGTTCTCCAAGTGCGAGTTCTGGTTGTGCGAGGTGCCGTTTCTTGGGCACCTTGTCAACCAGAACGGTATTTTGGTCGACACGGTCAAAGTGGAGGTTGTGATGAGATGGGAGGTTCCGAAGTATCCATATGAGATTCGGAGTTTCCTCGGGTTAGCAGGCTATTACCGGAGATTCATACAGGACTTCTCCAAGATAGCGGTACCCTTGACACGGCTGACGAAGAAGGCCGTCGTATTTCACTGGGGGCCTGAGCAGCAAGCAGCGCTCGAGACATTGAGGCAGAGGTTGTGCGAGGCGCCGATCTTAGCCTTTCGAGAGGGTGTGGAGGATTTTGTATTATACTGTGATGCGTCCATCTCGGGTTTGGGCGCGGTATTGATGCATAGGGGGTACGTCATCGCTTACGACTCGAGGCAGCTGAAGCCTCACGAGGCGAACTACTCGACGCATGATTTGGAGTTGGGGGCGGTCGTCTTCTCCCTCAAGATTTGGCGGCGCTACCTCTATGGGCTCCGTTGTAGCATTTACACGGACCACAAGAGTTTGAGGTACCTCATGGATCAGCCAAATTTGAACATGAGGCAACATTGGTGGCTAGATGTGGTGAAGGATTACGACTGTGAGATCCTCTACCACCCAGGGAAGGCCAACGTTGTGGCCGATGCACTTAGCCAGAAGGTAGCCCCGATCAGAGACATTTTCTTGAGGATGACGGTGGTGACTCCACTTTTGGAGCGGATCAGAGAGGCATAGGTTGAGGGTATGAAGGAGGAGCGCCGGAAGTATGAGCAGATCATAAGCCAGGTGGCCTCGTTTGACTATGACAGTCGTGGGCTGCTGACCCTGCATGGGAGGGTCCGGGCTCTGTACTGGGGCGGAGTACGACAGATTCTGATAGATGAGGCCCACAAGTCCATATTTTCCATCCATCCCAGGGCGACGAAGATGTACAGAGATATTCGCTCTGATTACTAGTGGCCCTGCATGAAGCGGGATGTAGCCTGGTACGTCGAGAGATGTCTGACCTGCAGGAAGGTCAAGGTAGAGCACCAGAGGCCTCACGGCAAGACACAGCCGTTGGATATCCCTGTGTGGAAGTGGGAGGATATTACTATGGATTTCATCACGAAGCTTCCCAGGACCGCATGGGGAGTGGATTCGATTTGGTTCATTGTGGATCGGTTGACCAAGAGTGCCCACTTCATTTCGATCCAGGAGAGCATTTCGGTCGAGAAGCTGGCCAGCATCTACATCCGGGAGGTAGTAGCTCGACACGGAGTGCCAGTCTCCGTGATTTCTGACAGAGATGTGTGATTTACTTCCAGATTCTGGAAGAAGTTTCACGATGAGGTGGGTACTCGTCTGCACTTTAGCACGAATTTTCACCCGCAGACGGATGGTTTGAGCGAGCGAACCATCCAGACTCTAGAGGATATGTTGCGGGCGTGCGTCCTAGACTTCGGTGGTAGCTGGGATACCTACCTTCCCTTGGCAGAGCTTTCCTACAATAATAGCTACCACGCGAGTATCGACCGTCCTCTCTTCGAGATGTTATATGGGAGGAAGTGCAGAACCCCGATATGCTGGGGTGAGGTTGGACAGAGGATCATGGGGAGTACCGAAGTGGTACTCAAGACAACGGAGAGGATCCAGCAGGTCCGGAGCAGGCTTCAGACTGCTCAGAGTCGGTAGAAGAGCTACGCCGACAGACGTCGATCGGACCTGGAGTTCCAGGTCGGGGATATGGTTCTCCTGAAGGTGTCACCTTGGAAAGGTGTCATCTGGTTCAGGAAGCGGGGCAAGTTGGGGCCCAGGTACATTGTTCCTTTCAGGGTTGTAGCCCGGGTGGGCAAGGTGGCGTATAGGCTGGGTCTGCCAGCCGAGATTAGTCAGACCTATTGTACCTTTCATGTCTCCTAGTTGCGGAAGTGCCTGGTAGATGACTCTGCGGTGGTACCTCTAGAGGATTTTCAGGTGGATGACAGCCTAAACTACATCGAGCGGCCAGTAGCCATCCTCGACAAGGATCTGAGGAACAAGAAGGTCGAGTTAGTGAAGGTGCAATGGCAGCACCGCAAGGGCTCTAAATGGACTTGGGATCCGGAGGACGAGATGAGGGAGCACTACCCCGAGCTATTCCCAGATGCAGCAGACTTCGAGGACGAAGTCTAAAATAAGTGAGGGAGATTTGTAACGCCCGGTTCCTTATGTATTTTAACAAAGAATTATTCATTTTCGCAAAGGGACTCGAGGAGTTTGAGGCCCCAAACTCGTCGAGTAGGAATGGGACTTTTGGACGCGGGACTTGAAGTCGACTCAACGAGTTGAGAAGCCTCAACTCGACAAGTAGGACTGCCAAAGTGAAACCCTAATTTTCAGGGTTTTCACCCTATTTAAGTACCTTAACACATCCTTGTAGCCTCCCTCAGTCCAGCAAACCCTAATTCATGATATTGAGCCCTGTGAGTGTCTGTGTGTGAGTGAAAAAGGAGTGATTCTTTGGTGTTTCCTTGAAGGGCTGGAAGCTAGAGGTGCTTGGTTGAAGGAAGAACCTTTGGATCCAGAAGTAGAACTTCATTTGAGGTATAAAGTTGATACTTTGGCTTTCTATGGTTTAGATCTCCATTTAGGGTTGTATTTTACCATTTTTGGAACCATTCATGGATGCAAGCATGTTTTGGAGTCATGAATTCGGATCCACAACCTTTAAGGGAGTCCATGGCATAAAGGTGCCAACTTTATGGCCATGAGAGTCCCATGCATCATATGAACCCCTTTTTAGGGATTTTTTTAGCTAAATAACTCATGCATGCACGTAAAGTGTAACATACACGTTCAGTTATCGTGTTATGTAATTTTAAAAGTGAATAATATTATGAAATACTATATAATTATGAGTATTGAGTTCTAACGGATAGTTTTTACTAGAAATGAAGTAAAACTATGTTTAGAATCATCCAGAATGTTTTGGGAGTCTTATGAGATTCCGAACATTAGGCAAATATTGAAATTTAACGAAAATATAAAATTTGAAATAAGTAAAATTTTATTATTGAAAGTTGTAAAGAATCTCGTTAGAAGCATTTAGTTGAAAACCTCATCGAAATCTGAGTTATAACGAAGAAGTTATGACCAATCGAAGATCCGCGACAAAACCGGCACGGCGCAGAATGACGTAAAAAGTGAGTTTTTGATAAACTACTTTTTAGCCTTAGTAATCTAAATGAAATTCGTAGTATTTGTTAAACCGATAATTATGATAAAAAGAACGCCCAAATCTGACTTCGTATGAGGAAGTTATGATTTTTCTAAGTTTCAGCTTAGCAGTAGACAGCTAAAAACTCGAAATAAAGATCGAGCGATATTTAGCCGAAACAATCTAAACGAGAATCGAAGGTCTCGTCAATAGTAGTGCAACGGTAAAAAGACAGACGAAAACGGACGTCAGATGAAGAAGTTATGAATTTTTAACGGATTTTCCTGTCCCGGTCTGTTAAAAATAATAATATTAAAAATAAAATCAAAATTAGCCGACGGAGTCTAAATGAAAGATGTAGATTATATTCTCACCTACGCGTGCATATAAAGAACGTCAAAAACCGAGCTCGTGTGCAAAAGTTATGGATTTTAGAAGATTTTGGCTCAAAAACCGAGAAATAGTGGATAATACCGGGAATTTTTTGCATGAACAGTACCGGCCACGTCACCCTCGCCGGAACTCTCCTCGTGTCCGATCTCGGTGAGTCAGCAGACGCGTGTCGCACTCCCTCGCACCGAAGGCTGGTCCAACCTCCGTCTGACGCGTGTAGCGTCCGAAGTCTCGTTGTCTGACGCGTGCTTGCTTGCGAGCTGAGCCACCTGGGCCTCGCATCTGCTGCCGTGTGCAGCCTTCTCAGCCCTCGGATCCGAGCCCTCTCACCCCTATATAAAGCATGCGAGACTTGCCGGGTATTATTGGAAATTTAACACTTTTTCACCCCAAATTTTATATTTTAGCTATTTCCACTTCCCCCGAAGCCCCGGTATCATTTTTAACACCCGAAATACGTTTCGAAGTGCCCGAGAAGCCCGAGAAATTTATCTTTTCGGTTTGAAGCCCAACCCTCGCAGGGCCCGGTTTTCAATAAATCTCCCGGTTTTCAACGAAGTAAGTTATATTTAGAGCCGAAGTGCTGCCCAAATTACTATTTTAACCCCCGGTTATTTCACGTTGAGTTCAATATATAGGAACAATTGTATGTTATGTGTTATATGTGTTATGTGCTTTTTATTGTTATTATTATGGGTTATTTCCCCGTGTTATTTTTATTTCCGCTATTTATGATAGCAAAGTTATACCTTTGACCATGTGATCAGTGAAAGGACTTAGATTCACGGTGGTACTGGTATGCAGCCTCTGACCATGTAGAGCATGTCTCGTAAGAGAATGACTTCTATTCTATGGTATTGGCAGAAGGTTAGACAGGGCTTTTAGCGTGAAATCTACCGAAATGTTTAAATTAGAAAGTGTATGTCTTCTGTGCCATTTGGTCCGAAGCTTTATTGATGTATATCAAGTATAGAAATTGTCATGTCTCATTGATCATATATCTTTGAATCAAATCATTGATTGATATGGAAAGTTTGTCACATGATTCACATATGCCTTTGTTGTTTCTTGTTCCTCTTTGCTTCTGCCATATTGAAGTATATATATGGCATAACGTTATATTGTATCTATTATTGAACTCACTAAGCGTCACCGCTTACCCCTCTCAGTGTTTAACAATTGCAGGAGATAAGTAACCAGTATGGTTATATACTGTCGGAAGATGTAGAATAGTTTTTACTATTACTTCTGTATTTCGGTTTAGGTTTGTATAAAATTACAATATCCTGGGTAGTTATGTAAAATACTAAAACTTAGTCGGTTTGTATCCAATCTTTTGTAATCACTTTATCAATGGAAGATATTGTTTTATAAATATGCATGTAGCATGTTTTGGTGTAACAATTGTCTTTAGTACGAAAGTTAGGGTCTTTCATAAAGTTAGAAACTTTACGTGATATATCGACCCTAGGGAACTAGATCTATGTTTTGGATGCATTAAGCCCAACTAAAAACGACTGTATGGATTTAGACTATGGGGGACTCGACGAGTTGTTCATACAACTCAGCGAGTTGGGTCGTGGTCCCCCAACCGTTTCTGTTACCGAGTAAACTCGTTGAGTCTAGGAGATGACTCAGCGAGTTGGACATGTTTTGGGCTTGAAGATTGAAGAACTCGACGAATTCAAGGAGGAACTCGACGAGTTTTGAGCAAAATGTCCTGACTCTGTATGAAGGAGAACTCGACGAGTTCAAGGAGGAACTCGGCGAGTTGTGAGTAAAAGGTCCCGACCATGTTATAAGGAAGAACTCGACGAGTTCATGAAAGAACTCGACGAGTAGGATTGAGGTTTCAGGGTTTTATGGATTATGGAACTCGACGAGTTGATGGACCAACTCGACGAGTAGAGTTAACCAGGGCGTTGACTTTAACCAGGATGTTGACTGTGACTTTGACCATGGACCAGAATTGACCCTTAAAAGGGTTATGAGTGTGAAAAGGTAATTAAATGAGATTGTTATGTGTAGGAGTTTGATAGGATTTGATCCCACAGTTCAGCTACTTCACGGCATTGAGGTGAGTTACCTTCCAGTAGATGTGGGTCGAAGGCACCAATGTCGGCCCACCAGTAAGAGTATAGTAGGGATGATTGTCTTTGTGATAATTATCTGGTATGCCACTATCTATATACTTTATGTGCTAGTATGCTATGATATTATGTGATAGTGGTAGGAAGGGGAATAGTCCCCGTACCCGGTTGAGAAATACCGGCAGGGTAGGTTGGGTACCCAGATATGCCTGACGGTATGTTATGCTATGTTTTATGTGGTAGTGGTAGGGGTGAAATAGTCCCCGTAGCCGGTTGAAATAAACCGGAGGGTAGGTCGGGCACCCAGATATGCCTGGCAGGGTAGGTCGAGCACCCAGATATGCTTGACAAGGGGTAGGTTGGGTACCCCGGTATGCCTGATAATGGTAGGTTGAGCACCCAAATATGCTCAGCAGGGTAGGTCGGGCACCCAGATATGCCTAGCAGTATGTTTATTGTATGGTATGTGGTATGATGAGGGAACTCACTATGCTTTGTGCTTACAGTTTCAGTTTTTGTTTCAGGTCCTTGTTCGAAGGGAAAGGAGTCGGTACGGTAGCAACGCATCACACACACGATTTCCGCATATGAGATTATTGGGATTTGTACTCTGACATGGTTACTATGTTATGACATGATTTTGAGACTTATGATCTATGGCTTTTTATGAAATTAAATAACTTGATGATGTTTTCTATAAATTGTTTTATAAATTGCTATATCCAAAATGAAATTTTTGGCCCGTATTTTTGGGATGTTACATAGTTAATTTGACCAAGATAATTAATTACATTAGAAATCGATAAATAATAACTTATATTCATTGCACTTATTTGGAATCCACAATATCTGAAGGTAAAATCGAATCTATGTGAAAACATCTTTATCGCTTTTGTCTTTAAATTTAATCTCCAGTTTTGTTAGTTTCATTTATAGATTATTTGAATGTAAACAACCCCCCCCCCCCTCCCCTCTTTTTTTTCTTTACTCTATTGTTTATTGTTTAATTAACATTTGAATTTTCTTATCTAAATCATTCTCGCTACCCTAGTGTTCGACACCCTTTCTTACCAAAATTATACTGCTACACGATTAGGTTCATTGTCGTGTGTGTGTATTAGTTTAGTTGCGATACATTAGGAATTATAAATTTAAAACTAGTGCATAAAATACACATCAATGTCTTATACGACTTTCGTGCCTAAAAGGAAGTGGTCGAGTGTTGATCGATGCGCTTTATGTCACACCCCCAAACTGGAACGGCGGAAACGTTCGGGGGTGGATGACGTCATGTGTAGTATCACAACAATTGTATCATAGCAATCATAGTAAACACAACCATTACATTGAATACACATATGAAAAATGTTTACATCTGTTTAAGTCTTGTTTGAATACATCAAAAGTGTAAGTAAAATATAAGGACATGACTATAATTGCTCCGACTTCTCAAAACTCCTGAGAATACAAGCAGTTTGAAAGAGTATCAGCATAAAGCTGGTGAGTTCATAAACGATGTTTTGTAGTGAAAACTGATTTCCTGAGAATACAAGCAGTTTGAAAGAGTATCAGCATAAAGCTGGTGAGTTCATAACCGATGTTTTGTAGTGAAAATCTGTTAATGAATTTGAAGAAATGTCTGTATGATTCCAAGAAAATCCAATATTTTCTTTAGTAAAAGTGAGATAATATTAGTAAAAATGTTTGTATGATTGGATTACTACTAGATGTATTGTATGATGAATTTTGTATGAAAAATCTCTGTATAAAATGTTCTGTATGAAAACCCTGGTTACTACCAGCATGTATAGTAGTTTTATTTCTCATAACGAACCCATGTATTTTCCATCATTATACCCAATAATTATTGTTCATGTATAGTATATTACTACGTAAATATATCGTTGTTATCTACATTGCGAGCTTTATGACCATACTAAACTTGATATGGCGCGAATCGGGCACCAGTATCCTTTATGACTTTGTCACCCGTAGACTTGCCGGTCCTACTGTAGCTAGCAGTAAGGTGCGGGATAGTCAGTCCCATATAGATCTATACACAAAAATCACGCTCTCTTTCGAGGAGACTCTGGATCATAAGGGGTAGTCCTCCACTTAGTTAAGTTTGTAAGCGCCCAAGGACGTGTCTCCAATTAGATTAACGACTTTACAAGTAATAATACAGAAAAACCCTTTTTATAAATAACTGAAAGGTTTATAAAGGATAAGTTTGTAAACTGTTTAATGAACTCCCAAACTATACCTAATATAGTTTGTGTGTTTGTATATGTATAACCTTGTATGAATTCCCAAACTATACTTATTATAGTTTGTGTGTTTGTATATGTATAACCTTGTATGAATTCCCAAACTATACCAATTATAGTTTGTGTGTTTGTATATGTATAACTTTGTATGATCTAAAACTATGCGGTTATCATGTAAGTTACAAATGTCCCTTACGCTCAGCATAATACAGAAGGGATAAAATATCTAAATATTTTGTAAAACTATAGAAACTATGTGTTTGTATTGATTTCATCTGTTTTAAGTTTATTGAAATCCTTTTGTATAATTTTCATAAAATCATTTATCTTTGGCTTGTATTCCCCCCCTGAAAACATTAAAAACTCGGAAAAATGTAGGGGCATGAACTCACCTTGAGTGAGTGGTTAGTATGAAAGATCGATATGAGATGCCGAATGTCAAGTGAAGCCTCGAACACAATTGGATCCTATTTATCATGTAATAACACATATATGATTCAAATTAGGGTATTTCACGACTAGACATGATAGGAAACCACCCTAAGGACTTGGAAACCTTGAACTAAGTGTTAAAACCATATGTGATTGAGTGAGGGAGGTGTACGGCCACCCTAAGGGTGTGTACGGCCATGGGTGTGCGTCCCATGAGTGTACGGCCGTACACTCATGAAGAGGTGTGCTTTTGAGGTGTTTACAAGGTTCTAACTAGCATCCAAGAAGTTTTCTAGGTCCCAAGCTAAGTTGCAATGCAAGTTTGAGGCCAATAAAGATCATCAAAGTGGGTTTACGACCCTAGGAGGTGTGTGCGGCCGTACAAGGGGTGTGCCGTCGTACGCCCTTCATGTTCATGCTAAAGTTGTCGACTTTAAGGTGAATCAAGGCTAGGATCAAAGGTTTAGCATGCCCAACTAGCTGATAGGGGCCAAACTCTCACTTTGGAGGGCCTTTAAGGTGTGTACGGCCAACCTTATGAAGGTGTGCGGCCGTACTCCTTCAAAGGATGAAGAACATGTTGAAACTTGAAGAGTCAAGGCTTAAATCAAGAGGTCTTTCAAGTATAACAAGCTATAGGATGGAATACTTACGTTTTTGAAGCCTTGGAGGGTTCACGGTTGAAGAAACTTGAGAGAAAATGGAGTGGTGTGCAGCCAAGGGAAGAAAGGAATGAAGGGAGTGAGGTCTACTCATATATATAGGGGTGGGTGACCCACCACCTTGAGTGTGCGGCGGTGTACGGCCGTACACCCATGTGTACGGCCGTTCACTCCTCCTAAAGGAGTGTATGGCCCGAAATGCTACTTTACGACTTTGATAACTCACCCCTAATCTCAACCTTGGTTGTACTCAAGCTTAGAACACTTAAACGAGCCCTTAAACAGTGCTAAAAGATAACAGAAACGAGTTTAACATTGATTGAATTGAATAGTTGAACAAGATAGAAGTTCCGGGTTGTCACACTTTATGAGCTTGATGTTATATATGGAAGATGTGGATTGGGATGAGATTTTGGAGCATAAGGAACATTATGTTTGTAGTAAAATACGGTATCATATGGTTCTTTACATATGCCATCAAAGGAGTAATTCATTTCTGGAACATGTGGACACAATGGCCAAGCATTACTACCCACTTTTATAGAAATGAACTTCAATCTTTTTTCCCCTGATAGCAATGTACTTGCATTTGTTAACCGATAAAAGCAACATGTTACATATATATATATATATATATATATAAGGAAAAGTTCAATAGAGAACCATTATAAATGGTTCTCCAAGGAACCAAATATTTTTTCAACTTTTAGAGCTTATTCTTTATCGAGAAAAAAAACTAAAAATATCTAAATTCATAACTTCACATTGTGAATGGTAATATATATATATATATATATATATATATATATATATATATGTTTTCCGGATTCACCGTGTGTATTCAGATTCACATTGTGAATCTTCAGATTCCCATATTCACAATGTGAATCTGGAAAGAATCACATTGTGAATTTAACGGAAAAATATAAGTAGATTTTTTATCGAATTTGATATCGTTGGAAAAATGATATAAAAATTATGAATTTCTGTATTTTTAGTTTTTTTAATTGATAAAAAATAAGCTCTAAAAGTTGAGAAAAAATATTGCTTTATTGGTTCCATTGTTAATAATGGTTCTCTATTGAACATCACCATATATATATATATATATATATATATATACACACACACACATACAGAGAGAGAGAGAGATAGGTTCAAATGTTTCTAATAACTATTGTGTTCCTGAATGCACTAATCAGAAATTAGCAAATAATTAAATAATTAATTAAATCAGAAAGGGTATTTTCCGATTTTTTTTTTTTTGCACTTGCATTTAATGGGATCATTTAGTTAAATCTCTGCAATTAAGGAAACAAAATAAATAAGTTTTATAAACCCTAATGACGACTTCCTCCAAATGGTCGATACCTCTTTTCCATCTTCAATTTCTCATTTCAGCAAAATCAAGTGAGAACTTTCCTCACACGCACGCGTACAAAACACCATCAATCCACCAGATCGTTGATCTTGTCTCTACCACCACAGTCAGACGTAGCCATCGACAACGCCATCCTCCTTCCTCCTTCGAATTCTGTTCTTTCCCCATCAGTGTGTTTTTGTTCTCCAATTTGAAATCGATTTTCACATAATTGATTTTTGTAATCAAAATCAAACTTGAAAATCATCTGAAAAATCAAGATTTTGAATAATCTATGCATAAACCCCTCTCTTCTCTTGCAATTTAGTTTTTTCTCAGAGCGTATCTTTTATATTTGTATTATCTTTTCTGAAAAACTCTTAATTGGTTTTTCGGAGGTATGATTTACAATTTTGGTTGATTGAAGTTCCAAACACACCTATTTTCTTTTGTGTCTACGGATTCCAAGAGTGTCGTTGTGAAAGCAATTCTGTCAGAATAGAAGATCAAAATCCAATTCTGTCATAAATGGGGTCTCGATTTTAAGGCATGGAATCTCAAAATACCGAGAGAAAGAAAGAATGAGGAGTCGGGAAGGAAGAATAACAATTGTTGTTGTTACTTTTTTGCTTCTAGAACCTTCAATAAACAGGTAAGCTTCCTTACTTATTCTTCTCTTATCATTGATTGGTTTGATTTCTTTGGAAAATCGAAAGAAGTTTTCTTGGTTTGATACTTTAATTGGATGATAATAAAACATGTCTTCCAAGTGTTTGATATATTGTCAAAAAGAGAAGGTTTTGGTGTAAATGATGTAATTTTGATATGTTGAACTATTAGGGATGATAATAAAACATGCCTTACATGTTCTTTTTTTCTCTTTTGATAATTAATGCTAATATTCGGGGGGGGGGGGGGGGGTGAGGGGGGTTGTGTGTGTTCTTTACTGTTTTGGTAATTGATGTTATTTTATAGTGCTTTAGCTTGTTGATTGTAATTTATAGGTGGTTAGAATCTGACCATGTGGTATGCATTCTGTTGAAATTATATGTTGGTGATTTTAGTGTCACCATGTCATTTGATCTAACATATGAGCTAAGGGGTTTCATAATTTGTACTCTAATATGTGTACGGGTGTGTGCGGAGTGCATGCATGTATAAGATCGAATTAGAAGCCAGTTCGACGATAAGTCGGGGTCCGGGGGCAGCACCCCTGGGTCCAGGGTTTCCAAATGGGCAACGCCCCTAGCAGGGTGCAAGGGGCAGAGCCCCTGGCTGGGAACATAGTGGGAAAATCGAATTATTGAGGGTGATTATGGAAAAACTGACGAAATTCATCAGTTTTGGAAACCCTTGATTTCCTCATTAATTTCCGGATTTCCCTGGATTGCTTCCAAAGCAACCCATGACGGCCAACGCTAAGACGCAAACCCTAAATCTAGTTTATTATATAAACGGCTCTTCTCTTTGAGAAGAGGGACGCAACCATTAGCTCTCTTTTCTTCAAACGAACATAGGATCCTTCTAGCAATTTGGCTTACGATTTATGTGTTTGGATTCGTAAGTGTCATCTTGGATTATTCTAGGCTGAATTTCTTGCAACCCAGACATAGGGTAGAAATATCAGTTCGGAAAATATTCACACGATCCAAGGGGTATCCAGATCTCCAACATAAACCCTCATTCCTCCAACATTACAAAAGTTTGTTTTATTATTTGTCATATAAAAGCATTCTCACATAATGGTATTCGACTTTATGGCGACTATTCTCATTGCAGTTTTAGGATTACATTCTATTGGAATAAATTATAATTCTTTAATGTCTACAACATTCTGTCAAAATTTGTAGTTTTTATTCTCTATTATAATTTGTCAGATTTTATAGTTTCTACTACATTCTGTCAGAATTTATAGTTTTTATTCTCTTAGAATGTAATGAATTTTTTAATATTTGAAAGTTGATTATTTTTTCTTTGTGGATTTCGGTTTTGAAGTGGAAAAAGAAGAAAACATAGATAACGAGAGTGTACTACCAGGATGTATTTTGCCACAATGTATAATGTGTTTCTTAACAGTAACATTCTTTCAGAATGGATTAGTGTTTTTGTTAGATTTTGATGTTTTTTTGTAACTATATTTAGTTTTAATCTTTAAGATTAAATGTAATTCTTAAACCATTATAACTTAGATTTTCGTCAGAATTAATGTAATAATTGTTTATAGTCTTATTCTTTACGAATTAATGTAATTAGCGATTTTTAAAAGAATAAAATTTGTATTCTTTAGAAAATGTTATTATTGATAATATGTTGTATAAGTCTTTAAGCACGTTAATTTATATATATATATATATATATATATATATATATATATATATATATATATATATATATATATATTGAATGTAACCATATTTTGCAAGAATAAAATTGAAAATATCTTTACTAGGTTATGATTGACTTTTTTTCATTCTGACAGAATAAAATCGGTTATTACTAAAAGTTATATTAAAATTAAATTCGAATTAATTTAAAAAATTCATACTTTTAAAAAATACGGGAATTAATTATTCTTAAAATACAAAAATTTCCTTTTTCAGTATAGTTTAATTGACTAAAATACCTTTATTATGAAATTTGTGTGATTATATGGTACACGTTACCCTATTATAATGTCATAGACCATCAGATCACGACTATTAATTCTATTCCATCTGTTGGTCCAAATTTGTGCTTACGAGCACACATTAGAAGCTAGAAACACATGAACCTAACCTAGCCCTATATATATATATATATATATATATATATATATATATATATATATATATATATAAGGTTATTGTATTCTAACTATCTATTGCGTGGATATACAGGTTGATTGTGGACCAAACATTTTAGCTGTTTTAAGTAATTGAATAATAAATATTTTTAAATTAAATATAATACAAAAACACAATCTAATCTCATTGCAAGGGTATTTTTGTCAATTAAGATAAATTTAAAAAAGGAAAATTCGAGATTTTAGGGGACAATTAATTCTCTTGATTTAAAAAAAAAAAAACAAAGAAACCCGATTTTTTATAATTCAATTTCAAACGTAATTTGTAAGAATAATCGATTTTATTGATATGTTGTTATAATGATGTTTTGTGATTCTGTCAGAATATTATTCTATTAGAATGTTACTGAAGAATAATTTTTTTTGAACCTTTAGTTGAATAATATATATATATATATATATATATATATATATATATATATATATATGGTTCTAAAGACTCAAATAATTTAGAATACTAGCAAAACTCAGAGGAAATATTACAATTTGATTACATTGATAGAGTCGGCTTTGAACATGGAGTTATAATAGGTTGGTCGATGGTGTTGTATTTATGTGTGGTGCGACAGCTTTCAATGAAACAAGATAGTGTAACCGTGTAAGTAAAAATCGATCGTACCCATATTCGGTGGTGTTGTATTTATGTATGGTACGACGGCTGTCAATGAAACAATATAGTGTAACCGTGTAAGTAAAAACCGATCATTCCCTTATTCATCAAAGGTGTGGGTGGTGGTCGGGAATCAAAGAGAAGGTTTTAGGGTTTTTTAGAGAACACATATACCATAAACGTCATCAATAGATAGGAGACTGGGGAGGGATACACTATGGTAGATTCGTAGAGATGATACATTTGATTAATAGTTAAGATTACAAAATTATCATTGTGTAGGTTTTTGAAATGATTGGTCCACAATCATCAGTACATTCAGACAATAGATAGACCACATGAACATATATATATATATATATATATATATATATATATATATATATATATATTCTTGACCCATAATAACAATATACTTATATCTCATTGTCCGTAACAGCTATGTACTTGCATTTTTTTATCTACAAAAGCAATATGTAATGGGTGGCTTTATTGTATGAAAATGTTACCAAAGAATACTTTGAGAATGTTATTATTACCATACTAAAGTACATTTTGGAAACTTCACTTACCGTAACAATAAAGTGTGTTGCTATTTTCTATTGTGTGTTTACGATTTTCCAAAGAATATTATTCAGCGGCAAGCAGATTCAGTCCATAGACCATAATATATAAGATTTTATATAATGGACAAAATTGCAAGAATGGTCCCTGTGGTTAGGTGGAAATTGCCACTTTGGGCCAAAAACGTTTGGACTAGCACTCATGGTCCAAAGGTTTTCATTTTCTTGCCACTTTGGTCCAATTTACTTTAAACTTTTCTGTTATGACGATTTTGCCCTTGGTTTTTTCTTTTTCCAGTTTTATTTTATTTATTTAAATTTTTTAATATTTAAAAGAAAAATAAAAAAATACATCTCTCTCTCGTTCCTCCTGATCACCAGAAAAACCCAGCAACAACCGAATTTGTTGCCTTCTTCAGCCCAACCTCTCGTCTTCCTTCCATTTTAATGGCAGACCGACCCAATAACTACCAAACCGCCGCCATGGCCTGCTGAAGCAAGCCTCCGATCGATCGCAAACAGGACCGTCGGCACTGTTCAGCGGAGAAGAAGAACCGGCGACAACCACCATTTTCCCTTCTGTATTCATCTCTTTTCGACCCTCAAGCAGCTTCCGGTCGTTCTTCCTTATTCCTCCATCGATCTCAAGTAACCATTTTTTTTCTGTTCAGAACACACCATTTTCATCTTCTTTGAATGTGATCCCGAGTTCCTTTTCAGTGTGTGTATTTAATCCAAATCTCAAAGTTTGATTATGGAGCAGGTTCTGTAGGTGCCACCTTTGATACCAGTGATGGTTATGAATCATCAGTAGGGGCAAGATCAGTTTTCAACTTAGCTTATTCCAAGATCAATTTGCAACCCAATTTAACTCCTAATCGGACAGATCTAGCCTCGTTTCCCCCCAATTTCCTTTAATTCATGCTCAGGCAAAGTCGATTCATCAACAATACAAGGTATCTTATCAGATTCAAGCCTTAATCCTTCTGTTCAAGTTTCGATTTTGGATGGTGCTAGGGCTTGCTTTAACAGGAAGTTGTTAGATCGAAAAAACCGAACCTTGAAACACCAACAAGGTTAGATCGACGACGGTTTCACACTAGAAATCAGAGAGAGAGAGGGAGAGAGAGAGGGAGAGAGAGAGAGAGAGAGAGAGAGAGAGAGAGATTTTCTTTTATTTTTTATATTTTTTTTAGTTAGAAAATAATTAAATAACAAAAAGAAAAGAAAAAAACAAATGGAAAAGGGCAAATTCGTCATTTTAAAAAATTTTAAACTGTTTTGGACAAAAAACACAGCAAAATGAAAACTTTTGGACTATTTGTGCTAGTCCAAACCTGTTTGGCCCAAAGTAACATTTTTGGACATACCACAAGGACCATTCTTGCAATTTTGTCTATATAATGCTATATAAACCAAATGCTAATGGCTAAGGTTAAATATCTTAGAAAATGTATATACAATAAAAGTGATTCGTTTAATGCTAAGATTGATTATAATAAGTAAAATAAAATCAATTAATTATTATTAGTGATAGAAACGTGATAGCTGGTTAGTGTTTTATGCAAGTATTTCGTCCTCAGGAGATGCTAAATTGAAAACAAATTCAATCGAAATCCAAAAAAGGAGGATTTAAAATCTACACTCTGTCCCTCACAAAACGAGACATAACAGTAGATTTAGAAGCAAGTGTAAAATTTGGTTACTATTCAGTTGCATTTTCTTTTTGTTTGAATTATCATATCCAAACAACACGAGAAATTGTAAGTGTTTGTAATCAATCAATCAATCAATCAATGATATGACACACACAAAAACACAAATCAATGTGTTGGGATACAAGATAAATTAATTGATTCTAGGGTTTGACGGCCATTAAAAACATGAAGCAAGCTACAACAATTCCAATTGAGGTGCCCATACGACCTGAATGAGACAGATTATGTGCACCCACCAAATAAACTTTCCCTGATTCCTCATCTTTCACATTGATGCTTGAAGAGCCTAAAAACAAAAACTAAAACTGATCAACAAAAACTCTTCTCATCAACACTGTTGTTTCTTTTTTACCTAATGGACTTTAATTGAAGAAAGAAGGACTTAATAAAGAAATTCAAGGAGACAAATGGTAAACTTTTACAGCAGTTTTCCTTCCACTGATCATTTTAAACCATCATTTATCTGGTCATAAGGGCATGTTTCTTTTTTCCCATTAAAAGAAACAAGTAAAGGAGAAATATGCTTACAGTTATACTCGATCCATCCAATTGTCTTTTTTTCCAGATCGTATGTCACCAACTTATCTGTCAATACAAGGTCTGCATACAAAACATTCCACAGTAATATTCATATGGCGAGGTGCAATGACAGTTGTACAAACGCTATTGGACCAAATGTCGGTGGGTGGGGCAAGAACTCATATATGTGGAAAAGACACGAATGCCCTCCTCATATAAGATTAACAAAAAGAAATACAGAAATATGAGACATGGCTGACCTCCCAACAAAGTTATTTCTTTTCCATCCTTTGATTGCAAGTCACTGTCCTGAAACCCAACACACCAGTCTTGATCCTGTGTGTGTGTGTGTGTGTGTCATACAATTAGTCAAATAAAGTGCCTTAATTAAGCAGCCATCGATGCACAGGGAAGGGATGACATGGCATATATGTACCTCGACTTCAAAGAGGTATTGGTTGGGATAAACTTTCAAAGAAAGTGAATTTTCAAAGTGAAATATCACATCTGGAAAACCCTTATCCACACTGCATTAATCATTATCAGAGGATTACTGAACCTTTATTTAAACATGTATAAGATCAAGAAAAGCTCAATAACTTTCACTTACTTTCCAGGGTACTTGTAGCATGTGAACTGTTGATCAACAATGTGACTCTTTATATCAGGTAGTGCAGCATCGATCTAGGCCGAAAAAAAAAAAAGATTTAATAATTTAACTTCATTATATTTATAGGCAACGATGAATGTGAACAAGGCTTAAAATGTTTTGTATACCTTTTGTAAAACTTGCTTGTAAACCAAATCAGGTAGATAAGCCAAAGTCGTACCACTATCAATGATTGTTCCTCTCTTTGCTCCAACATCAAATATATCTGTTGGAAGCTGTAGAACATCACCACCTACCTCAACTGCCTTCAATTCAACATTATAATGCGCCCTGTATTATATATATATGATGAAGATAACATTTTTTAAACACCATATATATTATAATCATCTTATGTCTTTCTTTCATTTAGGGTAAATAAGCAAAAGGTGTAACTTACTCTGGAATCATTGGTGTTGTCTGTACTTTCGGTTGTACAACTTCCCCAATAGCAAATATGCCTCCTCCTTTAGAGCCATCCAAGCAATGTGAAAAGACCTTTTTGACCTTTTTAGCAGAGGCAAGCTGTGAAAGCATGGAAGAATTTGCTTGCCCAAACCCTAGTATCCCATCTAGTGCTTGTTCTGATGAACCCAACTCCCCTGATTGTTGTGATCCGCACCTATCTTGGATAATACAAATATATTTAGAGGATAAATTATCATATCATTCATTCATTAAATACATGCAGATGGAGAAAAGCAGACTTGCCCGAATGCAATACTGCCATTCATGAATGTGGTTTGAAGGTCTCCAGAAGCTCGGTCAAGTTGTATGGTGTCTCTAACAAAATATCCCATGGTGGAACTCCCATCTCCATATGTAACTTGATATGAACAGTACATTCCGACCCTACAGTCATCATTAGGGCCACTCAGTGTGGTAACGCAAATTTCTTGATCACAGTTAATCTTTTTTGCAGTTGAGGAAGCTTGTGGATTGTATAGTGCAAGTGATATCTGGCAAAAGTAATAGTAACAACTTCCGAATTGAATATATAAACCAAAGAAATTGGATATGGAAAAGTTCATAGAAGAGAAAGAAAAAAAAAAAAACATACTCCAAGGTCACTTTTCTTGGGGCATTTTTGACATCCAGCACAGTTCACCCATAAAAGGTCACTTCCTGTATCAACTTGCACATGATAATCCTTCGGTGGAGTCCCAATCTGAATCTTAGTGAAATAGAGCCTATATAGAAGAGGACGAACATACAAAAATATAAACTTTGATGGTGCAACATTTACATGTACACACACATAGAGAGAGAGGGAGAGGAGATATATACAGAAAGACAAGGGGGAAACTAACGCTGCTGAGGTGGGGCTGCCGTCGCCGCCGATGGGAAGGTCAACGGCTGAGAGAATCCTCCGATGACGGTCGGAATCATGAGCTTTGAATTGAGTCAAAGACCGTTTGTTGCCAGCAAACTTATGCTGAACCTGGAAAACCACATTGGCTGATGCCAACAAACATAATTCAAGAAGAACAACAAACCCAATAACTAAAACAACAAATCCTCGTTTATTCAGATCCATCTCCCAGCAATTTAATTCAATTATGTATTATCTTCAATTGGGTCTCTTCGAATCGAAAACAAATGAACAAATTGTATCCAATGTGTGTGTATATACACTTTCTCAAACTTACTTATCTTCTCGTGTTATCAAAGAAAATCCAGTTGGAGACAAAAAAAAACCCGCCTCGAGGGAGCCGACTGAAGAAGCAAGGCCCAATGAGATGAAGAATCAAGAAACATATAAAATTATAAAGTATACACTAGAGGAAATCTATATCGCTAAGCATTTGATTGCATCGCATCATGTCGATTAGGTTGTGTTGACTGATTCCTCTTCCAGAATCCAGATCTTCGTATATACTTATTATGGTGGTTTGCCTTTTTGGGTCTCATTAGGTTTCCATGATCTGTGTAAATAGTAATGTGTATGTATGTGTGTTCCATCATTGATTGACTTGAGTTGTAAACTTATAGTTGGACTTTGCGTGTAAATGGTAATCGATGATCCCCAAATCTAGTACGGCTTAATTGCAAGAATGGGAATCTCTTAATTTAGTTATTGTAAAAATAGTTTTATGTTAAAAACAATTTGTTTTTTAACAAATTTATAGGAACATCTCATAAATATTAAATTAAATAGGATTTAATTTCTTATGTCAATTCTTATAGTTAAAAAATAATTTAATTATCTAATCAATATTATAAAACATTATTAATTTCTTATGTTAATCTTATAGTAATTTTAAAACCGGCATTTTAGAATTTATATTTTTAAAAATCAAATTTTTATATCAAAACCTAAAACCGTTTTTTTGCTTATGTTATACTAGGTTAGAAACCCGTGGAAACCGTGGGTTTATAAGATAGACAATGAAAATAGATTGATAAAATAAAATAAAAATTAAATCCTAAATGATATTGAAAAATGATAACGTAGGATGATATTGTACTTTAATAAATAGGACTTTAAAAGTATGGTAGTAAAATAATACAAATTTGAAGTATAAAGTTAAACAAAGTTTTAATTTTGTAGTGGAGTAGGTAGTGTTCGATGTCAAACTGCATTATAAAAAATAATGTTTTGATTAAATTATATTCGATACAAAAATGCAACAAACTGATAAACTATGTACTAATGTTTAGCAAGAATTATATATATATATATATATATATATATATATATATATATATATATATATTATTAAGATATGTTTTTTATGTAAAACAAAGTGTTCATAATAATAATTTAATTAAAATTTTACGTAAATTAATATTGTAACCGTTGATTTTACTTTTTAAAATTGGCATTTTACTTAAAATGTTAATCGTTTAAAATGAAATTAACTTACTGGATAACAAAAATTGAAGTTTTCATTTTATTATACATTCATATCGTGTAAAATCATGCCTAAAACCAAGGGATATCTATTAAATTTAATTTAAAATTTAAAATTTAAAAATACAAGGTTTTTTCAAACAAAAAATAAATTTGATGTTTAATCCGGAAAAAAATACAAAATATAAGGTCGTTTTTTTTAATTAACCCTCATTTTTATGGTTAGCGTTTAAGGTTTATAGTTAAAACAAGCATTTTTGTTATGATTTTGGCTTTTGATTATTGTAGTGTGTCGTTTTTGTTATGATTGTGGCCTATGAATCGTTAAGACCTTAAACAAACATGTTTGTTGTTAACTTTTTGAAATGGCCATGTGGCATTAAGAAGTTTCTTCTGCATAGTAAAATGGAGCTAGATGCATCGAGCATGACACCGCAACATAAACGAACAAAATAACTACAATTACACCTCTAGAATATAATGAAAGAATAAGCAAATTTATTTCCAACAATCAATCTAGTACCAAACCACTAGCTAATGTGAGAGGTTTAAATTTGTTTGAGACGTAGATGGTGATAGTTAAGAGTAGAATAATTATCGTTTCAAAAAAAAAAAAGTTAATGTGGTAAAATGGAAGAATGATATTGTAGGCTTGAAAATTAAAAAGCCTAATAACATTAAGTTTGTGATGGAAATTCATTTCAACTACTAATATTATCATGGTATATATGTCTTGCAAAAGTTTCGAAATAATTATTAGTTAATTATATTCATCGAGTACATCAAATGATTGTTTCGTTCTTTAAGAGCATGGTACTATGTGGAAGATAACTTTCTAGATCGTTTGAAAATGCCATGTTGAGTGTGACATTTAGAGAAATAAATCATAAATCATGATCATCTTAATATGATTTTTTCAAATTTTTTATTGCCTTTATTACATTTTTTCTCAATTTCATGTGAAATGCATGCTATATGTTATTCAACACGAGCCTAGTGATTTCATGATGGGTTCACACTTTAAACACAATGTAAACAAGCCTTAAATTTTTTTATCAATCTACAGTAAAATCTCAATATTTTGGAAAAAGTTTTAAAAAATCCTACTTATTATTATTACTATTATTATTATTATTATTATTATTGAATAAAAAAGTCCAATAAACCGGATAAACCTAACAATTTAATCTTTTTTATCAGGTAACCCTCGTTTTACCGGTTACATGTGTCCATCCTTGTTTTACCGGTTGCACGTGTCCATGTGGGTTAGACATGTTGAGGTGGATGGTAACTCACTATAGGAGTCATAAATATAAAGCCTATACACAGAAAAGTTTCATTCGCGCCCGAAAATCAAACCAAGCATAAATCGAAGCAAGAGGAGGACCAACGGATGTCGTTTTCATCTTTTGTAGGAAGTCGAGGATCAAATCGATGGATGATGAATCGTCTAAGAAGCATGTGATATTGTGGTGATCTCGTTGGAAGATGGACTTCATGGACCTCGTTAAATTCTAGAAGAAGGTTTATATATGTTGCCCAAATTACCATGATGAACTCAAAATTTGCAAATACTTTTGTTGGGTGGATCCTCATCTACCAAACCAGTAGTATGCAAATCTCTTAACTAGATTTTCACAACAATGTTAATTTGGAGAACAATGTAATATCCGGAGAGTTTGGATAACAACAAGTTGAGGGGAACTTTTTTGGAGACATTGGGAACAACCAGTGGCACAACAACCCGTTGAAGGAGTGGGCATTCAACAAAAAAATGGAAATGAAAGTGGAAGATGGAAATCATTGTTTTATGTGTTTATGGTTTCTTTTTGTGTTTGTGAATAGAAGATGGATGGGAAGTAGTGTTTTGGTGTGTTTATGGTTTCTTTTATGTGTTTATAGATAGAATATGGAAATCACCGTTTTATGTGTTTATGGTTTCTTTTATGTGTTTATAGATAGAAGATGGATTGGAAGTAGTGTTTTGGTCGTGTTTGTTTGGCTAGTATTAATGTGTTTTGGTTGTGTATGTTAGGGTACTGTCAATGTCTTTTGGAGTGTGTATACTATGTATTATGTTGTGTCCCATTATGAAATGAAATGAATTAACAAGTTTATGTTTATGTAGGACTTATAAGTATTTCCATTGTAATCATGAATAAATGGAATCAATAAATAATTGAATCAATAAACAATGGAATCAACAATGAATGGAATCAATCATGAATGGAATCAATAAACAAAGATGATCAATAAACAATGGAATCAGCAATGACTAGACTCAATCATGAATGGAATCAATAAACAAAGATGATCAATAAACAATGGAATCATTGTGATTGGAATCATGCATGGCCGGAATCAAGTATGGCTAGAATCAAACATGGTTGGAATTCCATTTAACTAAATAATGTAATCATGATTAAAGCACTGGAATGAAATTAACAACATAAACATAAACAATGGAATCAACTTAAAGAAACATAAACCATTTTTATCATAAAACATGTCATATTAACCAAAGCCAAAAGTTTTAATGGCTAGTTGTGTAAATGCCCAAAAACATAATCAATGGGCCTAAAGCCTAAAGTTTAGATGGCTATAAACAAAAGGGGATATCAACAGTTGCCCAAAGCCAAAAGTTTGTACATGTTATTAACAAAAGCATGGGTTAGAAACACCCTAATATAGACTAAGTGAGTTGGATGAACTCGTCCCCTTCCCATTTTTTACAACCACCACTTTCTTTAATTGTATTTTTGTTATCCTCTCTGAAGGCTTCCTCATTCTCAGCTTTGGCCTCCTCATTCTCATGTCCTCTTGATCCATGTCCTCCACACCCAGGCCCTCCTGATCCATCCCTTATACACCCATGCCATCTTCATTGATTCCTTCCTTATTCATGCCTTCTTGATCCATGCCCTCCTTGATGGAGAATGGTGCCCATAGTCCCAACACAGTTAGAACAACTGGTAATATTACTATTAATAGTGGGTCCTTTTGGGTTACATGCAAGGACATAAATAAGAAATAAATGGCATTGGGAAAATTATAGGGACTTGATTTGTTAATTAATTATTTATATTTAATTAGTTAAATGAAATCTAAAAGTTCTAGAATATTCTGGAGGATAAAAAAGGATAACTTAAGCAGTTAGATAATTACCATTTATATGGATATTTATTAGGGGACTAGATAATTTTCTTCTACGGTATTTTATCCTTCCATATAAATAGAGAGGCATATGGACGAATTTAATTGATTAGAAATCTCAGAACCCTAAAGGAAACTCGGTCCTACCTCCTAATTCCCCAAACCACCAATATCCCAGTTCCCACGTCATGGTGGCTTCTTGCCCACGACGTGGTGACACAGTTTTATCAGATTATGTATTTTGAAGCATTCGTTCATGGTGTGCATTGCATGGGTTGTTTTTAGATGTTGCTAATCTAATTGCCTTGGGTGCGACTACGAAACAGGAGTTCTACGTTGGACTCTTAGCTCTTATAAATCAATTGAAGATCTACTAGGGATATTGAAAAACCCTAAAAGGTATGATTTCTTGCATAATCAAGTTGCATTAGATAGGTTGTTCATAGATCCGGTTTTTCGGGCCTATTGAGGATCAAAAGTTTTTGCTTTCGTTGTCCCTTTAATGTTGTTTAAGGATCCTCAAAACCTATTGGTGGTATCAGAGTGGTCTGTATTCTTTTTGGCATTATGCATGGTTAGTTTACCGACACATCAAATGAGAATTCTCGAAGTAAGGTATATGGTAATTGTGATTTTCAAGCATTACTTGAGCCGAATATCATGTAACTTCGCATGGTCGATAACATTGATGCTACATGGAATTCCATCAAGTTAGGAGTTGACTATGGAAACATAATCAACTGGCTAACCTGGTCATAAAATCAAGTGATTCTGATTTGATATGAGCAACTTGGAAAGATCCATCTTAGCAAGTGTTAAGTGTACAAATTGAAGCAATATGGAATTCCATCGTGTTGGGAGTGGACTATGGAAACATAATCAACTGGTCAACTAGTGCATATTATCAGATGATTATGATATGGGCAATTTGGAAATACCCATTAATGAACTAGATTGCATGTTGAGTTCATTCGGAATTAACATGGCAAAGTAGAGAAAATCCAAGCTTCAAAGAGTTAAGTACATTGATAAGGTTGAAGAAACATGAAATTCCACCCGTTGGGAATTGGCTATGATCAAGTGATTCTGACTAGGCATGAACAACTTTGAAAGATACATTGTGGAGTTGCATAACATGTTGAGAATCTTTTGGGACTAACATGGCTAAGCATATAAATCAAAAGCTTAAAATGCTCCTATAATTATCTATCATGAAAGAAGTGTCAAGAAGAAGAAATCCAATTGTCCATGGGCAAAGAGGATGTTCAAAGTTGGTATACCCAAATCACAACATCAAATGTTAAGGACAATAGGTAGGCCCAATTCCGAGACGAATTCTGATTGGCTAAATTGATTACTAAGACAAGGAAAAGAACTAAGAAAAGCACAAATGCCCAAAGTATTTGAAGTAGACTAAAACCTAAGAAGAGTTTATTGATCATCGATAATGAGGCCCCACAATAATTATAAAGATCAAGAGCTAACTCGCTCTTCCAAGTGTTTAGCCTATAATTAGATTAATGAATCCATAACACCATCAAAATATTACTTCAAATCCTTCAGTGTTTCACTAAAGGATGAGTATTGACATTTTCAAGAATGTGCAGTGACCAAAAGAAAGTATAGACTATAACAATGAGAGGTGAATATGACCAAGGACTTCTAATTGAGTCCATTTATTGTCCTTGGGATCATAAGATAACTTGGTCTCTTAAATGTTAAGTTAATGGTCTTATCATTGAAATTGTTTCTACAATGTTTCTTAAGATAGTTCTAGCTTATTTAAATATAGAACATTTTGTATGTTTTAGTATTTAAAAGTAAGTTATGAAATCTTTGAAACAAGTATAGTAGCAATAGTTCAATGGAGGTTCATTGGTTGGATTAAATGCAATTATGGAGTCATCCTCTTGGACATATAAATAAAAGTTAAATTACCAAATATCCAGTTAGATCAGATTTTGGAATTCATTTGACTCTAGGTCTTATGATAAATGCAAATCCTATATGTCAAGAATGATGGCAACGACACCATCAAGTAGCAGAGTATCTGATGGAATAGTTTACACTAATTGGTCGTTTAGATTAACCACCATCATGTTGATCCAAATGTTTAGATCATCGTCTTTGAATATATGAATGATAAGTGCATCACCAAATATCCAATTGGATAGAATTTTGGAAGTCATTAGACCACAAGTTTTTGATTGATACAGTTCTCATAATATTAAGATGAGTAAATTACACGAATGGTCCCTATGGTTTGGGGTAATTTACGCGTTTGGTCCCTAACTTATTTTTTTAACTCGGAAGGTCCCTATTGTTTGTTTTTGTTACCCGTTTGGTCCCTATTGTTTGTTTTTGTTACACGTTTGGTCCCTGTCTCACCTAAAAATACCATTATTTAAATAGAGAAAAATGGTAGGGTATGTAAGGTAAGGTGATGGGGTGGGGTGGGGTTGGGGGTGTGATTATTTAAATAAATTAAAAAAATCAAGTGCAAAATAATATTTTTAGGTAAAACAGGGACCAAACGCGTAACAAAAACAAACAGTAGGGGCCTTCCGAGTTAAAAGAATAAATTAGGGACCAAACGCACAAATTACCGTAAACCATAGGGACCATTCGTGTAATTTACTCTATTAAGATAAATGATGAAAAAATCGCCTCATGATGTGATCATTTGTTGGAACTGGTTCACGCTAATTGTCCATTCAGATTGATCACAAAAACGAAGTTAAGAGTTAACTGGGAAAAATGATTAAAAAAACATATCCAACAGGATAATGAGAATCTTTATCAAAAGGTTAACGATCATCTAATGGAATTGTGAAACAGTTTCAATACTCATCTTAAACCAAAGTATTTCTAGAAGCAATATAGTTAGATAGAGAAACAAATCATTGTTTGATTTGTAACTGATGAGTCATATTGTGCTTACAAACAGTTCATGGATTACACTATGAATTAGTATTGCAAGAGTCCTTGGTCTTGTACAAACTAAGAAAGTTTTTATCGAACACTCTGTGAGATAAGTTATTGGACACCCTAACTAAGTTTTTGGAAATCTTCTGAGAACAAAGTATGTGTTGCTCTAAGGGAAGTCTTAGGAAAGAGAGAGTTGATATCCAAAAGAACTGGTGGGAGCCACATTGATCATTGATAAGACTTAATAATCAATTAACAAAGAATCTAAACATTAGCACTTAATTAAAGGGTAAAACCTATTAAGAATAATGGCATACCTCTACCTCTTCCACATAGATCTAATAAAAGTCGACATTGACCTTGCTGACTCCATGTCACATGGGAAACAAATCACTGATAGATTGCAATTAGATTCTATCAACTATCAGAAGCTATGGAAGGCCCAATAAGTCGAAATTGGATGAAGCTATGAGGAATCAGATTCAGTCCATGTATGGTTGAAATTTGAATTTATCCAACACTTGGTGTTAAAACTGTATATTGGTTGTAGATATTCAAAAGATGATAAGTGATGTGCACAAATATACATATCAGTCTTAAATTTATAACTTAACAAAATTTAAGTAACTATGAACTTATAGGCAGTGTACCTAGTCAGATTATAGAATAGATCAGGTAAGTCAGGTGTCGAACACAGGGAACTGAATTCAATTAAATAAAATAATCCCTTCAGACTTCTAAACTTCCAAGAACACCAAAAAGGGCTTCAATAATGGAGGAAAGAGGTTAGAGTTTTCTTCAGAGCTTTAGGAGGTTGGGGGTGAGCAAACCTAGCCTCTTCATTCCTTTAAATATGGGTCCAACCCGGAAATCTAGGGTTTCATTAAAATCACATGCCACGATGTGGCAGGTCATTAAATCCTACGGTCATAAAAACCTTCACCACGTCGTGGTGAAGATCCACCACGTTGTAGCCACCAAAAAATGAAACTTACAAATTAATATATTAGCTCATACCTGAAAACGGGTGTTACAGTAAGTCGAGAGACTCTGAGGGTTCACGCACGTACAAAGAAGGTCGGGTAGAAGAGGCAAGGAAGCAAAGGGTACCTGCGATAGATTTGATGGATATCCTTGTCCGATTTTTGGAAGGATTTTGAGAGATCTGGAAAAGAAAGGTCGACTTCGTTCACCGTCGCCACCCTCTTCCTTCCCTCAAGCCACCATATCGAACCTTGTTTGATGTTTTGAGAGAGAGGGAGAGAGAGAGAGAGATCAATGGGGAAATTGAGATCGAACCATAGATGTGTGAAAAAATCCCTAAAATCATGATTTTGTGCTCAAGAATACATGGGTGCGTATTTTGTTACAAGAAATATAAAACGACATGTCTACACGACACATGTTTTATAATAGGCGCCCTCCGTGTTTGCTTTTTTTGATTTTTTGACACTTATTTAGGTCACGCACAAAAGCGTGACCTCTATCCTTCAAATTTTGGAAAACTGACATTATTTTTGGGACATGTAAAAAATGTGTATCGTAAATTAGTGTGTGTCATTATTCGTCTGTCATTAAAGGGTTGTTTTCAAGTAGTGCAGTGCAAACTAGCTATGTCTACATGATTTTCAAACAATTCCATGTATGTCTCAATTAAGTCGAACCTATTATCAATCATTTCAACTCGGTCTTCTATTGTTGGACTTGCCGTACGTGTTTCTTCAATGATGTCCATTGTGTTCACAAATTGTCATATATCTTCAGACATGGTAATGAGGAGCATTTTCATGTTATACAATGCTACTTGTCTCCGTTCCTCATCCGCTGAAGGTGGTAATAAGATTTCCAGTATTACCATTCGTTGTTTCGCACGTTGATAATCACGAATCATTTCTATTGCAGTCGTGTCAACAAGACGTCGTCGCACATTAAAAACCTACTTGCATAAACGTATGTAATAATATAATAAAACCACATAGTTGAAACATATCCATAAAAAATTGTGACTAGTTTATCATAACAAGTTTGTCTGCACTTGCTTCGGTCCCATTTTTCGGAGTTCTATCTACTTTCAATTTAAGTTTTAACACTCTTTCTGATATCTTTCTTCATTTTATAGGTGTTTTTGCTGGTTAATTTTTATTTTATTTTCTAACATTTTAATATATTTCCGTAAAAATAAAAACAAAAATTAATTACAATTTTTTGTTTCTCGATTGTACCTTTATCGGGCGCAATTCTGAAAACTCCTGTAAATGGAATACAACTTCTTTGTCCGTAAAACCTAGTTTTTTAACAACGCCCACGCAAAATCATCTTTGGACTAATAAGGGTTATTAAACATCATCAGGAAAAAAAAATATAATCAGTAGTTATTTTAGATTGTCATTCCGTACATCATTCTGGAATATAATATCGGGTCGGACTACGTTCTTCGTGTTCCAGACTTACAGTAACATTCTGGATTGCCTACAAAAACTATTTCCAGTCTAAAAAACGATCCTAAACACACTCCAAGATATTTACATGAGATTTATACACGTACAACGATAGAAAAAACATTTTAAAAAAATGGAAATTTCGGACTGGATCATCGTATTCCGGACTATTCCAAAATACTTAAAGTTGTTTGTAAAATCAAATGTAAGTAACTTAAAAAGTAGAACTCACTTGGTTTGTCGAATCCATGCTGAAAATTAGGTCTGAAATACGGGTAGATCGATACTTGGAATTTTACAATTCGGAATACGTATTCCGGATTTTTCTATGTGGGGCCAATAAATATCATATATACCATTGGACTACAATACTGAGTTTGGTCCGGGTTTTTGTGTCCCGAATGGTCCATTCCGGACCAAGTGGTTAGTTTTCGGGGGAAAAAAAAGTGGTTACTTTTGTTGACGACAACTCTATTTGTGGTTAGTTTTCTCAATTTCCAAAAAAATACCTAAAGACTTTTAAAAAAATGAATGTTAAATGTAAAACCTAACCAGAAAGGTCAAATACTTTTATAAACAATTCAAAAATATCAACACATGTCATTTTTAAATTAACTAAAAATAATTATAGTTAAATAAAAAATATATTTAACTAAAAAACAAATGAAATTAAAAATTATGTTACTTGGAAACAATAGTTATTAGGGTGAACGGAGTAGCGAGTATTTTTGTGTTTGGGTTGGAAGTACGGGGTACCTCCAAGATCATTGCCCCTCCAGTGGAGGTACCACTGATTTGCTCTCTCTCTCTCTCTCTCTCTCTCTCTCTCTCTCTCTCTCTCTCTCTCTCTCTCTCTCTCTCTCTCTCTCTCTCTCTCTCTCTCTCTCTCTCGTGCCATGAGCTTAAGAACTTGTACCCTATGTTGTTTTTTATGTTTTTAACTGAGTGGGTTGAATGAGTTGTGAAATATGTTATTTACTATGTGTTGTTGATTGAAAAAGATGAAAGAAATAAGAGAGGAAAGTGTTGATGTGGCAGTGAATTGAATGAGTTGAAAGACATGTACTCCTACCACCCTTAATGAAATTGGGAAATGACTATCAAAATAGTTAACTTAATCCACTATAACAATAACAAAAATATTTTTTTCCATACACAGTTTGTAAGTAGAGTCCATGTACATAACATGACGTTTCTGAGATAAATAGTTACCATGATAACTATATTAATTTGAATTTTAATTTGCAAATAGTATTAAAAAATTACAACTAATACAACTCTTTAACTCTAAGTATGTTAGTAGCCTAATCACTTATACGAGAAAGACCTAAACAGAGCCCTGGAATAGGCATCTACTTCTGATCTATATAAGAATTATTACTTTATAACGAATAAATTATTAAAATGGTCTATGTGGTTTACTAAAATTTTACGCTTGGTTACTATCTTTTATTTTGCACTCGGGCCATCCATAGATTTTGAATTTGTTACGGCGTTAGTCCATTTCAAATAGGAGATGACTATCACGACCTTAATATTTTATTTTTCAGTTTTTTTTAACTAAAAGAAAATAAATTAATTGATTTATTGACATATAGGACCCACTTGCACTCGTACTCTCATTCCCACTCCTACTCCCACCACCAACCACCATTTGCCACCGACCACCTTCACCATCTGTCATCGACTACCGGAAAATAAATCCAAAACCTGCAACACCACCACAATCGAGATCTGTTGTCACCGTCGGAATACAGTCACTCATACTTCTAACCATAACCTACAACACAAATCCAAGATCTCTCCCTCCTTTTTCTTTCTGTCCATTATCATATTCAGGGAGACCAGAACGCCGGAGAAACCCCACAAGACACCACCATCTCCGATTTGAAGCCAACACCTTTGTTATTTTGAAGCCACCACTAAACAAACCTAGCCCAAGATGAACCCACCATAACCGGTTAACCCCACCATCTAGAAACAACATACTAACACCCAAATCTACAATTTAATAATAACATTTAAATCAGTTTTTTATATCGAAACCTGGAAATAATATGATCCATTTTTCAAATCAGTTTCCAATCTAGATTTCAGAAAGAGAAACGATAGAAGAAATTGATTTCATGAAGAGAATGTGAGGGTTGGTGGCGGAGTAGATGGGTGAGAGAGAAGAGACGCATGGAGGCGGCGATGGGGTTAGCACCGGTGGATCTAAACAACGAACTGTTTGCTCAAATCTCATAAAAAAACACAAACACTAAATCTGATTTTGCATCTGCATTTGGGTCTGATGGAGAATTGTTTGCTATGGTGGCAGCAACATAGATGGGTGAGGTCACCGACGAATTTAGGTCTCCGGTGGTGAATAGGTTTTCGTTGTCGGTCTCGGGTGGATCCGTAAAACGTTGCATATGTAAATACAAGCAACGATGGTGCAGAGGTTGCCGACATCGATCTCCGGTGGAAGCCTTTGGTCAGAGCTTGCCGACATTTTTGGTTCTGCAAATGACTTTAGAGAAGAGAGATAAAGAGGGAAACAAAGAGTTAAGAGGGGTGTGGTAGATTGACTGATGAAAGGATAGGGTAAGGGGTATCCAATTTATTTTTCAAATTTATAAATTATAAATGATAAATAAATGAAAAGGCAGTATAGTTTTTTAATATTTGATAGGGACGAAAAACGTAACAAACTCAAAACCTAGGGACGGTCCGAGTGCAAAATAAAAGATAGGGACCAAACGCAAAATTTTGATAAACCATAAGGACGATTTCAGTAATTTGTTCTTTTATAATTAACCACAATAAGTTGAGTTATTTTAACAACTTATATTTATCAACATTTTAAATAGGCTATTTTATTTCTTTCTGCATAACACACAACATTCGCCAGGTAATAATAATAATTCTAGATTTTACCTCAAAAAGTAACTAGCAGCCTGCCAATGTCTAAGGTTTGAACAATGTCATTCCACATCAAAAATCAAAACGGGAGCATTAATAATATTGTGCGCATGCCAGTGCCATGATTAGGTTAGGTTTTGATGTCTAAACCTCTTTTATGGAATTTCATCAAAAAACTTTGGCCCCACAAGAAGCGAATCCAGATCATTGGCCACCTCTGTTGCAAACGAGTCACATTCAAATCGTGTACTAAAATTAGTAGCTTACGTTGATTTAAAAAGCTCCTCTCAAAATTCCATATCCTCGCAAAGATTTCATCAATGAAATGTACAAATCTAATTGATCCAACATCAGAATGAAGCTACTATTTTCATATGCATAGCTTGTAACTTATAGATTCTGTGTGATGAGACAGACAACTACAATTATTGTTTCTTCCAGATGTTAATAAAGCCAGATGCCAGCGACTTCAAATTTCCCCATATAGATATAGATGATGATGATGATGATGATGATGCCTTCTCTCTCAACTCCTCTTTTTTTTTAGTCTCAGACGTCTCCCTACATTCAAGAATTTGCACAATTCATCCAATTAATATTACACACAGACACATATTTTATCTGTGAAAACAATAAGTTTGTTTGCTTTTTGTTTTGATTTGAGCGAGCTACCAAGAAAAATTTGTTGAAAATAGCATGTACTTTACTTGTTACCTATAAGAGCAACACGATTGCCTTTCTTTACCCCAAAATAGCAATGTACTTTCATTTCTTTATCTATATAGCAATATGTAACCCAAAATGCTGTTATGGGTAAATAAATTTAAGTATATTGCTATTATTTGTATAAGTTTCATGTTAAATATATATATATATATATATATATATATATATATATATATTGTTATAACCAGTAAAAATGTAAGTATGAGTGAAAAATGTCAGAACATTGGTATTATTGGGAAAAGATAAAGTGATAATGAGAGTAAAAAAGTATGTGGCTATTTCCTGCACTTTGCCCATATATGAACTACCAGAAGTTGAGAGTTGAAAGAAGAATCATAGTGTGCAATTTCCCAGCAAAATAAAATGGGTGGTAAGAAGACAGACAACTCAAGGACAACAAAACATATGAAGCTCAGAGATAATCAAAGAAAGCAGCTTTACATCAAGTGAGACCATGTCCACAGAGAGAGAGAGAGAGAGAGAGAGAGAGAGAGAGAGAGAGTATAAAATCTAATATATGATTCGTGATTGGTGGTGTAGGTTTTGCAATATAATGAAATAAGAAAGAAAACTATTTTGGATATTCAAATTGTAGTTATGATTAAACTAAGGCTGACTAAGTGTAGGTAAATCATAACAGTTAAAAGCGAAGAGATATATCTGTTGGCAAAAGGAATTGTTGATGAATTTAGTTAGTAATTTTGGTTTTCAAAAATAAGTTAAATAAACTATTATAGTTAATGTTACATAAACAGAAAGTATAGAACGAGTCTGCTAATGAAGCTTAAATCCTTATGGAGTAGGAGAAATATAGACAATGAAATAGCAGTGTGTATGATATTATTGTATCACAAGAGACAGACAATTGGTAGGAGCTTGGATGCTAGAAGGTGTTATTTGAGGGAGGGGTATACATGATATGTACCAATGAAAATTGGGCTTTACATTCAGGGAGGGAGGACTACATGGTGTATGTTTTTGTTGAAGAAAAGCGGCTATAATATCATATGTATGTACGTATGGAGGGAGGGAGGGAGCAAAATGATCCATAAGGAAGGGGAAGGGGAAGGGGACATGATGGCTAAAGTGGAGTGGAGGACAACCTCAAGAGTTTTGTGTGATAGAGTCACATTAGAAATAAAGGGAAACTGGTTCTGGTTGTAAGAACAACATAGATCTTTAGGTTGCATGTGCCCATAATTAGATTTTATGATCATTAGTGGAAGCATAGAATCAGGGTATAATATAAGAGTAGTATATGGCAGCATTAGCTTCCTTTCCATAGTGTATGCTTTCAGTGCACAGTGCACACAACTAATAATGTTTCATTTGCAGAAAATCACCACAATGCGTTTCTATGCATGTCATGGGACTGGGGTACTATTATGTATTGTTGTGTGAATTAGAATAAAGAAGATTACCTGGCGATGTTTCTTATCACATTCCCATCATGTACATGTTCATGTTCATGTTCATGTTGCTGTTCAACTTTTGAGTCTACACCCTCAAATCCAAATTTAGCATTTTCCAAGGGAGATTTATCTTTGCCATCATTCTCTAATTGCTCATCACATTCAGCTCTCCTCCTCTCTTGACTTTGTGTAGCGATGCTATGAGTATCATCATCCTACATTGACAAGCAATTAATAAATATCCATGGCAACTGGCAACTGGCAACTGCATATAATATTGATGTTATAGTAGCTGTAGCTCATACTAATATAATATAAAAGCATTAATGCACTAGAATAAAAGCTTACTCTTGTAATATTCTTGCTCGTTGATGGTTGAAGCCCTTTAGAGTTTTTGTCTAAATTACCAACACATTCTAGCCAGGCATCTTCATAAAGATTTTGGTCCATGGTTATTTGACTGTTTGACACCTGTTGACTTGGAGATGCTATTACAGTATCTTCACTTTTATTCTGCTTTTTGGTCTCCTTTGTAACAGACAGTTTCTCCAAAGAAGATAATTTATAATTGTATTCCATTTCCTGAAGCAGCTTTCTAATTGAATAGTAACCACCACCTACTTCTTTTTGTGCACTTGTTGGGCTCGGGAATTTTCCTGAATTCATACCTCTATACCTACAAAAGCCCAGTCCAGTCCAGACAAATGGTATTCTTATCTCTCATCAATCATCATGTATATATGCTAGAGCCATACCATACACAAAGAGGCTAAATTCAAAGACAACAACTGGACACTTGTTTTTATTTGGGAGGAAATAACAACTTACTTTCATTTATTTGTGTATTATAGCATCCTGCTTTTATTTCTTTCTATTACATCACTGTAGTTAGAATTGTTTTCTTATTAAGGCATTGTAGTTTGAACTAAATCTACCCAAATAAAATATAGCATTGTGATTTGAACTTTTTTCTTTTTGGGACATTGTACTTTGAAAATTGTTTTGCTTGTGGATGACAGGACATTGCTATAATTGGGTGGAATTTTCGAAGTACAATGGAAATGAAAGTAGGGTGCTAGCTAGTAGGATAAACAGGTCAAGGGAGGTACTGTTTATTTTGTATGAAAAAATTAACATTGCAGCTTCTATTGCACATAGTAACAGTCATGAGTATGCAAATTTCATAGCATTATGTGAAACAGAGGTGTTAGGTGTCCATATGGAAATGTCAACATTGTTCAACAAGGTTTTTCATTATTACCCTACCCAGTAGTGACTACTGACTAGAGATTCAGTATTGCCTAAAAATGCAAGCAAAGCAAATAGCATTAGTAACAAAAAAAAAAAAAAAAAAAATGCAAGCAAGTGAAAAGACACATACTTGTTGACAAAGGATTCCAGCAGCTCCCTCCGATCAGCAATACTTATCCTTTTACTTTTACTCTTAGAAGTAAAAGGAGCAGCTCCACATCCAGACTGTTGACCATTTGAACCAGGCACCACCACACTCACACTGGATATCTCACTGACAACTGCCATGTCTCCACATTAATTCAATCATCACACTTTTATTTTTATTTAAGCACAATGCAAAGAAAAAGCAATTCACTATTTAATGGGTCTCAGAGATGTAAATCAGGTAGCAAGCAGATACAATGGCCTACTCTCAACTCACACAATTGTCTTCAATAATGAAAAAACCATAACAAATACATACCCTATCCCCCTTTACTTACTAATTACTATAGAGTATAGACTAACCCTAACCAAACAGTAATCTGATACAACCACCATCTCACAATAAATACCACACCTTATGTTATTGATTCAGCTATAAGATCTTCTCTTGTAGGTTGTGACTGTGTGCCTAACAATCATGAGACGCAGGTAGCCAAACTTATAGCATTACAAACCTGTAAAAGCATTCAAGTTGTGTGCCTTGTAACAAACACAGATTAAACCCTATATATATTCCAAACCTAAACTTGTGTGCCTAATAGTGATTTAGCAATTAAAATGCTATTTTAACTTGTATAAAACTTGCAAACAGAAACCAAATCCTATAAATATAAATTTTACAGATATTCAAATGCAATTGATGAACACAAATCTAGACATACAAGTATTGCGTTAAATCGCTAAACAAATGGAAATATGTAAATGTATATTCGGGTTGCAGTCAACGAATAGGTTCATAAAACAATCGTGCCAGATCAAGAAAATCCGGCTATGTTTACAATAAAAATATGAACAAACCTTGTCTGAAACAAACAATATTTGACTGAAATCGTCGGAAACCTTTAACGATCGGCATCAAGAAAGGTGCGAGGAAACACTAGGAAAACAGAATAGGAAACTCAGCAGCATTGCAGATATCGAAACATGTACAGGAGTTGCATCTACTTCATGTTTTAACATATATTGCCCATACCAAGATGCGGATGCAGGTGGACATTGGACAAGTAAGGTTTAAGGTTTTGGGGTTTTGGCAACAACAATTTATCGAGGTCATCAGCCTTTATTTTTAATTTATTTAATTGTTGCAAAATGTTAATTTTTGGGGCATTATTTAAATGTAATAATTTAGACCTAAAATAATGGATAATTTAGTATTCGTGTATTTTATATAATTTAAATGTAATAATGTATATGACATTGTCATGATTTAAATGTAATAATGTATATGACATTGTCATGACAATGTCAAATACATTATTACATTTAAATAATGCCCCCCAAAAGTTAACATTTTGCAATAATTAGGAGAAAATTATGGTTTTCAAATCTCTCTCTCTAATATATATATATATATATATATATATATATATATATATATATATATATATATATAAAACATTCATCTGTAAAGCCTAGCATTTTAACTATTTTTAGTAGAGAAGTTAAATTTTGGCAAAATAATAAATAAATAAATAAATAATGTGTAAAAGATATAAAGATAAAATAAATAAAATAGGCAATAATCTAATAGAACAATAAAAACAATAAATAACAACAAAGGGAAACATAAAATAAAATAATAAAATATGATTAAGTTAAAATTTGTGAAAATAAGCTAAACTTGACAAATTGGTAAAATATAGATTTGGCCGAGATAGTTGACCCAAATAGTTAAAGATGACCTAAATATTATGTTACATAGTGGGAAGGGACCATAAGTGTAATATCCTAAATAACTAGTTATATTGGTGTTAAATGTAAAATGTAGAAACATGAAGGACCAAATGTAGAAATTAAGTATTAGACATGAACTAGTTGAGTTTTCTCACCAGTTGAGCTGAGATCGATCTAAAATTAGGAGAAAATGGTGGAGTGACATTTCCATGAAGTTTGAAGATTCATAGTGAGTCATTTGAAGAACAAGCTAAGATTTGGTGTTATAAGTGGAATTGGAGCTTAAGAGGTTGTGATTTTTCCCCTCCTTTGCCCTATGACGATCTAGGGTTTAGAAACCCAATTCAAAGATAATAATGTTAGTATAATTACGAATCTTATGTGTTTGTTCAATCATTTTTAACATCTAATCCATGAATCCACATCCATTAGATTGTTATGGAGTTTGGAGATGATTGATGAGCTTGATGCCTCTCTAATAGTGGGTCTTAGTTGTGGTTTGAATAAGTGAATTGACTCATATTATAAGTTTGCTTCAATGTTTAAAAACTATTCTCAAGCTTAGAGTTCCTTAAACCACATCAAGACTGATCAATTGAATCATTGGTGACCTTCAACTTTTAAACTAGGGTTTCTATGGCTGATGACCTACTTTGAAATAGGATTTTATGAAGCGAATTGTAACTCAAATGACTCATTGAAATTGGATTAATGTTTTTGACTAAGTAACTTTGGAAAATCAAGGTTTCATTAAGATGATTGGAAGTTTTTTTAGTAAGAAGTAAGTTCAGTAAGTTATAACTGACGTTTTGGGAAGTTTGAAGACTTTATGGCTTAATTGAAGCTTTAATACTTCCATGGGTTTACCTATTAAGAACATGAAACATTAAGATCTTATGTCACACCCCCAACCGACAGCAAAATAGCCATGCAGTGAGATGATGTCATGGATCACAATCACTGAATACATAGAACAAGCACACAATAACATAGAAGGGGAAATCTTATTACTGAAAAGGAATTACATAGGTGCTTATCTAGAGTTACAACATTTAATATTACATAAGAATGCCTCTAACAGTAGGCTATATCTAAAGAATACTATGACTCCAAGACTTATTCCATAGGCGTAAGCTTCCTACTCTTATTTCCCTTAGAATACATGTTATTTGAAGAGAGTCAACATAAAGTTGGTAAGTTAATATGTTTTAAGTATTTGAATCGTAGTAGTTTCAACCATAAATAGTTTTTCAACATATATATTATCAATGAATAAATCACACTTCAATGTTACGAAAAGTCCCTATAACCAAGTTTGTTCTGACTAAGTGTTGTGCCTTGTTCGATGCTTCATTCACATCACTATAAGTAAAGAAAATTATCACCCATTATGACTTGTTTGTCAAGTGTGTAGCTAGCAGCTATAGGTGAGGCTGTCAACCCATATAGATCTATACATAATTATCTCGATCACTAAGATTAACGGTTATAACTTAGAGGACTTCTAAGTATTGTATGTGTCTTTCAACATCATCACACTTAAGTAATGAATGTGACTCATGTAACCATTGAGTTATAAGGTCCATAAGTTTATATGTATAAGTTCATAAGATCACAAGTTCATAGGTTCGCAAACATAAGTTCATAAGTTCGTAAACATAAGTTCATAAGTTCACAAGCATAAGTTCGTAAGCACAGGTTCATAAGTTTGTAAGCATAAGTTCATAAGTTCACAAGCATAAGTTCGTAGGCATAAGTTCATAAGTTCGCAAGCATAAGTTCGTAAGTTTGCAAGCATAAATTTGTAAACACTTTTATAAAATGTAAAAAAAATTGGTCGTAAAACTCACAGTGATGATCATTTGCAAAAATTATAAGACTAAGGAGAAAAGTCTGAAAATAGCGTCAAAACGATCATCGGAAAATAAGTTGCCGGCAGTTCGTCAGAAACTTGGTAAAAAAGTTGTATGAAAGTATGATCTTTTTCTGTAAAACAAGTTTTTAACTATTTTGTAAATAAATATAAAAAGTTGTAATTTTTTCTTTTAAAAATTATTGTAATTATTTTCACGGTTTAAATTTATATGACTAAGTGGTAACGGTTTTATATTTCAAATGATCAGTTAAATTAAAGATTATTTATAGAATTGAGTAAACCTGAAGTAAAAACAAAAAAAAATAAAAATAGAAGTCTAATAACTTAATTATAATGATTTAAACTTAAATAAATTAATAATAACCCTCTTAAAACTTTGATTATCAATTAATTAAAGGGATAATGTCACTGTAGCACGTGAAACTTTTTACATTTGGCTAATTTGGTCCTTAAAGTTTTTTTTTTGGTACATTAGACCAGTAAACTCATAATTGACCTATTAATTACACCATTTTATCAACTTTTAAACGGTTTCCCGGTTGACATTTTATATATGTCAATTAATATATATTTTTTGTCTAATCCGATGCCACGTGAGACATGTCACATCAATTAATGATATATGAAGCTTAAAGCCTTTCGTCTTCAACTATCGAACTTCACTCGTCTTCATTATTCAGCTGTAAAAGAAACTGAGTTAGGGTTTGTGAAGCATTCCTGTGATCGAGCTGAAGAAACAAAGAAGTCGCAGCAATGGCACAATCGGAACCTAATGGAGTGTTTGCGATGGTGGAACTCAACTACCAAGGGGTATTTAATCGAAATCCTTTCTCTTGCACTGGTGGTGTTAAAACCATCTTCAATGATGTCGACTTTTCTTCTATGACTTATTATGAGTTTGTGACCTTCTGCGAATGTTTCATGCATGAAGAGTGTAAAAAGTTTTACTACTGTGAACCAGGCAATTCCCTGATGGAAGGGCTTAATCCCATTTCAGATGATGTGGAATATGTTGCTTTTATTTTTTATGCTTACGGAACAGATGGTGTAATTGCGGTTTATGTGGATCATATTGGGGTTGGTGTTGATGGGTGGCTTGATGATGAAGATAATGATGATGATGAACATGAGTCTTGTATTGATGGTGAAAATGAAGATAGCATAGATGAACTTAGGAATGTTGCCTTTGAAATTAATGAGGATGTAGTGCATGTGAATAGGACATCAAATGATCCTTTATTGAGTAAGTTATGTGTTGATGATGAGGATGATAACAACATTGTAGATGATGAAAATGGGAGAGAAGTTGAACTTAACATTCAAACTCATTCCATATTTAATGAGCTATTACACTGGAAAAAACAAAAACCAATTCTAGGGATGAGATTTAAAGGTCCAGGGCAAGTAAAATCAATGTTGTGTAACTATGTTGTAGCTAATGGATATCAATTGTGTTTTGAAAAAAATGATAGGAAAAGACTTTTGGTGAGGTGTAGCAAGGGTGCTTGCACATTTAGATTATGGGCTTCTTGGATGAGTGATGAAGAGAGTTTCCAAATCAAGTCACTAAAAGCTGATCATAATTGTGCTAGGAACTTCAAGTTTGGATCATTGGTGACAGATGCATGGATTAGGAGTCACTATACCAAAGAGATTGTACAAAGTCAGAAAATAAGCGTAAGGAAGCTTAGGGTAAAGGTAATGGCCAAGTTTGGTATCCAAGTTAGTATGGGGCAATGTAGAAGAGCAAAGAAGTATGCACTGAATCTTGTTGAAGGTAGCCTTGATGAACATTATGGTAAGCTATGGTCATATGGTTATGAGATTTTAAGGACAAATCCTGGGTCAACTATGAAACTAGATGTGGAGGATGGTCCAGATGGAAAGAGATATTTTAGCAAGTTCTATTGTTGTTTTCAAGGAGTTAAACAAGGTTGGATTTAAGGGTGTAGAAGGATAATAGGTCTTGATGGATGTTTTCTTAAAGGTGTTTGTAAGGGGAAATTGCTTTGTGCTATTGGGAGGGATGCAAATGACAAGATATATCCTATTGCTTGGGCAGTGGTTAATGTGGAGAACAAGCAGAATTGGAAGTGGTTTTTAGAGCTTCTCATTGATGATCTAGACTTGAATTTAGGAAATGGTTTCAGTTTAATGTCTGACCAACATAAGGTTAGTATTTTACATAGTAATTCATTTATATTTATTTTATACTATCTGATTTAAACCTTTGTACTAATACAGGGTTTGATAGAGGCTGTTAAAGAGTTGCCGCCATATGTAGAGCACAGGTAGTGTGCTAGACATATTTGCCAGAATTTGCAGAAGAGATTCACTGGTGCCATATATCATACCTTGTTTTGGAGAGCATCTAAAGCCACAACTGAGCATGCTTTTAAAGTTATGATGAAGGAAATTGAGACATTGAACCCAGATGCCCATCAATATCTTATGGAGAAAGATCCTAAAACATAGTCAAGAGCTTTCTTTTAAGCTGGAAGGTGTTGTGATGCAGTTGAAAATGGCTTCTCGGAAAGTTTTAATGCTGTAATAGTAGATGCCAGGAAGAAGCCCATAATAACCATGTTAAAGGAGTTAAGATTATACATGATGGACAGAATCTACAACATGAAATTAAAGGGACAACAATGGGGAAATCATATTTGTCCAGAGATAAGGGATAAGGTGAATTTGCTTAAAAAAGTTCAAAGGCATTATCAGGTACTACCAAGTGGATTAAACCAGTTTGGGGTAAGGGGAGCAACAGATGCATATGAGGTGGACTTAGAAAGGAAAACATGTTCATGTAGGTTGTGGCAATTGAATGGATATGGATGTGCTCATTTTGTAGCTAGCATATCCTTTATTAATAGGGATGTAGAAGCTTATGTAGACAACATGTTTAGCACAACCACATTTAAGAAGACATACAATTACATAATTGCCCCCATGAATAGCAGTGACATGTGGCCAGAGACAAATTATACTCCACCATTGCCTCCTATTAGTAGAAGGATGTCTGGTAGGCCAGCTACTAAGAGGAAGAAATCCACTACAAAGAATACAGGAACATACAGGGTTTTTAAGGCTGGAAAGAAAATCAGATGTAGTATTTGCAAGGAGATAGGTCACAACAAGACCACTTGTCCACAGAGAAGGCCCCAAAAGTTAAATGTGAAGAAACAAAAGAAACAAAAAGTTTGTGTGAAGCAAAATGCAGGACAGGTAAAACCATTTAAAATTTAAATTTATTTACATATGATTTGTCACTAACATAATTATATCATGCCATATAGGGTAGTACAAGTAAACCACAACAACATGAAGAGGTTGAAATGACTCCAATTGAGATGGATACTACTTAAAATGATATGCAAGTTACTCCTACTGATGTTGAATCCAGTAGTGCAGGGGATTTTAGTCAGTCTATGCAATTTACTCCACCTAGAAGTTATAAAGGTGATGCGGGTGTTGTGGGTGAGGAAGTTGTTGTGGGTGAGGAATCTGAGGAGAGTGAGGAAGCTGTTCAAGATGATGAGGTTAATCCTAATGCCCAAGTTGATAATGTTCAAATTCAGGAGGTTGTTCCTGTTATCCAGGTTCAGCAGGTAAGGGTTAGGCCAATTTCAGATATTTTGAAGAGGATAAGGAGAAGAAATTCAGAGAGAATATTGAAGCTGAAATTAGGCAAAACAATTGGTGGTGTTGATGATCCAGGAAATTCTAAGGGAAAAGCTCTTGTAATTGATTAGTGTTGATTGTAATTTGGATTTAAAGTTTATGTATTAGGATGATGGTAATTTGTTTTAAAGTTTATGTATTAAGATGATGGTAATTTGGATTTAAAGTTTATGTATTAGGATGATGGTAATTTGAATTTTGTATGGATGGTGCCTTTCAATTTCACTCATGACACAAAAGGGTATTTTCTTCATTTATGTATGGATGGTGCCCTTTGAAGTTCACTCTTGACATAAAAGGGTATTTTGGTCATTTATTTATGGATGACAGAAAAGGGTATTTTGGTCATGAGAGAAAAGGGTATTTTGGTCAGTAATGGATATTTTGGCCACTTTTGACATAAAAAGGGTATTTTGGTCATTTATGTATGGATGACAGAAAAGGGTATTTTGGTCATGACATAAAAGGGTATTTTGGTCAGTAATGGATATATGTTGCCTTTTTACTGAAACTGTTCACATGATATTTTACTCGCTTATGAAAGTATGTTGCCTTTTTAAGTAAAATCATGACATTTGGCTTTGAATATTTCTGCATGGAAAAATTTGGAATAATGTGCATGCATGTGAATGTTTTATATGGTCCCGAATATGGTTCTATAATGGGTTCAAAGGTCCTATTTTTCCATTATTAAAACACCCACTGACTAGTAACTACAAATCGTCCCCATACACATAGTGTACTTCCACATGGACCACTTTCTCTTTTGTTCCCAAAATGAAAACATGCACAACAACAAATCTAATTAAATATATTTGTTGGTAATACAAGCCATGCATATGTTTCATTAACATCAACATCTGATTATACAAAATGCCCTATAATTGGGACTTTGAATATTTTTTTACATTAGTTATCATATGCCCTTTCATTAGGGACTTACCACCTTACAACATCAACACATCAAGGTTGATAGCCCCAACTTGTAACTAAAAGCAGCTTCAATACATACAAAATGCCCATCATTACTTACTTTCTAGTATGCATTTACAAAAAATACAAGGGATCCCAAAAAACAAAAGCTTACACTAACCAACCTAACTAAGTACAATCACCCCCTAACTTCAAAACACAAATGACCAAGCAAGCAAACAACAAGGCAACTATCATCCTGTACCTGCCTATTGCCTTCCTTGCATCATAAACTTCTTTCTCACTCTTTGACACCTTATACTGCTCCTGTGACAACAAAAACTCCACTTCAGCAATCATTCTCCTCAAATTGTTCATCTCAGACAGATCCTCTTTAGCATCCAGTTTCTGCTTCAGAGAATATAACAGGTTTTTGTAGTACCCTTCTGTCTGTTCTTCATCTTTCCATTTAAAGAAGCTACATTTATTCAACTTAGTCTATAAAAAGTCAATAAAATTAGGGTTTGATTCACAATCACAAATCAGCTACCTTTAATGTACTAACGAAATGGGTTTGATTCACAATCCACCATCGTCAAGAAGCAAATAAAATTAGGGTTTTTTAAGCAAACAAAATACAAATCTACCATGATCGTCTTTACAGCAAGAAACAACACAGCAAACCCTATGTCACAACTAGGAATTCTATGCTTTTGTAACACTAATGATGATAACATTTGTAACCAAAATTTGAAAACATGCATGATGTTTATTCAATGACAACAAAATTCCATAAAAAAAACTCTATACAAACACTTCAAATAATCAACAAAAGATTGGAAACCCTAAAAATCCCAGTTTAAGTCCATTATGGACTAGGATTTTCTCATTGGGCCTAATGGACCAATAAGCCTCCAATTTGACTATTTTGGGATTAGGACCCTTAAATGGGCTCTAATTGGACCCACTTTCATGAGATTTAACATTTTGGGCACTAATGGGCCTAAAATGAAATAAAATTTTCTAATGGGCCTTGTTGGGCTATAACTAACCTCATTAGTTTAAATGGGCCACAAATGATTTCATTTATCCTAATAGGCTTCAATTGGGCCGTGGACCCTCATAAAGGGCCCAATGGGCTGAGAATTAGGAATTTGGGCCTCATAGGATCATAACCAAGCAAGTAAGGCCCAAGCCACTTCTTCTTTTCTCTTCTTTCTCACCTTCGGCCCATAAAAAAAAGAGATTAATGAGGAATTATTTAACCATGACACCTAAGAATTGTTTAGAGGTAATCTATGCATTACATCTCATGTTTTCATGCAAAATCCTACATGTAATACCCAAGGACCTTTTCCTTTCTTCTTCTTATTACCTCTCGGCCGAGAACAATGAACCCACACCACCATCTTCAATCTTCTCTTCAAACTCTGTCAAACACTTCAAGAACATATTTCTACTTATCCTCAAAATTTCGAGAATCATAAGAGCTTCCAGGAGGATTTCATCCAAAAATCACTTCAAGTTATATACTAGTGAACTCATCAAAGTTTGAAGGTCCCTTAAAGAAGCTTGCTAAGGCCGAAAACCACACCATCTTCTTCCATTTCTTATTCAAAACCGAAACCACAAACCCAAGGTGAGTTCATACCCCATTGTTTTTGGTTTTTACTTGCTTTTGGGGGGAGAATACAAGTGTTATGTGTTGATCTATGAGTTTATGCATGTTATATGTGATTTCCTTGGTTATTGTTGTGAAAAATATGATAATACTTGTCATATCTCGAAATCTATAGCATAAATGTGTAAGATTCATAAACTAAAACATATTAAACAACATACTTCAAAGATATAAGTGTCTTCATGTGTGAGAAGTGAAAAACAAAGCAAAAGATTGTACAAGTATCAATTTTTGCAAATATAACAAAGTATTGGGAGAAAAATGACATATTCGGCTTTATAAGGATAAAAATGGTATTTACTTTCATAATAGTTGGGTTTTTATGATAATAATACTTTTAAGGGGTCAAAAATATAAATTTTTGCTTATTGGACTTACAATTGGGCCTCACGGGTTTTTGAGCCCAAATTGCAAAAAAAAAATGGTTTTGGGGTTGAAATTGTAAATTCATCAAAGTATGAGTCTAAAAACGTAAACAAACCAATTCAGGGGCTGAAAATGTCCTTTAATCCTAAATTGAGTTAAAAATGTAAAGTTTTTTGATTTTGGACCAAAATTGTAAAACTTACGAATATTCATAACGTATGGTTTTAAAAATATAGATATATATAACCAAAGAGTCGTTATAAATCAAACATCAAGTATTTCAATATCGCAAGTTAACACTAAGTGTAAAACAAATCCTATACTACAATTTATACCGACAAACAGATAAATGATACAATGGTTGGGCCCAATATTTTCTACTCGTGCTTATTGGGCCTCCGTGACCCAATTATACGATTGTTGGGCCCAATATAATCAAACATGTTTATTGGGCCTTGGTGACCCAATTACATGCCCAGTGGGCCTTTATCACCTTTAACATGCTATTGGGCCTTAGTGGCCAATTTGCATTGCTAATATGGCCCTAAATATTCATCATATGCTTAATGGACTATAATGTGTCCGTAGCATACTCGACAGCCTAGAATAACATGCATGATTAGTGGGCCACCGTTGTCCTCTTTCGTGTCTGTTAGGCTTACTTCATATTCACGTAAACATCAATCGGGTTGTAAAACAATGTTATTCAATTTCATTGGGATTTAGTGAGAAATATCGGGTGGCACCAATAAGTGTCGGCCGTAGCCTGTAGTTATAATCAGAGTCTCCTGGAGGGAGAGCGAGAGTTTGTGTATAGATCTATACGGGGGTGACTCCCCCACACCTGAGCTGTTCGCTACAGTTAGACTCGGCCAGTCTAGGGTGACAAAATCTTGATCAAAACCGGCATTTAGAATAAATGTCAAGACAGGCGAAATAGTCATTATCATGCATGGTTATAACGACTCACATAGAGATCTGTTACCGTATCATCATTTTTGGGGAAGCAAATTCATACATGGTGGCCATGCAAAGTGATTTATGCGATAATACAAAACTATCATACTATTTAAATCGGAAAACATCGGGTTTTCCGGGGAACGACATTATTCACTTCCACATACGACAACTACAATACAAGGAACAATTAGGAAAGTCATTCACTTTTACATGTTCTGAAAACACATACATATGCACTTATGGGATCATCACATCTTTTTCGTAAACAGTTTTTGTTACAGAAAATATCGGATTTTCTGGGTTTTACAAACAATACAAACTATTTTTATATCAAACATGCTTATGAACTCACCAACATTGTATATGTTGACCGTTTTCAAAATAACTTGTATTCTCAGGTAACCGTTAGAATGAAGAATCATCAAGCGTGTTTCTGAAATTTCTTTTGTCCAATGTCAATCGTTAAATAATTTATGTTCTATGATGTTGTAATGTAAACAATGTACTTGTTGTGAACAAGGTCAGTGTATTAATGCATGGTGATGTTTATGTTATGTTTCATGTATATTCATTGTGATGATATTTCAATTTAAGTCACACGAGCCCTCAGACGTTTCCGCCGTCTGGTTCGGGGGTGTGACACCCTAAAATACTAAGTTATCAAAAGTAGGAGTATCGGGACCTACCATACTGCTTTGACAATTCCAGAAACGCCTCCCAGGGTTTGTTATCTTCCAACACGTTCATTCTTTAGCTTGAACGCCACAATCACAAAGCTTTACTCGTTCTCGTGACTGAACATGAGTGACTTGTAGCTGATTCCTTGAGGTCGATGAGCTCGAAGACATTGTTCTTCAGGACGGAAATAGTTGAGGGGAAGTCTTTGACTTTTCAGAGAAGGGTAAGTAACACTTTAATGGAGGTCCGAATGAGGGTTTCAATTAATAAGCGTATATCGACAAGTGGACTTCTTCGACACATAAGCATCCCACGTAAGCTTATTGGACACATCAGCGTGCCACATAAGCATTGTAACCGGTAAACCTTCTAATTTTTTAGATAATGATGTAATTAATAGGTCAATTACGAGTTTACTGGTCTAATGTACCAAAAAAAAAACTTTAAGGACCAAATTAGCCAAATGAAGAAAGTTTCATGTGCTATGTGCAAAAATTATAAGACTAAGGAGAAAAGTCTGAAAATAGCGTCGAAACGATCATCGGAAAATATGTTGCGGGCAGTTCGTCAGAAATTTGGTAAAAAAGTTGTATAAAAGTATTATCTTTTTCTGTAAAACAAGTTTTTAACTATTTTGTAAATAAATATAAAAAGTTGTAATTTTTTTCTTTTAAAAATTGTTGTAATTTTTTTCAATATGACTAAGTGGTAACGGTTTTATATTTCAAATGATCAGTTAAATTAAAAATTATTTATAGAATTGAGTAAACCTGAAGTAAAAAAAACAAAAATAAAAGTTTAATAACTTAGTTATAATGATTTAAACTTAAATAACTTAATAATAACCCTCTTAAAACTTTGATTATCAATTAATTAAAACTACGTTTAACTTAACCCTTTTATCATATATGTCCTGATTAACCCTATTTTTGTAATGGAAGACAAACTTCAGGGGCTAATCGGAAATCCAAAGGACGGAAGCACACACTTGAATCGCAGCGCCAAAGATTTTGCAACAGCAAGCAACATTTTCCTTCTCTCAGATAAATGCGTAGCCACTGACGAAAATCAGCAAAATCCTCATCGCCCATCACATCCTCGTGTTAGAGAAGAAGCATGAGGTAAAACTCGCATTTTTTCATAAGTTATCTCAAGAAACAGATCAACATGTGCTAGATTTTTCGAATTTTATGTATCTTAATCTCCTTTTTTGTTGTTTTAGAAGTTGCAATATCAAACCCTAGAGCAAGTGTCCGATTTTTTCTATGTGGCGGAAATGGAGCTCGAATTCAACAGAATCCATGTAGGTATTCGAAACCGGCCTTCGTTGATTTGTTAGTTATTGGTCAAATTTAGTGGCTTTTGGATTTTGGGCTTCTTATGGCTTCTTAATTATCTTTCTGTTAATGTTTCGGAAGTAAACAACTTTCGGCTTATATTCCACTTTAAGATCGACAACTCACACATAGTGTTTTTACCCTAAACGTGGCTGTTTTCATGGAGAAAAGAGAATCGAAGTTGCCAACTTTTAGATGGATATCAGTTTCCGGGACTAGTAAGGGACAAGTGAATTTGGTTTAGAGAATGGATTAATTTCATATCAAGTAGCAACAAGCAAATTGGTATTCTTATACCATGCAAAACAAGATGCAAGCTTTAACTGGCTCTTACATGTTTTTAGGTTAAAAGACAATTAACTGATTGGTATTATGTGCTTTACACTAGAACATTGAACTTGTAGAACCATACTTTGGAACATTTGGACTATTTAACTATTATTTTATTGTCCAAACTTTTAATGATTCCTAATGCTATGCTGTTGGTTTTATGTGGACGCATACAATTTTTTTCCTTTGGTTTTGTCAAGTTAAGAACTATTGAGTTTCACCATATGTCAATTTGGAACATTCTTTAGAATTAGATAAACAAATCCAAAATCACAAGGGTGTTTTGGAGATTCAAAGAAGTCCTCACATTTCTAGAAAAAGGTGTTGATGAAACTGGAGGTGGATAGATACAATAGGACTTATATGTACGGAAGATATACGTGATCTTTTATTTTCTATTTGGCTCTTTTGTTCTTCGAGATGAAGTTGATGAAAGGAATGACATTTATGTTCTTTATTTACAAAATTCAAGTTGAATTCACGTGACTTCATCGAGAGCCAAACGAGCATTTTGCACTCTTTTAGTTGGAAAACAGGGGAAGTTGAGGGGCTTAGGTCTAAATACAATTTATCATGAGGTTTATGGGCCCTCTCTCAAGAATATGAACTTTATAGGCCTATTTCCAATTTGGCTCAAAGTTCATAGGCCCAAATAGTGTCATTCCACTCCCAAATCTCTCCTACTAGGCTCACTCTCCATATTAATTCTAGATAGAGATTTAAAGAAAGAGTATATTGGGATTATTTATTGTCGGGAAGAGAATCATTTGGAGTATTACACTCATTGACACAAAACCCTAATCATCTGTGTGTTGATTGATGGAGAAGGGTGAACAAACAGATAGACATTCCCAATGTTCATATTTGGGAAAAAGAGCAAACCGCAACCTTGTTTGCAGTAAGAAGGTTTGTTGGCTCCATAGCACATGTGTTGTCGATTTAAGATCCCTACTTATGTATCTTCACTAATCTTTTACTTTTAGTAGGGTTTTTTCTTTTGATATGTTTCTTTGATTTTTATACGGATCAATCCATGTGCGAAATTTACTTGACACGAGTATCTCCTTCGGTTAGCGAAAATTTTGTTGATCCCTAATAGAAAAGCTATCTTTGTTCCCTTATTTGTGTTTATTTCACCTGCATTTTACTTTCCTTGTATGAGGAAAGAAAGATTAGAAAGATTTGGTTTTTGATCAATGGTAAGTGATCTTGATCAATTGATGTGGACGATTTGTTCTAAAAGTGAAGATCTTGGGGTTTCATTTTTGATTGGATGCTAATGCTGTTGCTGTCAATAGAAGTAAAAATCCGTAAACTTGATGCATAATTTTTGTCCCAATATTCTTATCGGTTACACTCAAACTTATACATGTTAATATGATACAAGATCTTTAATTAACTATACATTTACCAGGGTTTTGAAAGCAAAAGTTCCTGTGAGTTGGCAGTGAGAGCAACACTAATTTGATAATGGACCTTAACCTTACTTTAGATCATACTGTCTAGATTTGCTTATATCCTTCCAGGTCTATTGGTCAGTTGACCTACAAAATGCATGTGAGAGTTAGAGAGTGGGCTTGGTTGATGCTATAATTTCATTCTGTTCTGTTTACTTTATTTGCCTTAGTACTGATCTAAGCTAACCTCCATCCAGATTCTATCTAAAATTGCACTTTTCAATGTATTGCTATTGAAATATGATTACCCATATCTATGTTATATTGACACGTTTGTAATAACAGTAATATAACTATGCTCCTCAAGGCTTAGCATTAAAGACATATCTCATATGTAGTTTTCATTATTAATGGTTGTCTGAGGAGGTTTGCATGCATTTGACACTTGTATGATACAAGTTTATCATATTTCTGATAATCCTATACTAACACTATGAACATTTTGTTTAATGCTCAGTTACCTGAAGGAGTGGCTCCATTCACACATATTACTCGAAATGAACGTTCAGGCCGGAAGTATGTTATTTCTTGCTCCCATTCATTATGATTAATGATAAATTAATTAGTCTGTCCACTGAATTTTTTATAATACTTGATGAATATGCTTTTTGGTCATTTCTGCATATAATGCTCATTCATTTAAGAGAATGCATTAAGTTGGCCTAACTTTTTTTTATTTTTTGCTTGACTTGTGTCCTTGCTCCTAAGTTGTCTTGTTTTTCTCTTTTTGTGCATCTCTGGGAAATTAGCCTCACTTTTGTCTTCCTCAACTTCATTCTGTTGTGCTTGGTCATGCATTCCATATATTGTTGGTTTTGTCTTATGATTTTTGGAACAAAAGAGAATTTAGAGTTTAGTAGGAAGATGATATTGACCCCAAAATGTAATCTTCCTCATTACAGCAATGCCAACTCCCTATATCCCTATAATCATCTTACTCCAGTCAGTGTCACCCCCACTCTTATACCCTTTTCCCACAAAAACCACCCCTTTCACTCTCTTGAACATGTCAGCAAGTAAATGTGATGGTGGATATGGCTTTCTGACTTGAAAGTTGTATCTATGTGTCTCCTTTTGTTCTTCTGTTATGCCCTTGTACTCTTTACTTGAAAGTTGTGGTGTCAGAAGTTTTAAGTTGTAAATAGAGATGCAGTTTCAGCTTCTTTTTCTAGACTTGAGCTGTACCTGTGTGTTTGGTTTGGAGTTTGGACTAGCTTTGAAGTTGTAATGTATGTATGTGTTTGTACTTTGTAGGCAGCAGATAAAGAAAAAAGATGAGGATATTGCTGTGTGTGAATGCAAATTGGATCCTGGTAAGACTGAGCTTGCATGTGGAGAGAGGTGTTTGAATGTATTAACCAACACAGAATGCACCCCTGGATATTGCCCTTGTGGCACCTATTGCAATAACCAGGTACATTATAATTTTTATTATTTATTTTTGTAGCTTAGAAATTTATTCATAAAGGACTACATTTTGTGAATGAGTTTTAATGTGCCACCATTTACAGAGGTTTCAAAAATGTGAATATGCAAAGACAAAGTTATTCAAGACGGAGGGCCGTGGATGGGGTCTTTTAGCTGATGAAAATATCAAGGTTTAATATTTTATCATATACTACATTATATATATATATATATATATATATATATATATATATATATATATATAAAATCTATCTTAGATGTTTGTTTACGTTGGTATGACTTATTGAGTAGGCTGGACAGTTCATTATTGAATATTGTGGAGAAGTAATATCTTCAGAAGAAGCAAAGGCCAGATCTCAAACTTATGAAGCTCAAGGTTAGAATGTGTGGTTTGGTTTATGAGTGTAACTAATGACCAACAAAACATATATAATAGTGTTATTTATTGGCATTGCATTTATAATTTTTTATGCAGGATTAAGGGATGCATATATAATTTCTCTTAATGGCAGTTACTTTATTGATGCCACAAGGAAAGGAAGCCTTGGTAGATTTATAAACCATTCCTGGTAAGGATTAACTAACTGATTACATTCCCATTTCCATTTCCATTTCCATTTCCATTTGTGGATTAAGTAAGTAACTTCATTCTTTCTGCAGCCAACCAAATTGTGAGACTAGAAAGTGGACGGTTTCAGGGGAAACTCGGGTTGGGATTTTTGCAAAACAAGACATTTGTGTTGGAACTGAACTTGCATATGACTATAATTTTGAATGGTATGGTGGCGTTAACGTGCGTTGTCTGTGTGGGGCCCCTAACTGTTCTATTTTTCTTGGTGCAAAGTCTCAGGGTTTCCAGGTAAATATGTTTTGCAAAGTTTTTTCAATTGCTCATATTTTAATCCATTCTATTGTTTTCTTAACACTTCAGGAGCATAATCATGTCTGGGAAGATGGCGATGACAGGTTGGTTAGTGTGTGTGTGTGTGTGTGTATATTTTTTTTGTATTTACATGAAGATGATAAAACATTTGGGATTTGGTATTGTTTTCCATGAGTTCAGATATACAGTTGATGAATTCCCTCTGTATGATTCTGCTGAAGATGAGGCACCTTCAGAAAAGGTGAACAAGATTACTACAGAAGAACCCCCTTCAGTAGTAACAGTGAGAAGAAACGAGGTTAACAACAACAACAACAACAATGGTTTTGGATATAAACACAAGACCAATTTTTCAGGTGGTAACATTAAGCGTGGTGGTGGTGGTGGTGGTGGTATGGTGGTTTCTGGGGCGAATGGTAACAACGGGCCTGCAAAGCGGGCAGGTAAACGCAGACCGAACCGAAAGCAAAAGGCTTCGGGCAGGAAACCGGTGAATGGAAAACGTGTTGCACAACTCTTTGCTTCAAAGAAAGTACAAGATCAACTCGTAAAATGCGAGGTAGCAATGGATCACTTATTTAATTTCATAAAATAAATTTTTTTTATTTATTTATTGCATGCAGGAGATAAGAAGTGAAGCGAGTGTGATGCTTGATGCTGTGTATGATGAAATACGGCCTGCAATTGAAGAAAGGGAAAGGGAGAGTCTGGACAGTTTGCCCACAAATGTAGCAGAAAAGTGGATAGAGGCTTCCTGCTCTAAATTAAATGCAGATTTCAACTTGTACTTCACAGTCGTCAAAAATGTCGTCTGCCCTCCTCCTCCTCCTCCTCAAACTTAATGTCCTTCTTCATCAACAACAACATATTGCATATGCATGTTTGGGTCTGGAATTTCATGATGTAATTTTATTGTTCAAAAAGTTTGTGAATGGTAGGAGCCTACTTTTTTTCATACAAATTCTTTGCATAGTCAGCAAGGTAAGGTGGGTGTTGGTTCAATTTCAGATTTCATGAATTCTTTGTTATAAAACTCAAATCAGAAAAAGGTGTTGTTCAATTTCAGGAACTCTCACAGTTTGATGATATATTTTATTTAAAGTGACATGACATGACATGCCATTCCAAGTTTTGTTAGATCATGCTCTCTTCTCTTCGACGATATAACTTCATGGCAGCCCTGTCGTGTCGTGTGATGCATAATTCAATCTCTTGTCTTGAGGCTTGTTACTCTCACTTGAAAGAATTAATTTATTTTCTTTATTTTTTGGGGAAATAACATTTCACACTTTATGGATATTAAAGCAGCGTTGATTATTTTATTGGAAAATGACTTATAAGGGTAATATAGTTCTTTTTTTGTATACATTTAGTCCTTATTGTTATTTTTTTTTTTGTAAAGTAAGTCTTTTAATTTGTTGTTTTGTACACATTCAATTCTTATGACTGATTATTTTTGGTTAAATTTTTAGTTTTTACACATTTAGTCTTTAATATTTTTTTATTGCAAAATAAGTCTTTGTTTTTGTACATATGGAGTCCTTATGACCGATTTTTTTTAGGTTCTCACGTGGCATCCTATAGAGCACAATAATTAATGAGGTGTTCTTAGATATAGTTTTTCATTTATATCAATAACCTAATTCATAAATTGGTCAAATAATGGTGATGTTTTAATTTTCTCCAAGAGAATATCTTTGGCTTCAATTTCATCTATCTCAATAGTAGACAATGAGATTCTTTATTATTGTTTTCTCTCAACTCGAATTGGGATTTTCAAGACAAAATAACACCCTGAAAAAAAGTTTAGAGTCTTTTCCGATTTCTTGCTATGCCGATTTTGACCATTTTTCTGCAAATGTTTTTTTTATTATTTTTAAATTGACCCCGGATTTTAAAGATGAGTTTGCCGCTGTTAAAGAAATGTTTCCTGTCTAAACTACCTTGAATCAACAGGGTGATACAATGCAATGGTGGTAGAAAGGAAAAAACATGACACTTAGATTGTGCCAAATAGAAGAGTAAATTACACGAATGGTCCCTGTGGTTTAGGGTAATTTGCGCGTTTGGTCCCTAACTTATTTTTTTAACTCGGAAGGTCCCTAATGTTTGTTTTTGTTACGCGTTTGGTTCCTGTCTTACAAAAAAAAAACTATTTTACCATTGATTTTTTAATTTATTTAAATAAACACACCCTCAACCCCACCCCTATCACCTTATCTTACCTTTCACACCATTTTTCCCTATTTAAATAATAGTCTTTTTAGGTAAGATAGGGACCAAACACGTAATAAAAACAAACAGTAAGGACCAAGCGCGTAACAAAAACAAACAATAGGGACTTTCCGAGTTAAAAAAAATAAGTTAGGGACCAAACGCGCAAATTACCCCAAACCATAGGGACCATTCGTGTAATTTACTCCAAATAGAAAAGAGACTTAGGCCCCGTTTGATACGCATCTTTCCAGGTCCAAACAGATCTTTCTGGCTGAATGGACCGGAAAGACTGTTTGATTTGTACAAAAGAAAGGGTCTTTCCCGGTAAGATATGTCTTTCCCAGAAAGCCCCAAAATCATATCTTTCTGACTGAATGGGCTGGAAAGACAATTATACACCAAACCCCACCTCTTTCTTTCTTTATTGGATTATTAATTTTTTTAAATAACTTTTTTTAATTATATTTTTTATTGAATTATTACTTTTTTCATCATTCAGCACAGTTAATCAGATGTACAATCAAACAGCATGATTTCTTTCCCAGTCAGAAAACTTTCCCAGACAGCACTTTACCAGACAGCACTTTCCCAGACAGAAACTATCAAACGGGACCTTACTTGAGCAACAATAACAAATTATTGCAATATTTTAAAGAGCTTTATTATTTGTGTGTATTAGAATTTATTTAACCTCAAAGGAATATTATTGCATGCAACTTAAAGAGTTTTATTATGAAATACATTTTTTCCCAAGTCCCATATCTAATAGAGTCGTGTGTAGCTAGCTAGCTCAACTGCAACCAGTTGGGAATGAGATAGCAAGTCCAGATTTCATTTGAAACTCTACTCCAATTCCTAAGTCTCATGTAGTCATGTAATGTTAACTAACAGAAGCAACCCAATGACAATATCAATATGGCAGATTGAACTCTTGCAACAAGTCTTAAAAAAACATTAATTAAATTATGAACATACATAGATACATAATAACATTTACAACAATTTTGGATAGCTGGCTGGGAAAAACAAAGGGAAAGTTCACTAACAAATCATGATGATGTGATGGGATGCCAATTTTGACAACTTCACTTACTATGTGAGTGAGTCGACAGTCAGTCATCATCAAAATCAAAATCAAGTGTAGGAACTAAAAAGTGGATCGATGACCAACATTTTATCTATTCCACCCATCATCATCATCATCATCATCATCATGTCATGTGATTTCCATTAACAGCTACTTGACTTGTAGTACATCTGCAACAAAAAAGAAGGCAACATCACGTCACATCACATCATTCCGGGAAACTAATGGGCCCAGTTTTTTAAATAGGACAGAACAAAACAGGCTGTATTGCATTTGTGCAAAAGACGTGAATGCCCTCCACATCCACGTCAGCAAAAATAACCCTAGATAGCTTGTTGAGTCCCGTCCCGTTAAAACAAAATGCAAAAGATATATGAGAGAGAGAGAGAGAGAGAGATATTAAAAATTTACAGACAAGACAGGATATACATACAGGAAACATGTGCAGCTGATGACTCCACTTTCATATTCATCTGCCATCTGTGATCTATCTATCTATCTGACAACAACAACAAACATTTTTTTTTCTTTTTCTTTCGGTGTGTCTTTGAACTGGAGCTGGAGGAGATCATGCTTATAAATTAGGATTTGTATGTGGATGTGGATCCTCTTTCAACCCTTTACTCAGTAAATCATAGTTGATCGATGCCAGTTGCGAAAGATTCTGAACCAAACACAACAAACCATCTTCATGTTAATTATTAACATCAACATACAATGAAAGCAATATATATATATATATATATATATATATATATATATATATATATATATATATATATCACAGCAACATAAGCACATTAACAAGTAAGTAATTACAATGTATTTACAGTTTTTACCCCCATAATAGTAACATATTTTACATGTTGATGGGCAATGTAGTTTGTTGTTACATGTTGCTACTATTCATAAAAAGAGCTACGTACATTGCTACTATCAGTAAGGAATCATAAGCATGTTGCTATTATGTGTAAGGAAATGCAAGTAAGTTTGCTATTATGGTACATTTCACAACTTTTAGGTTATATATTGAAATCAGGGGGTATAAAATAAAATATACAAAAATGCTGTTGCTAGTGACTAGTTCAGTTATGTTAGGGGTGGCAATTGATGACACGACACGACAAAAATACACGACACGAAACGAAATTGGGACGAAATTGAAATTTGAATTTGTGTTCGTGTTGTGTTCGTATCAAGAATAAAAAACACGACGTCATGTCGTGTCGTGTTCGTGTTCAAAATTCGACACGAAATTGACACGATTTAGCATTTGTCAGTCGTGTTTGCCGTGTTATGTATGATTATGTATTAATTAAATAAATTAATTGTTATATTATGTCATCTTTGTCGTGTTTGTTGTTTTTTAATCGGTTCGTTTTCGTGTTAGTTGAAAAAAAACACGACATCGTGTCGTGTCAGACAAAAACACGACACGATGGCCCGGTTTGCCACCCCTAAGTTATGTTTATAATTATCTTAATCTAGAGACATATACGTAAATTTATGTCTAGGTATAGAGATCTCTGTATACATATATCATATTATGCAATCAATATACAAGATATTGTGGTTTATTATGGTCTCATAGTCTAAGGTTTACCTACCCTAAAAATCTAGCATTTACTGTTTCGCCATCATAACTCCCACAAGTTTGCCTTTGCACTTACCAAGTATGGCTACTGCAGACAACTTATTCGACCGTTGATAAGAAAAAAGAAAGAATGGAAGAAGAATCAAAAGGAGAACTGAATTTATTCAATCAGAGAAGCTCAAAATGAGTCTTCCTGCCCAAGCAACTAAGCCGAATACAAAAACAACCTGAATTTTCTGAATGATTTCCCTATCCCATTCTACTGATATATATAGATCTTATTCTAACTGACTCCCACGTAACAGAATTATTCCTTGGCACGTGAATTAGATCTCCTTCGATAAACCATAAATGGTTTGGACCCATTGGGCGGCTCCATATCATCCATTTGTTCTTTATCAACCGTGTTGTGTTGATGGAACAATTCCCTATCCATCTAAACGCCTGTGCCTGGATAATCCATCCCAAACCCCCCACTCCAAGAGGCGATCTTAGTTATATCCAATTTGGATATCCAACGATGCTGATTACTTCAACTATCTCTAAAGCCTCCTTCCATCATGTCAATGATGTCACCACTCACAAACTCTTGCTTTGCCTTATGCACGTGAGAATACAACTTGAAGACACACCTTCTCAAAATTGAGCCTATGAAAGGGGCACAAGAATATGCACAAGAATATGCAGGTGCACTTGTTTCTACACAAAGATCTAGTTATGCTTACCAATACCATCTCTGGTCTTGAGGAAGAATGCAACAGCCAACAGTCTCATTCATATCTACCATCAATTCATTGCGTGATAATTCCCTATTGCATTACACGCCCTACTCAACGATCATGATTACATGCGTCAATTCACGCCACGAGCAACAATCTTAATCTTGGTCCGTCCTATTGGCTGGCTTTCAATTCAATTGGTGCCTAACCGCCTGTAAAGCTTCCTATGGTAGGCTATCAAGTATCAACAACCCATTTAGTAAGGTCTCCAATGAAACAAAACACATATTATTATTATTATTATTATTATTATGGCACTTGCAATCGTTTGACTCCTCTACTATTCGTACTAGTCTCAATGCCAATGTTGTTGACAGGGAGCAACCAACCATGAAAGCATGGATCATCTCTCCTATCCTTTGTATTGCTTCCTCCCTGACCACACAACACCTTCCATCTCTCTAATATTCCATACATCCGAATACACCAACAATCTTCGAAAAACTTGTCTTGAAAATCATGTATATTTTTTAATTTCATTCAACCTTTTTTTTTTTTGTGAATGATGAATCTACCCTTACATATAACCCCAATGAAAATGGTCTCTACTCACTTCGTCTTCCTCAACTTCATTCTATCAACAAAGTCTTTCTTTCTGCTGCTCGTGCATCCTCTAAGCATCTTAGTCATCCACATGAGCGTCTTTTACATTCTTTGTTATCTAGATTTTCACTTCCTGTTACAAATAACCATTATCCATTTTCTGCACCTCTTGTCTAATGGGACAATTGTGCAAACTTTTTCTACCCATTTCTTCTTTTCGAAGCAATAAAATTTTAGATTTAATATATTCGGATGGCCATATCACTTTATGTTATGTGTTGATTATCATTCTCAGTAGTCAGTAGATGTGGATATTTCTACTAGCTCGAAAATCAAATGACTACAGCACCTTCAAACTTTGTCACCTTGTCTCTTGGAATTGTTCACCAAAGATCTTGTCTTCACATTAGTGAGCAAAACGGATTTGTTGAGCGTTGTCATAGACACGTTGTTGAAACACGCTTCACTACTCGCAAACAAACCATCTACATGGAGCAACCCCATGGTTTCATTGATCCATAACACCCGGACCACGTTTGTCTGCTTTACAAATCTATCTATGGCCTTAAACAGGCTCCACAAACATGGTTTTCAAAGACTTCCTCAAACTCTACCACTCCACAGACATTTGGTTTCATGGGCATCAAGACCGATCCCTCATTCTTTATTTACCCACGTAAGGGAATTGCTCTATATAGGTTACTTGGTCTATGTCGATGACATTAGTCATGGGCAATAAGATGGTGGTTATTGATCACGCATTGTCCATCAACTCACCAAGGCCTTTTCCCTTAAAGACTTGAGGCCACTTAACTACTTCTAGAGTCTTAAAATTGTTCCCCATGACTCAAATGTCATGCTTCCCCAAAGGAACTTTTACAATGGACTAGCCTTTACGAGTCCAAACTTATGTCCTTGCTCATAATCACATCCACTTCGAGCAGTGTTACATTATGTTTTCCGATCCAATAAAATATCAAAACATTGTTGGTGTTCTACAATGCGTGACTATCTCGGCCCGACATCACATAAAACATTTATGGTAAACAAAGTGTGTCAATTTATGCATGCCTATATAAAGAACCATTGGTCTACGGTTAAGTGGATTATACGTTATATCTTTGCAACACTGTTGCTCATGGTATGCTTATACGTCAAACCTCAAGCCCAATACTTGAAGCCTTCACCAGTAGTGCTCGTAAGCAAAATACTTCCATTGCTAATCTCTTCTCTCACAACATTCTCGAATGCCGACCGGGTTACCCAAACGATCATCACATAGTTAAAGTACAAAGAACAATTTCTTCATCTTCCACCGGGTTAGAGTGCAAAGCACTTGCTTATACAGTAGCTAAACTTACTTGGCTCCAAATGAACTTGGACCCTCAACTCCCAATTTATGTTGTGACACTTACCTCTCTATTAATCCTATCTTTCATGCTCGTACAAAGCATGTGAAAGTTGATTTTCACTTTATTAGAGAAAATGTTGCTCGGGGAAGGGGAAGTCTTGGTGTATTAGACTACAAATATCTTCACAAAACAATTACCAACTCCTAGTTTCTCTTCCTACGGTCCAAGCTAGCGTGTATTAGACTAGTTTAGTTATGTCTAGTAATCTTAATCTAGAGGGTAGCTATGAGTAACCTTTATCTCTCTCTCTCTCTCTCTCTCTCTCTCTCTCTCTCTCTCTATATATATATATATATATATATATATATATATATATATATAAAGATCTCTTTGTACATCATATTATACAATCAATATAAAAGAATTGTTGCAGTTTACTATTGGTAAAGGAATGTAAGTACACTGCTATTATGGGTAAAAACTAAAATACATAAACAAAAACTGTTGGACCCATTTCCTTTTTGGCTAAAGTGTTTAATTTTATTAATTTGACTAGAATTCATATAATAAATAAGATGTAAAGGCGAGGCATACCTTGAAGGAGAAATTACTAAAAGAATAGTTGACAGAAGTTCCGGATTCAAGTTCAGCAAGACCCCCAAAATCATCAGCCTGCGACCAAAACAAAACAGAAAGAAAATCATAAAAAAAGTTGAAAGTTTCAATCATTTTTTATAAAAAATAAAATCTACTACTAACCACTTCATCATTACGATTGCTTAGGCAGCTACTACTACCACTCATGCTTCCATCGTCACTAGAATCCTCTGTTTCACTTGCTGCATATACCTGCTCTGAGTTATTCCATGTGTACCTACTTGTGAAATAACTTGTGTCCAGTGCACTCTCTGATGAAGGCACAAATGCAGCCTGACACAAAACATAATATTATTTCTACTTTCTTTTAAATCATCAGATCAAACAAAGTTTAATAGTTAATGCACCTTTTGCCTGGCAAGGGTATCCCAGTTAATATCCCTAAAATATGGATGCTGTTTCACCTGTTGCATTTATCAAATTATTCAGCTTCCTGTTCACAATGATTAATGTTGATCAAGAAAGCAGACCTCGGTTGCTCCCCTAGCTCCAAGTCTCTGGTTAGGATCTTCTGTCAGTAATCTGCAGTGCACAATGATTGAATTCAGAAAAATGTATTTTAAATTTTAAAGATGATAATTAAAAAGTTTCTCTTACTGATCAATGAGATCCTGGGCATCAGGGCTCATTTCATCAGGCACTGCAGGCCAGGGTATGTTACGGTTGAGAATGTTGTCAAATATCATCTGAAAAAACAGTGAAGAAAAGGTAAGATTACAGCAACTAACAAAGAAGTGAAAGTAGGAACCCCAACCCCAACCCCACCTGAGGGTGCTCTGCATTGAAAGGAGGAATGCCAACAATCAGCTCAAATAGTATTACACCAACAGACCACCAATCCGCTGATGTACCTGAAAGATACATTTTTTTTTCATGCATGAGATTTTATAAGCAATTCGTGTCATTATTATATCAAGTTAGTTGTGATTTGTGAAGAAACCATGTCCAGTTCCCAGAAGAATCTCGGGTGCCAAATAGTCTGGAGTTCCAACAGCAGACCGGTTTTTGCGTCTTTCTTGTTGAGTCTCAGTGGCAGATAGAGATAGAGATAGAGATGGAGATGGAGATGATAGAGATGACTGAGACTCATTATCACCCAATAGTGATAGTGATGTGCCACTCACTGCTGGACCAGATAAATCGTCTGTACTGTTAATTAGACCAACCTTTGATAGCCCAAAATCTGTTAACTGCTCACAAAACACAAAACAATTATCCAAGCATATGCTTACTGAATAGTTATTTGTATGTTTATAACCAAAACCCAAACCCAAACCCAGAAGCAAGTTATAACTTATAAGAGATAGATAAGCTACCTTAATATGACCATCATGTGCAATCAATAAATTATCCGGTTTTAGATCACGGTGAACCACACGTAGAGAATGTAGATATTCCAAAGCAAGCACCTGCAGTGCACAATATATCAAAACTCAACAACAAACTTCCATTCATTTGTCTGTCTATTATAATTTATGGCATCCTACTTTCAAAAATCTATTCTACCCAATTATATTTATAGCAATATCCTCCACAAAAGAAAAAATTGGAAGTAATCATACAAACTTGCATTATGGAAGAGGTTTGTTATTTAAAATAATCAAAGGGTGTTAGATTGTAGGGGGCTTAGTGTTATTTTTATTGTTTAGAGTCTATCTATTCTTTCGTAACAACCTACTGTGACCAAGTTGAATAATAGTATATATATATATATATATATATATATATATATATATATATATATATATATATAAGGCGTTAGGGTCAGGGATTTGGTAGGCAGAAATTGAATTTAGTACTTGTTGAATTGTAGACCTATAATTTTATTTTCTTTTAGTTATTTTGAAATAAGAATTCAGTCCAGTTTATATCATATAATTGGCATTGATAGTTGATAAGAAATGAAATATACACAAATAAAAACATACCACTTCTGCAATGTATATACGAGCAACATCTTCATCCAAGCAGCCTAAGTTTCTCAATAACGAATATAGATCACCCCCATTCAAGTATTCCATGACAAGGTACAAATTTTCGCGACAAGTAAAAGAATAAAAGAAACGGACCTGTCACAATTTAAGTATTTATATTTTCTAAAAAAAGACAATATTATTAAACATCATCATCATATATTATTACCACAAAAGGATTGCGGACGGATATCAAAATATCACGCTCTGCCAATATACTCTCAACCGCATTCTTCCGGATCATGTCAGCTTTCTTAAGAACCTGCAAAAAAATTAAATATAAATATATCATATATAATAAACAAATGAAAGAGAAAGAGAAAGAGAAAGAGTGAGGTACCTTTATAGCAAAAAGATCTCCTGTGGTTCTCTTTTTGGCTAAAAAGACGCGCCCAAATGCCCCACGGCTAATCGGTTTTATAATCTCAAAGTCATCAATGGAAGTGCGGTCCTTATTTCCGGAATGTATAGGGCTGGTTCTCAAGCTCCGTACCACATCATCCTCCAATGGAGCATCTTCATCGATAACCGTGCTTGAGATGTCAACTTTTTCATCATCAACCATCTCACACAGCTGCAAATACTTCTCCCTGCTTGTAACAATTAACATTTAACAATTAACAAACACACGCCTCATAAAAAACATGTTTATTATAAAAATGCTATCACCGACCGAATAAGCTTCTCTATGCGTGCTCCAAATGTCTCGACAGTCAGGGCATCAAACTTTCTCCGGTCGATCACGACTCTCAAGTCATCAAGACACGTCAGCAGATACGACAAAGATCGGTCATCATCCAATGGCGTATTGCCAGCACATCGAGCAATATCAGCAAGCTCATTCATCTACAAAGATTTCAATATCAATGCCTATATCTCATAACAAATAAGAACCTATTACCTAATACCTACCTGTGGAAGGTCATCATGTTCAGAATAGGCACCCTTCCCTGCCAATAACAAGTCTATCTGGCTGGTTTTTGGTGTCATCAATGGAGACCTAGGAGTCATGCTGCCAGCAGATGATGTGGTCATTCCTTGGTCAGATTTAGGACCAAAGCGGGTCCTACATGACATGGAGGGGTGAGCTTTAAGATCATCCATTGATACAGAATTATCAGCTTGATCAGGAAAACAATCAAGCATGTCTTCTGAACCTCTACGTGACCAATCACTAAGCTTAGGGGACATGAAATCACAGTCTTCGGTAACACTTGAACTTGCTTTAGCAGCATCTGGACTTCTATTATCCTTTTGTGAAATCAACTCCATTAACTTTTCTAGGGTTTCAGCAACTCTTACAAGCCGTTCATCTACACGTATACCTGTCTGATCGCAACGATCAGCAATCGCACAAATTCTAGAATGTTCTTCCACGTGTAAAGTCGGAACCTCCTCTTCACAAATCCGACAAATGATGGAAGTTTCATCAGAGATATTCGGTTGATCCCCCCACCCCCACGAAACTCGATGCTGATGCTTAAAAGGCGTGCTAGATTGTGAATCTTTAACAGGCGATAGCTTCATAGTAGTAGTAGTAGTAGTCAGATCCACATCTTTTTCACTGGCTACCCTCTCAATAATAGCATCCAACTTTGTATCAGTCTGTTCCTTGACCACAACTTCTTCTTGGGGGCTTTTTGGTCCAGGTCCAGGAGATGGGAATTTCTTCCAAGAAGCCATTCGGTCTCTACCCGAGTCCAAGGTTTTAGGTATTTCTACAGTAGGAGGATTTGCAGGATGTTGTTGTATGGGTTTTTCTTTCTTGGGTTCCAGCATCCCGTGTTGTTCCTGACTGAAAGATTTTCTTGGTTTTGAGGGTCTTGGAGGAATACGTTTATCTGCTGAATGAAGGGATTGACGGAGTTGAAGAACAAGTTCATCTTCAGCCAATCCGCTTTCTTTATGGAACTGCAGGAGCCTTGTACATCTTGTGAGTATGAAGAGCATTCGGGTGTGAAGCTGTTTCAAGATACCCATGGGGAGCTCTTGACGCCTGTCGTCCAGTTCTTGAACAATCCCCTCACACTGCAACCAAAACTCTCCAGGAGATGTCATGGCACACCTCTGAGCCAACACCAGTAAGTCCTCTAGAGTTTCCTGCCATTGCGCTTGACTTTCTGCATTCTTTTCTAGAATGCCAAGTAAATCTCCAGCAAATATATGAAGATCAGCATCTACTTCTTCCTTTGCTTTGTCAAACTTACCCCGTATCATTGACAAAACCTCCTGCTCCAAATTTAAATCAATCAACTATTTATTTTAATACAAACAAATATACAATACAACATAATAAACCTACCTCTACGTTATTTAAACCTCGAGGCTTCCAAAGTGGGAAAGGTCGTACACCTTTTGAGTTCAATTCATGGGAAAAACTTTTGATGTCCGCGGGATATCTCTTTCTAGGAGCACTTGTAACCCGGAGTATGGCTTGAAACCGGGGTGATTCAGATTCCTTCGGGTTCTCACAATCATATGATGTCTACAAACACACAAAAATATAATGTTTCAGTTACACGTAAACAACTAACTAACTAACTAAGATAATGTTAAATTAAGTAACATTATTACCTTCATCTCTGGTGTACAAATCTCTGAGCTCCTCAACCCTCCAGAGTATCCCCTTGACTTCAGACGCCCTATCATCATAATTGATTCAAACAATAATTTATTGAATGATCGTCTTCTAGTAAGTATTAGAAAGCTACACGACGTATCAGCATTTCAACAAATGCTCAATAAACTACAAACATATAAAATTATCATATGCCTTAAAGCAAGTACCTCTAACAACTAGAATGTCCACAGGCCATCAGATGTACTAGAAATTACAAGTTTTGCCCTAACAAATAATACATATCCGCATAACATGATAACTAACTTAAGTATTTACAGCTAACTGTCTGAAGTTGAGGCATTCCTAGAAACAATTTGTTTTTTAGTTTAGAATAGTTCCATGACTGAGTTAGCCATATAAACGTATTAGATTATGGAATGTATGCGATCTTATAATTTGGAAAGTTTTAGGTTCGGATGATTAAAGCCAAAATTCAATTTTTTGGTCGGAGGAGGAACATAGGCAGAGTCACTAAGCTAACCATTTGGTGTGTCTATTATCTAAAACCTAAACATAAAAGGGAAACACCATAGATGATTAAAGAAAAAAAAAAAACACATCATGAGAAGTTATCCAAATCGTACCAGCTTCTGATGAAGATTCTACATTTCGTAGTGGCGAACGGCCTAAAACATTGGGGTTCTGATCTCTTGAAAGCAAGCTTTTAGTGGTGGCGTCTGAAGCGCTGACATTGTCGGCCCATGAACCCCGATCAACATTTTCGAAAGAAGAAGGTATCTTTTTCTTATCAGCAGCAATCCCCATCTTTTTGAAGCTACCCTCATCACCACCTGCGCTGTTTTTTGCTTTAGAAAGATTACTGGCCCCAAGCGAAGACATTTTGCTATTAGCATTGTTATTATTACTATCTCTATTGAACCCCAGAAAGCTCTCTCGCGGCAGCGGCCCCGATCTGGTCTTGATCCGATTCAGCCCAAGTGAAGACGCCAATATTGGGGAAACCGTCGGCGGAACTTCCGCCGCAGATTCCCGCGTCGACTTGGATGATGTTGATGCTGCTCCAGAGCTAGGTCTTGTGCTGACTGGAATCTGAGTCTGAGCATGAATCTTTGATTCAGTGCCTACTGTTACGTCTTTCCTGGTCTGATTCTGGTGCTTTAGGTTTGAAGTTGAAGTTGAGCCATCTTTGACTTGAGTTTGACGGAACGAAGAACTGCCACCGATCGGCCGATGATGATCTTCTTTACTTGCCGACTTGGGTTTCTTCTTTTCGGATCTGATGGGAGAATTTGAGTTAGAACCAATAGATCGAGGACTGTTGGATCCCTCGGGGCTTGAAGTGCCGGATGATTTCTTTGAAGAGAAAAATCTACCTTTAAACACCATTATATCATACTATTACTATTACTATTAGGGGGTTTCAGCAATCTAACATATATGTATGGGTATATCTGATTGATGGCTGCTTCTGCTTTCACTCACTGCTATGTGTTCATCGTACCACGGGGAAAAAGCTTGGATTTTGGTATTATTTGATTTAGGGGTTTTTTTTTAAGAGGCAAAAGTCATTTTTTAAAAAGTGACAAAAAGCCAGTTTTTCTTATATCAAAAATCCAAAAATAGCTTTTAAAATCATTTTACCAAACATCTTGCTACTTTTGGATTTTTGATATAAGAAAAACTGATTTTTTGTGACTTTTTCAAAAATGATTTTTGCCTCTAAAAAAGATAAGTCAAACACCCTGTTAGAGGGTGCTTGGGATTTCTTTTAGAACTTTTAAATTTTTTAAAAAGTTAAAAAAATGACAAAAGTTGTTTGGATAATAAAAAATATCTTTTGAAATGACTTTTTGTAAAGAAGAAAAAAAATAGTTTCAAAAAGTCACATTTTGTGACTTTTGGGGACTTTACATATAAAAGCTAAACAAAAGTCATTTTATTAAATCCAAACACATTTTAAATATCATCTTTTGCATAAAGTCCTTCTATCAAAAGTCTTTCTACCAAAAGAACTTTTGATGTTCAAAAGCAATCCCAAACACCCCCTTAAATCACAAAACGGCCCCGCCCGAGAATAGAAAATAATAGTGGTTAAAAACTTAAAACGTCAAATTATGTAAAAGTTGTTTTACTTTAAGCCAAGCTATTCTAATCTTTATTTTAGAATCAAACATGCATATCATTTTACTATCTTACACATCTATAATTACAGATAGATGAGCAAAGCCACTCGTGAGTTATTATCCCGCTAATAGAAAATATTAGTGGTTAAAAACTTAAAATGCCAAATTATGTAAAAGTTGTTTTACTTTAAGCCAAGCTATTCTAATCTTTATTTTAGAATCAAACATGCATATCATTTTACTATCTTACAACATCTATAACTACGGGTAGGTGAGCAGAGCTACTTGTAAGCTGTTCGGGATCAACTCGTTAAAAACTCGACTCGAGCTCGAGTTAAATGAGCCTGAACACCGAGCTCAAGCTCAACTTAAGGCTCATTTATTAAAAGAGCATGAGCGAGAGATTTTGATGTTGAGTTCAACTAATGTAACACCAGTCAAAATAGGTCAACAACAGTCACATATGATCATGTCAAACAAGTAAAGTAATAAAATTTCTATGTAGTTCATGGCAAATTCTAATACAAGTATGAACTTTCATACAAACCTTATGGTATAACTCAAAGTACACATCCATAGAATTCCAAAAGATTTTAACAAATCTCAATCTAACTTCGCATGAAGAATTTATGATAAACTCTAATACTATAAATCTCTGTAATAATAAGAAATTAAAATATAGTGAGAATTAGCTATTGGAATCTAAAAGAAAGTTGTGGTACTTGGAAATACCTATGTGTGGATATAAAGAACGTAAAAAACGGAGCTCGTATGCAAAAGATATGATCTTCCAAAGATCTAGCAGTCCGAGAGCATGACACGTGGCAGAAACCCTAATTTGTCATAGCTCATGACGTGAGCATGTATTCTCACGACGTGAGAGTGCTCCAGGACACTTCTCAAGGCTAGAATACAAATGACAAGTTACGGAGTGATAAGTTTAGGGCTCACGACATGAGCATGTTATTCTCACGACGTGAGATGTCAACCGGACACCTTCCGAAGCTAGAAACGCAAATGGCAAGTCTACGAGGTGATGCAGCCATAGCTCACGATGTAAGCTTATTATTCTCACGACGTGAGAGGGCCTTGGACATCCTATAAATAGAAAGTTCGAACCTAACTCTCCTTACACTAAATTTCCTTTCTCTCTCTCGTTTGTTGATGGCATTCCTTGTCCCGAGCCGGACGATCACGAACCGCTGACCGTTTCTAGTTAAATTCTATCAAATCACGCTACTAGGGTGAGTTTTACGGCCCCACTCTTTAATGTTTTCGGGGGGAAATGCATGTTAAATATTATATATAAGTTAATATTATGTTTATATGATCGTATGTTCGGATCAACATAAAATTCTATTAACCAGGATATAGTAGTTTTAAATCATATATATTTATGATATATCTAATATTTTGGAAACTATACAACTATTGGTATGTTATTATTATAAGTTTTACGTTGGTTAAAACTTCATATTGATCTATATATTTGATAATTTGAAATCATCTTTGACTTGTTAAGTGTGTTGCTATTATTGGTTTTATGTAAGATAAAACCTGGTCTTTACTTCAAGTTATAGTTGTTGTACTGCCTAAGTATTATGAAAATTAGGAGTAATGTTTAAAGCATAGTCTAGTAACTTAGGGTTTTAGACACGAATATGCTTTCACTGTTAGAACTACAGGAACTCGATAAAGTCTACATGAGCTATTATATTCATAAACTAAGATTGGAAGTCTTAGGGGAAATCCTATGACCTGTAACCGCTAATCTCGTGTGAGCGAGGAAGTTTATTGTGGTCCGGCATCGATGAAGCACGCAGAGTATTTATATTGGTGGAATCCTTCGTGGTACCACAAGCAAAATCTTTTATGGCATCAATGGTAGAATCCTTCGTGGAACCATTAGTGGGATCTTTTAATCAAAGGTCTTGTATGTCATATAGCAGCGGTTATGGACTCACGCTAGCACAATTTTAGAAATATTATACTTTGTTGATATACAAGTATTAATGTTAAGTATAAGTTTCTCAAACACTTATACTCTAAGTACAAGGAATTTGTAGGTTTTCTACTTATTCATTAAGTAAACAATTATGCATGACATATATACTCGTATAGAATTGTAATAAGATTTATATGTAGTAACCTTCCTTGATTTAGGTATATGGAGATTGTAGGTATATCACTTTTTTAGTAAGTAAACCATTATACCTATGATATATACTATATGTTGAAGACAAGTATGAGTCAGAAGGACACTCTTAAACTATGATTTATACTTTTGAAACCTGGAAAAAGTATTATTTTACTAAGAGTCAAAACTTGTGGACTCACCAACTTTATGTTGACATATTTTCAAAACGCATGTGTTTTCAGGAACTTGATAAGCTGGGATGTTACTTGAACAGGGAAAGTTTTACTGTTATCCTTTCTGTTCATATGGAACATATATATGTTAAGACGTGTGCGATAATTCGGATACTATGTAATAATCACTAGGAAACATGAATAATGTAACTTTCTATCATTAATAAAGTTATGTAGTTTATAATAATTCTTTTGTACTGTTTAATGTATGTTTGATAATTGTGATACAAAAATGAAGTTACACAGCCCGGTGTTTCCGCCTCCGGCCGGGGGTGTGACAGATGGTATCAAAGTTATTGACTATAGTGAACTAGTACTTTCTTAGGAAAGAAAGACTATAGTCTAGGGCTTACTCTATTAGGTTTAGGTATATCCTTTAACCTACAATAAAAAGTATTATTAATTATTCTACTGAAGGACTACTTACGGGAACGGTGACAGGATATACACGTCGCTTTGGGTTGTTAGATTTCAAAACGTCTATATGCTAAAATGATCCTACCCTCCGACTGTCCTGACTGGCCAGTGCCTTATCAGCTAGACCTGAAGTAACAAACAATAATTAATAAAGCACGAATACAACAAATAAGAAATATAGAGTTATATATGAAGACTCAGACCCGCGATGAGAATACACCTAAACACTCGGAATGTTTTTGATCTCAAGGATTTAGATCAAATATTCCAACTAAAGTTTATATGTGCTTAGATCTTATCACAACTAGGTGTAGGTGCGCAACTACATTTTATTATGATCAGATCATATGGACTATTTAATTTGGAAGTAATATTTGGTTGACTAAACACTTGGTGATCCAAAATATATGATTATTATATTTGATATAGGAATTTGACATGGCTCATTCTCAAAAATGGATAATCCTAGAAGATACAGATGAAGAATAAGAAATTACATCCTCTCTTTTGGCAGGTGATCCTTACTACCCCGGGATTCCAACTAATTTCAACCCAATACCCTCAGACGATGGAACACCTTTACCATCCGACGAACCATCTAAGGAAATGGAAGAGAGCGAACCTATAGAAGAAAGCGAACCCATGGAAGAGACAGAATCAGTTGCATCTTCCTTACCACTAATGAATACTCTTTATCGTCAATTTTCGGGAGGAGCCAAGATGAAACGTATAGCTCGTAAGTCCATACCAAAATGGATAAGGATTAAGAAGAATCAAAAGGGGACATCTTCGGATACCCATAGAGTCCAAGATGAACCTGCAAGGATAACACAAACGGTTGATAGGTGGGTAGCAAAAGAAAGAGTTGCTAACAAGTATGAGATTGGTCAATCATCCCGACCACATCCCTCACCTTCTTTCGAAGTTGGCACTCTGTCTCAGCTGTTTGAGAAAAGTGTGAGAATCGAAAACAAAATGGAAATTGTCAAAGGTAAGACTACTCGTCTCTCAGGACCGGTGCGAAGACTGGAAGGACAGAGGACCCGAGATCAAGAGGCAGTGATGGATGTCCATCATCACATTAATTTCGCTTATAACGATATGATTACTCACGACTCAAGGATTTCACAACTGGAACTCTACAATCAAACCTCAAGAAACGAGGAAAGGACTGGAGAGTTGGAGCACAAGAATCAAGTGCTTGAGGAACAAATGACTCATGTCACTGACGCACTGGGTCATCACCTGGGATACTGGTAGATAGAGTAGAACTAGTGGTTGTGTAATATAGGAGATAAAAATCAAAATAGTTAAGGTGATGGGGAAAAGTTTATAGCAAGGGCGTAGTAAACCTTGCAAATTTTGTGATGTTTTTAGAAACTTTTCTCATATAAACCTATAATAAACTGATGTAACCACTGGTAATAAATATGAAATATATATTACAATAATCATGTGACAAATTGTGTCATCGACTATGTCTTATACTTTGAAGAATAATTGAAGTCATTAGCACTCGTATTTTAATAACCAATTAAAATGCTTCAGAAAACTCATAATGTTCTTACTACTTATAATAGGGACTAAATAAAATGCCTAGAAGAAGTAGTGCTCGGCTAAACCTTAACCAACAAACAAAACAATAACAACAATCGCAACCACCAGAAATAAACCCTTCAATAAGTTCAACTGAACTTGAAGAAATTATAGATTAGAGAATCGCTACAGCTCTAGTTAATGTCACAACAAGTAGAATTAGAAACGAAGGCAATGTAGGAACCGCCAGAATGTGTACCTACAAAGACTTTATGAATTGCAAACCAAATAGCTTCCATGAAACTGAAGGGTTTGTTAATTTGACCACGTGGATTGAAAAGGCAGAATTCGTCTTTCAAATAAGTTTCTGTCCAAATGATTGTAAAGTACGATTTGCAGCATGTACTTTTGTTGATGCAACACTAACATGGTGGAACAGCCATGTAAATACGCTAGGAGTTAATACTGCAAATTCTATGAAATGGGAGGAGTTGAAAATGATGCTAGTAGAGGAGTATTGTCCTAAAGAGGAAATAAAGAAGCTTGAACAAGAATTGTGGAACCTAACAATGAAGGGTTCAGAGATAAATGCTTATACCAATAGATTCAATGACCTTGTGGTGATGTGTTCGGCACTTGTAACTCAGGAATACAAGAAAATCGAGCGATATATCTGGGGTTTAGCACCACATATCAAAGGGATGGTGATCGCATCAAAGCCTACAACATATGACAGTACAAAACGAATAGCTCATCAGCTAACTAACATAGAGATCCAAGGGAAATTTATGGTCGCAAAAGTTGAAATTCCTAAATCTGGAACGTACAAACGCAAATTTAATGGGAAGAATCCCAGACAATCATCTGATAAGAGACAAGATGTTGCAACTAATTATACATCCACGACAGCAATACCCATACAACCAAGAAAGAATGATGGAAAATTTCCATGGTGCAGTCAGTGTAACCGTCAGCACGCAGGTGACTATTTTGTTTGCATGAAGTGTAAAAAGAAGGGACACACTACCAATTACTGCAGAAGCACGACACCTGCAACAGTAAATCAGGGAACAAATACTGGAACAGGCTATGGTGGAGGAAGAACATGTTATGGGTGTGGTGAGGTTGGACACTTCAAGAAGGAATGTCAAAAGTTAAGGAGCCAGGGAGGTTTAGGCTGTGGCAGGGCATTCATAATTGGAAGTAGGGAAGCTATCCAGGACCCTTCGGTGGTATCTAGTACGTTTCTCATAAATAATTTATATGCTACTATACTCTTCGACTCTAAAGTTGATCGAAGTTTTATAACCCTAACATTTAGAAAATTGATAAGTCATAAGTCTAGCAAATTAAAAGAAATCTATGAATTAGAAATAGCTAATGGTCAAACCGAGAAAACACATGAAATTTTAGAAAACTGTCTATTAAATCTAAATAACTACCTTGTTCACGTCAACCTCATGCCAATGTCTATTGGTAGTTTTGATGTCATAATTGGCATGGATTGGTTATCTTTACACCACGCCAAAATCTTATGTTATGAAAAATCCATACGATTACCCTTACCTAATGGCGAAGCCCTGATTATCTATGGTAATAAGTCTGGGAAAAACCTCAAAGTCATTTCTTGCACCAAGACTAAATGTAGCGCATTCTTGGCTCACATTGTAGATAAGAAAAGCAAAACAAAAGAAATCAACGACATACCTCAAGTATGTAACTACCCATATGTGTTTCCTGAAGATCTGCCTGGAATACCACCCGTTCGACAAATCGAATTCTGAATCGACTTAATACCAGGAGTAACACCAGTAGCGAAATCTCCTTATCGGTTGGCTCCATCTGAAATACAAGAACTATCTAGCCAACTACAAGAACTTCTTGACAAAGGCTTTATCAGACCAAGTTTCTCACCTTGGGGAGCACTAATTTTGTTTGTTAAGAAGAAGGACAGATCCTTTCAAATGTGTATAGATTACAGGGAGTTGAACAAATTAACGATCAAGAATCGTTACCCGCTTCCAAGAATTGATGATCTATTTTATCAACTTCAAGGATCTAGCTACTACTCAAAGATAGATCTCAGATCAGGATACCATCAACTCATAGTACAAAAATACGATATTCCAAAAATAGCATTTAGGACCCGGTATGGTCATTATAAGTTCCTGGCTATGCCTTTTGGATTGACCAATGCTACAACAGTGTTTATGGATCTCATGAATCGTGTTTGCAAACCGTACTTGGATAAATTTGTGATAGTATTTATCGATGATATGTTGATATATTCACAAACCAAAGAAGAACACGGTCAACGCTGAGAATAATCTTGGAACTACTAAGAAAAGAAAAGTTGTATGCCAAATTCTCCAAATGTGACTTTTGGATTAGAGAAGTACAATTTTTAGGGCATGTAGTTAGCAACAAAGGAATTCATGTCGGCCCCTCCAAAGTTGAAGCAATAAAAAATTAGGAAGCACCAAAGACGCCAACATAAGTACGTCATTTCTTAGGGCTTGCTGGATACTACCGTAGATTATAAAGAATTTCTCCAAGATAGCCAAGCCTCTTACAACACTAATACAGAAATATATGAAGTTCAATTGGGAAGACAAACAAGAAGATACTTTCCATAAACTAAAACAAATGTTATGTAGTGCACCAATCCTATCCCTCCCAGATGGGACAGAAGATTTCGTCGTATACTGCGACGCATCAAATCAAGGATTGGGATGTGTGTTGATGCAAAGGGGAAAAGTTATCGCTTACACATCTCGACAACTTAAGGTGCATGAGAATAATTACACTACCCATGATCTTGAATTGGGAGTTGTAGTTTTTGCACTAAAAATCTGGAGACATTACTTATATGGTACGAAGTATACTATCTTTACCGACCGCAAGAGTCTCCAACACATCTTTGACCAAAAAGATCTTAATATGAGACAACGAAGATGGGTCGAATTGTTGAATGATTACGAATGTGAGATTCATTATCATCTCGGAAAGGCAAACGTGGTAGCAGATTCCTTAAGCCGAAAATAATATATTAAACCCAGTTGGGTACGAGCATTAACCATGACTATCCATTCCAACTTTACCGCACAAATTCGAGAAGCTCAATTTGAAGCTCTAAAAGAAGAAAACATCAAGAACGAAGCTTTGCGGGGAATGGAAAAGAAATTTATACAAAAGGATGCCGGAACACGACACTTTATGAACCGAATTTGGACACCTAAGTTCGGTGGAGTTAGGAACTTAGTCATAGAAGAAGCTCACAAGTCCAGATATTCCGTACATCCAAGCTCTGACAAAATGTACTTAGATTTAAAAGATTAGTATTGGTGGCCAAACATGAAAGCTAAAATTGCCACTTATGTGAGCAAATGCCTGACTTGTTCTAAAGTAAAGGCAGAACATCAAAAGCCCTCAGGTTTACTTCAACAACCGGAAATACCCGAGTGGAAATGAGAGCAAATATCAATGGACTTCATCACAAAATGATCCAAAACTCCTAGTGGTTTCGACACTATTTGGGTAGTAGTCGATAGATTAACTAAGTCCACCCATTTCTTACCAATCAAGGAAAATGACAAGATGGAAAAGTTGACCAGAAATTATCTTAAGGAAATTGTCAGATTGCATGGAGTTTCGATTTCCATTATTTCTGACAGAGATAGTAGATTCACTTCACGATTTTGGCAATGACTACAAAAATCCTTAGGAACACGTCTAGATATGAGCACAACTTATCACCCAAAAACTGATGGTCAGAGTGAAAGGACCATTCAAACTTTAGAAGATATGCTCCGAGCCTGTGTAATAGACTTTGGAAATGCATGGGATACTCATTTACCGTTAATTGAGTTTTCTTACAACAATAGTTATCACACCAGCATTAGGGGCGCACCGTTTGAGGCTCTTTATGGACGAAAATCTTGTTCCCCAATATGTTGGGCAGAAGTTGGAGACACACAATTGGCCGGAGAACATACAGGTGATACCTTACATACCGGGCCAGAAATAATCCACGAGACAACTGAAAAGATCATGCAAATTAAGGACCGATTAAAAGCCGCATGTGATCGTCAAAAGAGCTATGTTGACGTAAGACGTAAGCCTTTGGAATTCCAAGTTGGAGATAAAGTAATGTTGAAGGTCTCTCCTTGGAAAGGTGTGATTTGATTTGGGAAACAAGGCAAACTAAACCCGCGATATATAGGATCTTTTGAAATTCTAGCAAGAATTGGTCCTGTCGCATATCAACTTAAGTTGCCTCAAGAGCTAAGCAATGTACACGATGTTTTCCACATATCAAATCTCAAAAGATGTCTATCCGATGACAATATTGTTGTACCTATCAATGAGATACAAGTCAATACCAAACTCAACATTGTAGAATAACCTGTCGAAATCATGGATCTAGACGTCAAACAATTGAAACAAAGTCGTATTCCCATAGTGAAATTTTAATGGAACTCTTTACGAGGGCCTGAATTTATTTGGGAACGCGAAGATCAGATGAAACAAAAATACCCCCAACTATTTAACAATACCCCAACCACAAGATAAATTTCGGGATGAAGGGTCCAGTTAATGGTTTGGTCTAGGCTTTCATTGTATTTGTTCTTTTGTGTCTTTAAAGTCATTTTTGGTGTTGTTTAGCAGTTTACGGTTCAAGAGGGAGTTTACGGACGTAAACACGTTTACGGCCGTAAACCCAGTTTGCGGCCCAAGTCATGTATATATAGAGGAGTTGTAGGTCTTTGTCTGGTTGTTGATGCCATAGTGTTTACGGTTCATTCTATCGAGTTGTACCAGACGCTTTTATGCTATAAACGTGTGCAAGCTTGATTTCTTTTCTTCTTCTACTTCTATTGTGATTGTTTGTTGCTTGATCATTGGTAAAGATCCGTTTCAGGACCTTACAATTGGTATCAGAGCAAAAACCGGTGTCAAAGCTTCATTCAATCGAGTTTTCGGCTGTTTAGACTGACATTCTTTACTGTTCGAGATTGGTTTTAGTGTTTTCGTGGTTAAAGGGATCGAATGTACTCCAAAATCACGTTTTTGAAGAACTTCTGGGAGTTTACTGCCGACCGTAAACTCAGTTTACGGCTGTAAACTCAAGAACCTTAAACAATCGTAAACTGTGAATCTTCATTAACCGTAAACTAAGCTTCAATAACCGTAAACACTTAAACCGTAAACGTCCAAACCGTAATCATCCAAACCGTAAACGCAGTTTACGGTCGTAAACACTTCAACCGTAAACCCAGTTTACGGTCGTAAACACTTTAACCGTAAACCAAGTTTACAGTCGTAAACTCATTAACCGTAAACGCAGTTTACGGTCGTAATCTCATCAACCGTAAACTCTTTTCTGACTTTATTTCGCGTTAATTTCTAATGGAATCTCAAAGTCAAACTCATTTTCACGAACTTGATACTGTCATAGGCACTACTACACGTATTCCAAGATTAATGTCTGCAGATGGTTTTCCTGAGTGGAAATACAGGATTGAAAAGTACATTAAAATGAAGGACTTTAAAGTCTGGAGAAGCATTCTTAGAGGCCCTGTTAGAATCACTATGATGGTTGGAGGACAAGTGATTGACAAAGCTGTTGAAAACTACACAGATGAAGAGTTTGAAAAAGTGGAAGAACAGGAAAGGGCTTTAGCCACTCTAACCATGGCATTATCTCCTGATATTGCTCAAGGTTTCCGAGAGTACACTTCAGCTAAAGACTTGTGGGAAGCCCTAATTGAGGTATATGAAGGCAATGAAGATACGAAAGAGAGTCGTCAGGACATGTTGCAACAAAAGTTCAATATGTTCAACTACATTCCAGGAGAGACTCTTGAGGCTCAGCTGTAGCGGTTCACAACTCTCACCACTGACATGAATATATCTGGGATTTTCTTGACCAAGTCAGAAATTAACAAGAAGCTTCTGAATGCTCTTCCTAGGTCATGAGACATGAATGTTGCTGTAATTAAGAAGACCAAGGATCTGAATCGCCTGACTCTTGCTGAAATCATGGCGATCATCAAAGCTTGTGATATTGATGACAAACAGAGAGAGATTAACCATGTGAACTCGTACTCAACTGCAAATCTTGGAATTTCATCCAACAATGCTCTCTCATCAATCATGTCTTCCTCAGGTCAAGCTTTTGCTGCTCAACAACCTCGGATTCAGACCTTCACTGCTGCATCATCTATTCCTCCTTCTCAAAGCCAGCCATTCGTCACTCCACAAGTTGTTCCTCCTCCAAATGTGCCAGTTGTAGCTTCTTCCTCAAACTCGAAAGACACTGATGAAAATCTGGCTCTAGCCACTGGGCTTGTTAACTGCTACAATGCTTTTGTAGCTGGAGAGCTTCCACCTCAGTTGTCATTTGCTGACCTGGATCAGATTCATCCAGAAGACGTGGAAGAGATGGACATTACATGGCAGATTGCTATGGCTGTTTTCAGGGCCAAGCAGTTTGCTAAGAAGACATGGAAGAACAACTGGGGCATGAATGCTGACAAGAAGGTGGGATTCAACAAGGGCATGCTGTGATGTTTCAACTGCCACGAGTCGGGTCACTTTGCTCGTGAGTGTCCAAAACCAGATCGTAGAACGAACAACAACAGGACAATGGTTGCAGTGGGAAACAACCGTGCAGGTGCTGCGGTTAATGGTGAGACTGCTATGGTCGCTCAGTCCTTTGACTGGGAGGACCAGATTCAGGCACTGAATATTTCAGGGCCAGAAAACGCTCATCTAGCTCAAATTGATGATGCTCCTCTGAAGAATGATGCAGCTGATCCTGAAGCAGAAATGATGGAGCTGCAGTTTGCTCTGATGGTGTCTTCTACTTCTGAGCCCAGGAAGAATGAGGTAAATCTACCTTCTTGCTCTCAGGCATGTAATGAATATGTTAAACTTCTTCATGATGAAATTCAATTATTACGTAGAGAAGTAGAGGACCTTAGATATGAGGGCTATCAGCTTAGGAAAGGACAAAAACCCCTTAAGGCCCAGTTAGAGACAAAAATAAAAGATTTTAAAAGAATTCAGACAGAATACAGTGAAAAATGTGAGCTTTGTGATTATGTTAAGAGACAAAATGATGAGTTAAGTACCGAGCTTGATACATTAAAAAGACAATTTGAAACTGCAAATTTTGATTTTAGAAAATTTGATGGATCAAGCGAGGTAGTTGCCAACATGATTGATCACTGCATGCAGTTCAAACGAAACCAACAAAAGGGTTTAGGATATGATAGTGTACCTCCTCCTTATAATCATACATATCAGTATCAACCCCTATCCAAGGATGAGATTGCCAGCGAATCATTTATGGTTTATGGCAAGCCATCTGGTTTCGTTTCAGGAGGATTTATTAATGTTGAAAGTACTAACATTTCTACTTCCCCTGCAGATCAACCCTTAGATCAGGCAAAGCGTGAAGTTAGAGAATCTGTTACTGTTTCTGTTTCTGATTCTGATATTTTTGTTTCAAATGAAAAAGTTTTTGTTTCTGATGTTAAAACTGAGAATATTTCGTGTGATGCTTCCACATCTGCTACTGTTGAACTTAATTTCTTTGATATGTTTGATGAACTGTTTGGTAATTCTGATGCTTGTGATTCTCATGAAAACCCATCAATTCCTCAAGTCACACCATCTGAGGCACCCTCACTTATCTCACAACTTATTTCTCATGCATGTTCTTCTGAGAAGAGTAAGAGTGTCTGTCAAGAAAATAAATCTGAGAAATGCAGTACAAGTTCAAATAATAAACAGATTTGTTTTAATTGTGGTGTTGGTGGTCATATAGCTAGGAATTGTCAAAATAGGATCTTTATGAACTATATGTCACCAAGAGGAGAGAACGAATCTCGAGGAAGGTCTTTAATTAGAAAATCCTCAAGAACTCGTTCTCGAAATGATGATTGGAAAGATGATTGAAGCAGAAAAAGGGCTGTTTTTCAAAAGAATAAAAGGGTTTGTAATAACAAAGCTCCAAATAGTTTGCCAAAACCGAACAAGGCTCCGCCAAGATCGGTTTCGTCAAAAAGCAATTCTGGACCTTCAACTACTTCTAGTAGAACATCCAGAGGCTCAGTGCAAACTAATAAGAAACCTATTTCAAAACCACCTGAGAATGTTATAAAACCTAAATATCATTGGATGCCCAAATCAATTTCCAATCCATCATCATCATCCTCTGAAGTGATTAGAAATGAGGATCCTAATTTGAAAACATTAAAGGATAAATCAGAGAAAGCGAAAAGGAAACCCAGAACAGTGATGACCTGGGTTCCCAAATCTAAATGATCCCGCTCATTTTACAGGGACAGTTGCGGAGGAATGTCGTCCGTCCTTGGTACGTCGACAGCGGCTGCTCCCGGCATATGACAGGAGACATCTCCCAATTGAGCGACATTCAATCTTTTAACGGAGGGTATGTTTCCTTCGCGGGCGGAGATGGTGGCAAGATCACTCAGAGAGGAACCGTTACAAATGGAGTGCTAAGCTTTGAAAATGTCAACTTTGCTCCCGAGTTAAAGCATAGCTTGTTGAGTGTTTCCCAAATTTGCGACAAAGGCTATTCTACCCATTTTACCGATAAAGAATGCATGATTCTCAAGCCAAGCATTGTCATCCCGGAAGAGTGGATTCTCTTCAAATCTAAGCAGGATGGGAATGCTTACATTATTGACATGAACAGTAACATACCTGAACAAGTCACTTGCCTATTTTCAAAAGTGTCCGAACAAAATGCAATGCTGTGGCACCGACGACTCGGTCATGCTAACGCGAAAAACCTGAATCGCCTTGCTAAGAATGAGATGGCCCGAGGCTTACCTGTTAGAGACTTTATTACATTTGAGAAGTGTGTGTCCTGTGCCCAAGGAAAACATCATAGAAAACCACACCTGCCAAAGCAAGTCAACTCAATCAGTCAGGTGCTCCAATTATTGCATATGGACTTATTTGGTCCGGTCAACGTCCTGAGCATCAACCGAATTTTGTACTGTCTAGTTGTGATCGATGATTTCTCTCGTTTTACGTGGGTCTTCTTCTTATCCAACAAAGCTGGGGTTGCTGATCTGATAAAGAAGTTCATTGTGATGATTGAGAATCAAACCAACAACCAGGTGAAGGCGCTTCGTACTGACAATGGAACTGAGTTCAAGAATGCGGTTCTTGACCATTTTTGCACAGAAAAGGGGATCGTGCGTCAATACAGCTCTGGTCACACGCCTCAACAAAATGGTGTTGCTGAACGGAGAAATAGAACCTTAAAAGACACTGCAAGGACAATGCTTTGTGATTCTAAATTACCTGTTTTCTTTTGGGCCGAGGCGATTAACACTGCTTGCTACGTGCAGAATCGTGTTCTAATCAACAAAACTCAGATGAAGACACCGTACGAGATACTCTATGGACACAAGCCTTCAGTCAGCCATTTCCGTGTATTTAGCTGCCCTTGCACCCTTCTTCACTTGGAATCCAACCCTAAATTCAATGCCAAAGCCGATGATTGTTACTTTGTAGGGTATGCTGCGCGCACCGCATATAGGGTTTACAACAAGAAGACTAAGCAGATTGTCGAATCCTATGACGTGCGCTGGTTGGAGGAGAATGAAACAGACGCTCGAGTGGGTCCTGACTGGTTATTTGATTACACATCGCTTTTCAAATCCTTAAATGTGTCTTCAGATGGTTCAAATGGATCCTCTTCTGGTTCGAAGATTGTTTCTGAAGACGAAGACGAAGAAGTTGTTTACAGACCTCCAACGGTTGAGGGGGAGTCTTCTGCTCCATCTGAGGGGGAGTCCTCTGCTCCACCTGAGGGGGAGTCATCTGATCGACTTGATAGTCCAGAGTCTAAAGTTCAAAATGGAACTTCTGATGCTGACGCTACACCTCTTACCCCTATTGAAAGATAGTTCATGTCTAGAGATGCTTCCGCTGTCACTCCAACTTTTATGGAACTACTCTTTCCTGAAGAAATAGCTAATGAGTTTGTAGCAGATTCAACTAATGTAGATCAACCAGCAAATGATGGAGGTTTCAACATTCACACTCTTCCTGTTTCACTCAATGATATCAGCCAAGACATACCTTCGAGAATTCAACGCGATCATCCTATTGATAACGTCATTGGTTAGCTGGGTGATGGAGTTAAAACCAGAAGTCAGAGTGGAGATGTCAATGCATGTCTCTACTCTTGCTTTATATCTCAAATAGAGCCCAAGAACGTTGAGATGGCTTTGAATGAGCCCAGCTGGGTAGATGCGATGCATGAAGAGCTAAATCAGTTTGAAAAGCTCGGGGTTTGGAAATTGGTTGAGTTACCAAAGGGCAAAAGGTCTCTTGACACGCGTTGGGTCTATCTTAACAAGCAGGACGATTATGGTGTAATAGTGCGCAATAAAGCAAGGTTGGTGGTTTGCGGGTTTCGACAAGTTGAGGGTCTTGATTATACTGAGGTTTATGCTCCCGTGGCTCGCTTGGAGGCTATTCGTATCTTCCTTGCATATGCTTCCTACATGAAATTCACGGTGTACCAAATGGATGTCAAGACTGCCTTTTTGTATGGCAAGGTGAAGGAAGAAATCTACGTTGATCAACCCCTTGGGTTCGTTAACTCAAAGTTTCCTAATCATGTCTATAAGTTGGACAAGGCGTTGTATGGGTTACATCAAGCTCCTCGAGCATGGTATGCGACTCTAACAAAGCACTTGCTCGAGCATGGATACTCTCGCAGCACTATTGATCAAACTTTATTCATCAAGCATGTTGGTAATGATCAGATTCTAGTCCAGATCTACGTTGACGACATTATCTTCGGGTCTACAAGTCCACAACTATGCAAAGAGTTTGAAGGCGTGATGAAAAAGCGGTTTGAGATGAGTTCACTGGGTGAAATGACCATGTTTCTGGGGCTTCAGGTCAAACAAAATTCAACCGGAATCCTGCTACATCAAGCTAAGTATGTGGACGATATTCTTGAGAAGTTCGGGTTTCAAGACGCAAAACCTGCATCGACACCAATGGATGAAAGACCCCTGCTGAATCCAGATATTGATGGCGAATCCGTAGATCAGACACACTACAGATCGATGATCGGATCGTTGATGTATCTTACTGCAAGCCGTCCCGACATCATGTTTGCAGTTTGTCAATGCGCTTGCTATCAGGCTAATCCTAAACTTTCTCATCTTATTGCTGTCAAAAGAATCTTTTGGTATATCAAAGGCAGCCCAAAATTGGGTCTTTGGTATCCGAAGAATTCTGAATTTGATTTATATGCTTTTGCTGACAGTAATTATGGAGGCTGTGAGCTTGACAGGAAATCTACTTCAGGAGGGTGCCAATTCCTTGGAGATAGGCTGGTAACGTGGCAGTGCAAGAAACAGCATACCGTCTCCACCTCAACAGCAGAAGCGGAATATGTTGCTGCACCTGCTTGCTGTTCTCAAGTTATCTGGATCCAACATCAGCTGTTGGACTACGGTTTGAATTATCTAGAAACCCCCATTCACTGTGATAATGAGGCCGCGATTCAGATTACTAAAAATCCTGTCCAACATTCCAAAACCAAGCACATTGATATCAAAATTCATTTTATCAGAGATTGTTATGAGCGCTCGCTCATCCGGCTAGAACAGGTTCCCACTGCGAATAATGTGGCGGATCTATTCACCAAGCCATTTAACAAAGCTCGATTCGATATGCTTGTGGGATTTTTGAAAATGATTCGTTTTGAGGATTAAATTTTTGTTATTGATTAGGTTAGTTTAAATTTGCGCATTTTAGTGATTTCATTCTCACCCATGCACAAATTTAGGGGGAGAAATAAACAAAAACCAAAAAAAAAAAAAAAAAAAATTGAAAAAAAAAATCCAAAAACCTTTTGTTTCTGTTTTATTTTTTTCAAAAAACATTGAAAAATCCAAAAACATTAAAAAAAATTCAGAAAAATCAAAATTATTGTCGCTAACAGTTTTGCTTGTAGATATGGTACTGGGAAGTGATATTATCAAGTGATAACAGGCAATCTGAGTCTGCGTAACGTACCCAAAATTAAATTGTCTATGCTCTGTGTTTGATGCGTTGGTAGGCACGAAAGATTCTAAAAGGACTTGACTAGGCAGAGTTGAACTTAAGGAATTCATAGACTTGACAAATCTTGACCTAGTTAGATCCGTTTAGCTTGACAATACGACGCTTGGATAGGTTGAGCAAGGAGATAAATATGGGAATCTACTGGTCACATTAAAAGAACCTGTATCTGGAACCGTGGATTAACTTTTCCTCGATGTGCGGATTATGTCCTTAATTCCGGTATTGATGGGGTGACTGGTGAATTCCGATAAATTAGGTCCGTAGAAAATTGTTTTCTCTCTATCTGTCTGTTAGTCATATGTTGCTTCCTTTGCGTGATCGAGAGATCCGACCTGGACTGTAACATATGCAACTCTATTTCTCTGCATCCTCTATCTATGCAATTCTTTTTATCTGTTAGCCATATACTGTCTCCTCTGCGTGACTCACAATCCGACCTGGTACACAGTATATGCATCATTCTTTTTCTCAATCCCTCTGAAAACTTCAGTTAGTCATATGTTTCACCCTCTGCGTGATTGGAAGAGATCCGACCTGGGTGTATAGCATATGCATTCTAAATCTATCTTCTCTCTTAATAATTGTCTGCTCACCCGATGTAAGGAGTATTCTGGAAGTCCTTGATTACTGGAGCATATCAGGAAGCGGGAAACATGTTCTAGTACAATTAAAATTGAACACTTACAGATTGTCTATAGATCTCGCTGCTCAATTTAGGTGGACAACAATATCCATGGTCGTCGTCAGCTGAATGGTCCTTAAGAAATATTATCTAGGAACTTAGGATCACTTTGTCTTGTAACTAATGGTATGTCCTAATTCTGTCACAATTTTTCGTGTTTAAGTGGACCACAATACCGGCGATCGACCAGACAAAGACGTGAAGATAAAGGTACCGACAAGTGGATTAAGGCTGTCTAACAACTTTGATCCCAGTATCACAAGATTATTTTCGGTGACTTTCGAGATAAATTTTTGTCTGTATTTATTTTATCTCATTTTTATTTTTATTTTTATTTTATTTTTATTTTATTTTTATTTTATTTTTATAATTGTCAAAATTTAAATTTTTTAAATTCTTCAATTCTTAAATTTTAGAAATTATTTTATTTTATTTTTAGTTTAATTTTAATTTTACTTTAATTTTAAAATCCTCAAAAGGCTTTATTTTTGAAAAATTAATTGGAATTTGGACTGTGTCTTATACTGTATGGGAGACAGGTAAAATTCAAAGGAGGTATAAAAGGTGGAGTTTACTGCTGTAAACCCTTTCCACCTCACTTTTCATCCTTCAACCGCAAACCCTCTCCACTCTCTCTCATCCTTGAAAATTTTTCGTGTGTTTTTGCAAAATCGTTTAGTCCACATCAAAGGTATGCTAAAACCGACTGAGGAAATGTTGTTTGTTCATCGATTCGACTGAAACTGGGGGATTAATCGAGGTTTTTCAGTTCGTCGGCGTTTACGGTTTAGGGAGGGATTACGACCGTAAACGGTCTGAGCTTACGGTCTAGAAGTTTACGACCGTAAACTACTTTTGGAGCTTACGACCGTAAACTCAGTTTACGGTCAGGAGATCACTGCAATGGGTTTACGACCGTAAACCCAATTTGGACTGTAAACTCAATTTTGACCAGTATTGACCGTAAACTCAATTTGGACCGTAAACCCAATTTTGACCATGTTTGACCGTAAACTCAAAAATATTTTGTTAAGGCCAAAATGAAATTGATTAATTAAGAGAACTTAAAGCTTTAACTGCTCAAATATTTTGTTTTCTTACTTGGCCTGGTTTAGTGCAGATCAATGGCGAGTTTGAAATTTGCTGACATGCATAACTTGGCTATTATACTGGATGATCCTCCTGCTGCTCATGAAGATTTCAGATCGATGATTTACAGGCTGAGAGAATGCTGCCTAGCCTTTGCCATTACTGTGAACCCAGTCATTTATCAGAAGATTGTCAGGGAGTTCTGGCAGACTGCTAAGATGACAAGAGACAATGGAGTAGTTACCGTTGAAGCTGTGGTTAAAGGATGCAAGATTATGATCACTGAGCAGTATATCAGAGAAACATTGCTGATTAACGATCAACCTGATTTTCCTACTGAAATCGGGATTGAAGATGTGCAAAAGATTCTCAAGAAGATGGGGTATGAAGGCAGCTATCCTCCCACAGTGAAAAAACTTCTGCCACCCTACTGGAGATTCTTGACTCATGTGTTTGTGAGCTGTATCTCGGGCAGAAGATCAGGTGCTGATGAAATCTCGCTCAGGAACATAGGGGCAATTGTATAACTGGCTTCTGGTATCAAATCCAACTTCTCAAAGTTCATATTGGATGAGTTCTTAGTAAACATCAATGCTATAAGCCGAGAGACCAGAGATTCCTTCTTGCTGTATCCTAGGTTCATTCAGCTGTTCATTGACACCCAATTTCCGGAGATGGTTAAAGAGGGAGACACACTAGATATGAAGTCGTTGGTCCCCCACACTGTTGGTCTTATTAAGCAGAATCGTAAGGGCAAGGTCGTCTTCCAAGGATTACATCCTCTTGTGAAATTCAGAAAATTTGCTGAGATAAATGAATCCTCCGAATCTCATGGAACGTCAGACGAAATGTCATCTGAGCCCACTTCTTCTGAGAAAGTCATTTCGGAAGATGATGTTATTACAGTGTCAGATCGTGCTGAAGAAGAAGAAACTCCAGCTCCTAATGCTCAAGTAGTTGAGGAACATGAACTGACATCTGTTCAGGTCCAAAGTGATTATAATGAGGGGTCTTCAAAAGGCGGAACGGAGACTGATTTGTATGAAGACCTCGATCTCACTGGGTTTGATAACGATGAAATTCATTTAAATTTTGGTAGTAATGAAGACTTCATGACCGGTGAAAACCTCAACACGCTACTTGACAATATCGATGAAGTTGCTCATCCAGCAACAGAGATAAGGGAAAATGAAGACGTTCTCGAAGCCACGCCTCCTCTTACCAATCCAATGGCGGACATAGCAATTCCTATGGTGACAGTGTCAGGGATTCCTCCCCTTGATGTTGTTCCACCTACATTTGAGCCATTGGAAAGTGATCGCACAACTACACATGCCTCTCAACCTCCAACAAAAAGACGAAGACTTGACCCTAGATAGGGAATTCCTGATTCGAGTGTATTTCAAAGCTTTACAACTCCACCAACAACTACTCCCGCCATTGTTTCATCTGAACCCGTCAGTGAAGGTCCTAGCACCTTCTATGAAGCTGGTGGCTCTTCCTTCCCCACAGGTTTCTCTCCTCCCAGGCCAGACCATGATGTTGCTTCTGTGAGGCTAGCCAGACATTTGGCCGAAGAACAATTCACAACGCCTCCCTCACGTGGCAAAGGAATTTCTATTGGAGGTGGCAGCTCAGGAGAAGAGAATCCTTCAATACTTGGACTTCAGAAGGAGATCGATGCTCTGAATCAGAAAAATATTGATTTAGATCAGAAAAATATTGAGCTGGATATCAAGGTTGCAGACCTTTAGACTGAAAATGCAAAGCTCAATATTCAAGTTGCCGAACTTATTGAAGATAAAGCTCTGAAGACGAAGCAGATTACTGATCTTCAGACGCATTTCGGCTTATTGACCGCCAGCTACTACGATCTAAAGAAGAAGCTGGAAGAAGATTTTGGCGACAAATTCAAGTCATTTGTCGATGAGCCAAAGATCTATCTTCCTGATCAAGATGCTCCCATAGTCCCACAACCTACAAGAACCACCACTGTTGTTGACCGTTTTGACAAGGAACCGGCGCAAGCTCCAAATGTAGTGGCATTGAAACGTGCTAAATTGGCCAAGTCAGCTGAAAAGGGTCAATTTCTATTCAAAAGGAGCTCAGATCATAATGCTCCCTGGGATCAATCAAAGATCACCTTTACGGATCTGGGAGAAAATCGATTCAGAGACATTTATGGTGATAGGTCAGGGATCATTTCGTGGGGATTCCACGACACTATGAACATGTGGATTGTGAGAAGAAAGAGCGGCAATACTGAAATGTACAAAGATGCTCACGATTTTCACTCTTTTACTAGGGTTGATCTTACGGAGCTGTATAATGCTCCTTTCTCAAATCCATCAAACAATCCCATGGCGACTCAGTTCAAGACATTTTTGGAAGATCAAGTGGCTAAGGGCTTTCCTTCAATGAAGACTGCAGAGTCTATCATTAAGATTTACCCTAACGTCATTGATCCCAAAACAAATCAGCCACTTCGGTCAGTGATGTGGCCCGCTACTGCTCAAGTAAAGCAGATTCTTGTTCTTCAAAATTATCCAGATGGATCTCTCAAATCCATGGAATACTGGGTGTTTGATGAAACTACAGCTTCTGCTGTCATCAAGCTTAAAGAGGATTGTATCCGCTTGTATGACAAGAGGGATCTGCTTCAGTTTGGTAGGTGGGATATACATCAGCTCTCCATTCATCAGATCAAGGTGGCCGAAGATCTTTTTGAGTCCGCTGCAAAGGAGTACACTTCGATGGTTGCTGAGATTATCGAGAAGGAGATGTGGAATGGAGCTATGGGAAAATCTGATGTGCTGGCGGTCGACAAAAACTGAGTCCAAGCTAGCACCAAACCAAGGGGGAGATTGAAGGGTCCAGTTAATGGTTTGGTCTAGGCTTTCATTGTATTTGTTCTTTTGTGTCTTTAAAGTCATTTTTGGTGTTGTTTAGCAGTTTACGGTTCAAGAGGGAGTTTACGGCCGTAAACACGTTTACGGCCGTAAACCCAGTTTGCGGCCCAAGTCATGTATATATAGAGGAGTTGTAGGTCTTTGTCTGGTTGTTGATGCCATAATGTTTACGGTTCATTCTATCGAGTTGTACCAGACGTTTTTATGCTATAAACGTGTGCAAGCTTGATTTCTTTTCTTCTTCTATTTCTATTGTGATTGTTTGTTGCTTGATCATTTGTAAAGATCCGTTTCAGGACCTTACACGGGACGAAATTATTTCAACGGGGGGAGAATGTAACACCAGTCAAAATAAGTCAACAACAGTCACATACGATCATGTCAAACATGTAAAGTAATAAAATTTCTATGTAGCTCATGGCAAATTCTAATGCAAGTATGAACTTTCATACATACCTTATGATATAAATCAAAGTACACATCCATAGAATTCCAAAAGATTTTAACAAATCTCAATCTAACTTCGCATGAAGAAGTCATGATAAACTCTAACACGATAAATCTCTATAATAAGAAGAAATTAAAATATAGTGAGAATTAGCTATTGGAATCTAAAAGAAAGTTGTAGTACTCGGAAATACCTACGCGTGGATATAAATACGTCAAAAACGGTGCTCGTATGCAAAAGATATGATCTTCCGAAGATCTAGCAGTCTGAGAGCATGACACATGGCAGAAATCCTAATTTTTCATAGCTCACGACGTGAGCATGTATTCTCACGAGGTGAGAGTGCTCCAGGACACTTCTAAAGGCTAGAATACAAATGGCAAGTCTACGGAGTGATAAGTTTAGGGCTCACTACGTGAGCATGTTATTCTCACGACGTGAGATGTCAAACGGACACCTTCTGAAGCTAGAAACGCAAATGGCAAGTCTACGAGGTGATGCAACAATAGCTCACGACGCAAATGTTATTCTCATGTTATTCTTTCTCTCTCTCTCTCTCTCTCTATATATATATATATATATATATATATATATATATATATAAGATTATTAGTTAGTTTTCTTAATTTCTTCGAAATCGATCATTCTAGACACTTAGGTGACGCACCTTCGTTCTCTCTCTCTCTCTCTCCCTCTCTTTCTAGTTTTAACATAGCTTTGCACACACGCCTCTAGGGTTTTGATTATTCCATCGATTGAGCAATGATTTCATCACATCGTCAGCCTACTTCGCTATGGGACGCCGATTGAGTCAATCTCGTCTGCCCCATCCATTGAATCCACCGTTGCATGTTTCATTTTGTAATTATCGATTTCATCTTTTTCGCACCGGTAGGTGCAAACAAGCCAAGTTACTTGTGAGCTACTCGGGATCGGCTCATTGAAAGCTCGACTCAAAACCAATTTTAAACGAGTATGAGTCGAGCTCGAGCTTAATATTAGGCTCATTTATTAGACGAGCTCAATCTCAAGCTTATGTCACTAAATTTGATTAACCTCGCGGGCCTAAACGAGCCTATATATAATATAATTCATTATTATTTTTATATATTAAAATAAAAACAAATTTGGGGAATTAGGGATTTAGGGTATTAGTAAATGAGCTTGTTAACGAGCTCGAATCGATGTTAAGCTTATATAGGCATGTTAGGAAAAAAATGAGTCGAGCCTCAACCCGAGCCGATCTTTTGTAATTTTTTACGAGCTCGAGCGAAGCTTAGTGAAATAAAGCTCAAATCGAGCCAAGCTTGATCTCGATCCCATATAACTTAAACAAGCCCGAGCCGACCCTGGCCAGGCTAGGGCTCGACTCGGCTCGTTTGCACCCCTACTCACCGGGTATGATTCCTGGAAACTTTGCTAGTTTTTTCTTTGTTTGAATTCCACTGTGATTGAGTCCATCAATATCTCATCATCAGTTTCATCTTCCACCTCTATTTAATCCATTTGTTATTCTCTTTTTTTGTATCGACTATGTGTACTTAGAGTTAAGTTGCTTGGTTTTTTTGTTTTGAATTCCACTGTGATTGCTTGTTATTTTGTTTGAATTCCATTATTACTTACGTTTTTACCTAGAGTTAAATTGTTGAATATTTGAATATGTATCTGAATGAGTTTTTTGAATATTTTTCTAAAATGAGTTGCTTGAATGGATTTTTCCTTAAATATTATGTCAATTTGATGTTTCTAATTCTAACTTTGAGATGTTTATATTTGTTTACCTAAAAAGATTCTATGGATGGTAGAAGGTCTACAACCAACACATTAAGTCCAATGCAATGACTTAATGGGTCACCATAATTTGTACATGGTGAGGAGCACACAACCACTCCAAATGAAAAGTCAAAGCTTAATAGGATGGGAGGCATTTTGGAGAGTTCATAAAAAATGTGGATTTGGAGAGACCAGAAAAGTGAGAGCTTGATATGTTATTTAGAAGAAGATGTTTACAGGGAGAAAGGAATGTGAGGAATGAATTCATTTAATGCTTTAGAGTGGTGAAATATGCATAAGTTAAAGTACTGTGTTTTGTCATTGATGGCGAGGGATGTACTTGCAATCCTAATCTCTAATGTTTAAGTTGACACAACTTTTAATGTTGGGGGTAGAGTTATTGATATATATCAAGGTTCATTGGGGACAAACATAATATAAATGTTGATTTGCGGATGAGTTTGGATTAGGCAGCTTCATAGAGTCAATAAAAAGTTGAAGGTATATTTGAAAAAAATCAAAACCACATTATAATTGTTATCTTACAATTTTAAATTTTTAATCGTGAACCATTTTCTTTGTGTAGAAGGAAGAATTTTCTATTGAAGTTTTATTAACCGATGTGAAAACAAGCTAATCAAAGGTAGTCAGGTTAAAAAAATTCTTAATCTGAAAACTATTTCAAAAAATGATTACTTTGAGCATTTTGCAGGTTTTGTATCGAGGAGTGAGGTTACATCGAGGAAGATTTATTTATTTCTAGTCATTTTGTAATTCAAAGTTTAACTACTATAATAAACTTTTTATGAGTTTTTTTAAAGTTTTTTTTCAAATAAAAAAACGCTTGAAAAATAAAAAGGACACAAAAGGATCTTTTATACGGAGCTTGTTAATTTAAAAGCTTTTTTAAGTGTTTTTTCAACAATGTAACGGTTTTCATGGTTTTTTTTAAATAATTGTCAATAGACAACTACAAAATTAAAATTATAAATAATTAAATTGAAAAACGGGATACATTGAGTTTTTCATGAAAAACTAAAAAGTTCTTCCCTTAAGTTTTTTTTTTTTTAATAATGTGCGGGTCTCATAGTTTTCCAAATTATTGTAAATAGACAACTATACAAACAAACCTCAAGTCATAAATAATCAAATTGAAAAAGCTTTTATATTGTGGGGATACATTGAATTTTTCCATAAAAAAACTAAGAAAAAAAACTATTATATTGTGGATGTTTTTATTTGTAATTTATTTGCTTTGGTGATACACATGTCTTTAGCTTTACTATATAGTAGCTGAATAAAAAACATGTCACATGTCATCTTCGTAGAGCATCCTAAGTTTATTTTCGTACCCATACCCATACATATTGATAATTACCAAACTAACCTTCTATTATCATTAAAATCGATTTAGTTCCATCCTTCTCTTTAACTTTCTCTCTTAAGCCCTAATCCTCTTCGTGTTGTTCTTCTTCTTATATGATGATTGTCAGTTTAGAAGTTATACTGCTAGTTATAGTTATAGACGTATCCAAATGGGAGACTGTTGGATTGGGTGTCTAAGCCCATAACTATAATTAGTATAAACTTGAATTGATGGTAGCACAGTCCTTTTGGGTTGCCCTCAAACCTAGCAATTGAATATGATAACTTTTAGAGAAAGAGAGAGAGAGAGAGAGAGAGAGAGAGACTGAATAATTAATTTATTATATGGTTAATAAATTGATTAGAAATCAAATAGATAATTTGTTAATATATTATGAGAATAATATATTAATTAGAAATAGTATTATTTAATTAATTATTAATAAGAAATTAATTGGAATTAATTTTGGGATTAATTGGATTAATTAAAAGTATGATGACTAAAGGTGACAATGTTCAATAGTTGAACATTGATCAATTCCAGAACCTCCTATAGGGGGAGGGGGGGGGGGGGCGAATTCTAGAAAGCCTTATAGGGTTTCCTTGGGCATTAAGGGTGCGTTTTGGATGCCTTAGGGAGGAAATTAAAGGATTAGAGTTATCTTGGAGATACCTGCTTTATCCAATATATTCCTAGACTCCTATATTATGGGTTTAAATTCTCGTCAATGACATTATTTAGTGGGTTAGGGCTAAAATTTCTACTCTTCTCCTCTCTCTCTTCAAGCTCTATGGTTGCTAGGGTTTGTGTGAACCATTAGAGGCACGCTACTTGTGGTGCTCGCTTCCAAGAGTTTTTCAAGAAGGAATTCAAGATTGTTTGCAATAACAATCTTCAAGGTAAGTTTCTTTATTCTTATAAATTATTTTTTCATAGGAAAGTTTTGTAGGATAACAATTCATAGTATGTTGTCTATATGTGAAAGACATAGATCCTATTAGGTTGCATGAGCTCTAATAATTTGAATTGTTTAAATGTTTTTCCGCTTAGAGTATTGTTGTTGTAACCCTAATAACCCATCATAAAGAACACTGAAATCCGACTTCGTATGAAGAAGTTATGCTTCTTCAAAGTTTTGCGATTAAACCAGCACGACTCTGCATATCGGCTCTTGGTCCTAAACATGCTTACCCTGGTGAAGCCCTTACTTCTTCAGCTTGAAAGACATCTCAGGAAAGAGCTAAAAAGTAAAATTTTGATAAATTTCTTCTTAGCCTAAGAGTTCTAAACGAAAGTCATATTAGCCGTTAAACCGAGAACATACATATAGATAACGTCAAAATCTAACTTCGTAAGAGGAAGTTATGATTTTTCAAAGTTTCAGCGCAACAATACAACTCAGAAACCGAAGTAGAGATCAGTTGATTGTTAGGAAAAATAATCAAAACGAGAGTTGAAGATCTCGTCCATATGGTTCTGTTGATATAAAGACAAGTGAGAACATATATCATATGAGAAAGTTATGATTTTTTAACGGACTTTGACAGTCTAAGGCTGTTAAAAATATAGCTTAAAAAATAAAGTCAAAATTAGCCGACGGAGTCTAAAGGAAAGTTGTAGATATCATCGAGAGCTTTCCGAGGATATAAAGAACGTCGAAACGGAGCGCTTATGAAGAATTTACGCCATTTTGAAAATCTAGAAAACCGGGTGCACAAAATGTTTGACACGCGTTGATGACGTGGCAGCACCAGAGTGTGCCATGTGGCAAGTCGACCCTTCCTTTTCTCCAAGAGTCGCGATGACATGGCACGATACGTACGTGACACATGGCACCACAAGAATTAAACACGTGGCGACTTCTAGAAGTAAGTGATGTGGGCGAATATGGGTATGACATGTGGCAGAAACTGATGGAGCCAACAATGCACTGATGCCCGTCGCGCACACTATGGTGCCCGACGCGTACCACCTGCAACCTATAAATATCCTCCGACTTCTTCTTTATTTACTCACAATTAATCCCAAAACTCTTTTCAATCCCTCTAGTTTTCGAGTTAGGTTTTCTTCCCAACGTCTATAATAGTTTAGTAGAGACTCTGGAGCCCTAAGAGCCCGATAAGAATGAGTATTCTGGACGAGATTCTGACCGCGCGATTTTATAGGTTTTCGCTAAAATCTCTGTAAGTTAAGCTACACTTTGTTTCTTTCAGTGTAACTTATATTTATAGTCATAAGTCGTTATTATGAACCTATAAATAAGATTTATCAGTAATTCCATGTCATTATACTGATTGATCTATTTATGAGAGAGGTGTCTAGAATGGTCACGTTGGCTTGGTTGTTGGATTTCAGAAAAGCTATTATGCTGAAATAATCTTGCCTCCCAACTGTCCTGCCTGGCTGATCCTTACTTGATAGATCTCAATGTAGACATTGAGATTAGTGAGGAATCTAGACTATAGTTATTATAATCGTTAGGATTATGAAACTAGACTAAGACTTAGGTGTTGTTTGTTTAAAAAAAAAACTCTTCAGACCACTTTTTGTTGTGCAGCACAGCACACGCGCAACACTTGAACTCTCGCAAAATTTTGTTTTTTGGAAGGCTTCAGACTACAAAACCTCTGCGCGTGTTCTGCACGACGCATCACTTGACTTGCCTCTTCAAACATCTTAAACTTTCATTTTTTCAAAGTGATTTTTTTACAAATTTGGTATAACTTATTTTTTTTAACTTTAATTTTTTTTAAACTTTGATGTTTTTTAAACTTTGATTTTCGGATTTGATACAATTTCTTTTTATAGTTTTTATAATTTTTTATAATTTGATTTAAAAAAAAACTTTGATTTTTTTAATTTTTTACCGTTTCTGTTAATAATATTTTCAGTTTCGGTTGCATTTTGTTTAACATGTGTAATTCTTTTATAAATTTATAGACATTGTTTGTAATATTTTCTTAATTTTTTTATTATTTTTTAATATTTTTTTAAAGTTAGTTTTTTTCTAGAATAAAAATGATAGCTTCTTTTATATTTTTTTAGATTTTTGTTAGAAATTTTATATTTTTGATTTTTACATGTTCTTTTAGTATTCTTTCAATGTTTTAAGACTAGAATTATTAAAATTTTGATGTTGAGAACTATTTTCAGTTTATAAAATTAGTTTATTTAAATTTCAGTTTATTGCAGATGTTAAAAAACAAACATGTTTCTTATTATAGGATGCATCCATTTGGTCCACATCTTCTGCTGCAGAGGGTTGCAGAGGTGGTCCGCGAACTTCATGAATTTTCGTTTCGAAAAAACAAACAACACCTTAGTGTTATACATTTAGGTCATTGAAAGTGCTAAGGCGAGGTTCTGCCCAAATTCAGAGGTATCCACTTTTATCAAATGAGTGTGTAGTTACTTTCATCATACACATAGATATGAAGTATCTAGATAATTACATGCTTATGTGCTTATTATCTGTGCTGAGAATATTATGTGTTAGATAAGATATTATGAGATGATATTTAACTGATTTAATCATACAAGTATTATACACTTATAAATATATATTGGGTAGTAATAGGTGATGGTAGATAGGAGATGATAGATAGGTGACGGCAAATAGATGATGATAAATAGGAGATGATTTGGAGATGTCCTGACCTTGACTTGCGATGTTGCGATGTTGCGACGTAGTCATCTACTAGAGTATAGATGGCGACCACTGGCTAAATTTCTCTTATGTGCTAAATGATATATGTTTTATGATGCTATCGTTTGATCAAATCTATGGTCTATTGCCGATCGGATATGGAAATTTTTTGTGTTCAGATTTCTAAACGTTTAACTACGATATTAGAACTAGCATGTAACTTTTCGGAGTGATAAGGAGATTTATACTTCTATCGTAAATAAAGCTTTCTCTATCTTAATTATCGTCGATGTACACTGAACATATGCTAGAGTGTATAGATCGAAATGGTGAGAACTCGCATCGGATTAGGAAATGCGAATGGAAACCAACAGCATGAACCACGAGTGATTGAGCGTGCACCAGAGGTAGCAGCTGCACCCGAGCCAATCACGACGGAAGGAGTACAAGCAATGATACAAATGATGTTGGATCGTCAGATGGAATAAACAAGGCATCTACTTTAATAGAATAGGGATGAACCTACTGCGCCTATTGTGCAACCTGAACTGAACATTGAACAGTCAGAAGAAGGACATTATAGTATAACCTTTAGTCAAACCGAACCATAAGTGGTTAGGAGAAATAACCAGGATGAAGGAATTGATAGGAACAAATGCAAATATAAAGACTTCACGACTTTCAAACCATCAACTTTTATTGGGAAAGAAGATCCAATCGGAGTTATGGATTGGATATCTGAGATGGAGCTAGCTTTAATAACATGTGGTTGCAAGGGCAAGCTACTAACCACTTATGTTGTGCGTCAGTTTAGGGGTGGGGCTGTTCGTTGGCGAAACACTTTGGGAAAGATCACAAACCCCAATGAGCCACTACAAGTGACATGGGCAGAATTCTTGGTACACTTTAAATGCAAGTTCTGCTCAGTCCAAAACATGCTAGAGCTGGAGAACCAGTTTATGACGTTGAAAAAGAGCAATATGTCCATTGATGAGTATACCAATGCCGTCACGAACAATATGTAGTTTTCTTTGCGCATTGTCCCCGACGAGCTAACAAAAATCGATAAGTATACAAAGGGACTACCATGGGAGTAGACTGTGCCAGTACGCCAGACACTTACTCTTGAGGCGGCCATCTGGGCTGCTAAATCTGTTAACGAAATGATCAAAGGCAGAACCGCCAACAAGGTTGAAGTTGGATAGAAGAGGAAATTTGAGGGATATTCAAGGTCCAACAATAATAGCATGTTCTCAAAGTCTGAAGGAGGATGAGGTGAAGAAAAATGGTGTAAGAAGTGCAAATAGAAACACTCTGGAAAATGTGGCGAGGAGGTGACTTGTTTCAAGTGTGGGAAGACTGGGCATTACGCCAATAAGTGTACATTCAACAAGACGGTGTGTTACAGATGTGGAGACAAGGGGCATATGTCAAAATATTGCCCGAAGAAAAATGAAGTAGCAAGACTGAATGCGCCACCGAAGCCAAAGGTAAAAACATTCCAAATGATCCTAAATGAAGCAGGTGGCGATGCGAGGGATCAGGAGTAAGGATCTATATATCCGAAGAGCGAGATATAAAGTATCCATATAGATGGTATCATGTGGTGTAGCCTATTATAAGAGGCCTAGTGTACGATGAACTTGAATATCTATGTAATCTTTTCAAGAAATAATATAAACCTTAATTATGTTATCCGATGTGTTAAATGACTATGTGAAATTCTTATATGGTGACTTGGAGAACTGAGAGGCAATACTTGGGGATGAGTATTAGTAGGTGTGAAAGGTAGTAGAGGCCTATACTACCGGAAGCACGTGACTCGCACTTGGATAAGAGAAAGTCACAAGGTTACCAAGGCGCTAGTAATTGATTCCATTTTGTTAATGTTTGTCGTTACCATCGTATCGGTAATGACTAAGAAGATGATTATTATTCCAACCCTAGTGGTCATATCATATTGAGTCCGACTATGATATGTATTCTACATGGTTCAGAGAACCAAGTTCGATGTAGCATCCGACTTAAACCAAAAGATTGAAGTATAAGATAATCGAAGCAATCAATAGAAGCATCGCAATCACAGTTAAGGTAAGAAGCTTGTAGCTAGAAGTGCTACATGCTAGAATGTGATTATATCACATTAAAACATGAAGGAAGGTATCTTCCATTTTGGAATTTGGCTCTAAAAAGACCTAAGTCTAAGCGTTGCATCATACGAAAAGAGGTCAATAGAACATTACCCATCGGTATGTTACGGTAGATAAAGTAAAGAACTTATCTTAAGATAAGTCTGTTTAAGAAGAAACAAGAGTTTCCAATAAGGATCGAGTTTGTAACTCGAAGGTAACGATTGAAAGTCCAACATGAGATAAAGAGTGGGTGCAAAATTGAGCACCGCCAGCAGTCAACAGGTCCAAGAGTTAGATACTTATTTGAAAGGACATAAGAGTTACGGTTATTACCTAGGATGAAAAGATAACGTATGGAGTCATTATACAAGTCTTGTTTTGTTGACGATTCCGGGACGTAATCATCCTAAGAGGGAGATAATTGTAACAGCCGCAGATTCGGGGTACTCACTTTATAGACAATAAGCGTTAAAAATGACTTTTTGATAGAAGATTATTTAGAGTAAATAATCTTAACCAAAGTTATAGTATATGTCACAAGGATTCCGTACATATAAAGAACGCTAAAATCTGACTTCTAACGAAGAAGTTATGACCCGTCGAAGTTTTGCGACAAAACCGGCACGACGTTGCGTATCGTAAAAAGTGAATTTTTGATAAGTTACTTTTTATCCTTAGCAATATAAACGAAATTCGTAGTATACGTTAAATCGAGAATGTACATAAAAAGAACGTCCAAATTTGACTTCGTTAGAGGAAGTTATGATTTTTCTAAGATTTAGCATAGTAGCAAACAGTCTGGAAATAGAATTTTAGATCGATCGATTATTAGCCGACACAACCTAAATGATAATTTAAGATCTCGTTAATAGGAGCTCAACCATATAAAGACAGTCGAAAACGGACGTCGCATGACAAAGTTATGAATTTTTAACGGACTTTAAGTGTCTAAGTCTGTTAAAATATAACTTTAAAAATAAAAATCAAAATCAACCGACGAAGTCTAAATGAAAGTTGTAGATCCCGTTGATACCTACGTGTATATATAAAGAACGTCAAAAACGGAGCTCGTATGCGAAAGTTACGGATTTTAGAAGTTAATTAGTTTTTGGAGTAACCAGCGAGTGATACGTGGCACAATCTGAGCCGCACCTTCTTCCCCACGGCTTTGCACGAGATCGCGGCACGTGGCACATTATGCCCAACGTAATTTTGAGTACGCTCATCATAACCCTTAAAAACTCATTACACTCAGTGTAATTCTTGAGTACGCTCAGCGTACTCGGTGCTGGCAGTCTATAAATAGAAGGCATTTTTCACTCTTTTTCTCACATCTCTTCACCCATTTCTCTCCCAAACACCCCAAACACTCTACTCTTTCCTCTAGCACCTCCTAGGTGTTATTAGCGAGTCCCGGAGCGCCTGAAGGCCCTGAGAAGAAGAGCTTTCGGCTCAGAAGTTATGCCTGCGCAAAGCCCAGTTTCTCACTAAACCCCCTTGTAAATGAGTTATGTTTACCATAATTTAAGTATAACTTATGTTTAAGTTCATTATCGTTATTATGAACCTATAAACAAGATTTATCAGTGGTTCCAATTTGCTTTACTGATTGATATACTTACGGGGATGATGTATAGGTTGTGATTTAGTGAGGTGTTTAAAGTGGGATTTCCAAACAGTATACTTCGTATACCAAACGAACCCTACCTCCGATATGATCCTACCTGCTTGTTCCTTACTTGATAGATCTTGAAGTAGACTTTGAGTTAATGATGAATCTAGACTAATAATTAGTCGCAATAGATATTAGACTAAAATTTAGTGATAATGACACAAGTCTACGTCAAAGGAAAAGACAGTTGGTAGAAGCGAAGCGCTTCCCGAATTTCGAGTTGTCACTTTAACAAGTGAGTGCATAGTTACTTTCATCTTATACATAGATATGAAGTATTTAATATTAATACATGCTATATGTGCTTATTATCTGTGTTCTTGATATCTATGCTAGATGAACGATTTATACATGTTTTACGTGATTTGAACTGTATATGTATTTTTATACCTATAAATATATTGGGTAAAGATGGGTAGATGAATGATGAGAGATGAAAGATGATATAGATGATGAGAGGTGAAATATGATGAGAAACCTTGACTTTAACAATGATCCAGTCATCTAGCAGAGTATAGATGACGACCACAAACTATTCTAGACAGTCCAATGGAATGCTAGCAGGCTCGCAACCTGTAGGTGTTTGTGAATGGCGTGTTCACCAGATGTACTCTAAAAACCCTGGAAACTATGGACTTAGTGCCTTACAAATGAACATTGGCAGCTATGGACTTAGTGCCTTACAAATGAACATTAACAGCTATGCCTAATAGATAACATCGACAGTTATGGACTTAATGCTTGTTGGATAAACCCTGACAGTGATGGACTTCGTGCCTATTCCTTATGACTATCCTTAAGAATAAATAAATGATCAATATATTATTCTTAGCAATAAACATATAAGGAAATGTGATGCAGGCGATGATAGGTAAACGCGATGTAGGAGATGAACCTTAGGATAACCCCTTAGGGAAGAATAAATAAGAAAACATGGATGCGTAATTAGGTTAATTGTTTGTTTGATGATTAAACACATTAACTATATTACTGTGGGTTTCAAACCCTATGCACTCACCAGATTTCCCAACCCAACTCACTCAGTTTCTTTATATCATAGGATGCGGTAAAAAGATATTGATGTTCGGACTTGATGAGAGATTCGAGGAGATATAGACTATAGAATAAAAGATGATGTAAGGCCTACGTTTATGCTTATGTTTTGTATCAGTTATGACATCCCAAGATTTTATAATATTAATGAAAAAAAATCCTTTGGAAATACTTTACGGGACCAAATTCCGCATTTCATAAATAAACCCTGTTTTAAAGCATAAACAAAAAGTTTTAAAATGACCCTAAATTTGGGGATGTCACAGTTGGTATCAGAGAATTAGTTTAAGCGAACTAGGAATTTGTAGGATTTATTGACTTAAACATAGAATGCTAAGCAATGATCGTGATGAGAGTGTCTATTTTATTTTAGGTAGTACACCTGAATTGACACAAGCACCAACTTACTTTAAGATAAAATGCCTAATTTGCTTTTGTGTGCTAAATGATCTATAGAATGACGTGACTTAGGTTGCCTATCTAGATTTTAAGGTCTGTTGCCGACCTAGAATTAGGAAAATTTATGTGTTCAGGTTTCTAAACGTTTAATTACGGTATTATAACTGACATATTTCGAAGTGATAAGGTGGATTACTCGTCTAAACTTTCCCTATCTATATTATTTTCTTGGTACACTGAACGGATGCTTTGGTGTATAGAATGCCATAGTGAGGACACACACAAGATTAGGAAACGATAAAAGAAACCAAAATCCTGAGCCACGAGTGATTGAGCATGCACCAGAGGTAGCAACTGCACCCGAGCCAATCACGATAGCTAGAGAGCAGGAAATGATACAAATGATGTTAGACCATCAGATGGAAGAGACAAGGCGTTTACTTCAGGGTAATAGAGATTAACCCATTTTACCTGTCATGCAACATGGACTGGAAGAAGAACAGTCAGAGGAAGGGAATTACAGCCAGACATTTAGTCAAGTAGAACCCCAAGTGGTTAGAAGGAATAACCCTGAGGTGGGGATCAATAGAGAAGGATGCAAATACAAGGACTTTATGGCTGCCAAACCACCAAGTCTTTCTGGAAGCCCAACACCGATAAAAGTTATGGACTAGATCTCCGAGATAGAGATGGTGTTTGATAGCTGCAACTGTAGCGACCAACAAAAGACCATTGATGTGTGTGGAATGTACTAGTTTTAATCCACTAACTTAAACACAAAGACAAACACACGAAAGGCAATGTACCTATCGATTAGCAGTTTAGTTCAGGTAAGTAGGGTATCGAACACAAGGAACGGTAAACAATTAAAATTGCTACTAATATTATCTAAATAAAATAAGTAAAAATGTGTTTTTCTCTAGTTTTGCAAGACTAGAAACTTAAGCAAATACTAAACACTTAAACTAAAGGGCAATTAACAACTAAAAGAGGAACAAAAGACAACTAGATTCAATCAAATTAAAGAGACATCCATTTAGATTCGATTCACTTATTCCTATGTTGATTTCGTGGCAAGTGCAATGGATTAATATATCAATGGTTACCGATTTCTAATATGATTAGGTTCATGTTCACTATTACTAATCCTTTAGCAAACAAGTTAATTCAAACAGTGATCAGTTGATTAAACTAACAGGTTTCCTAGTGTTCAGTTTGGATCAAGTAAGACTTGTAATATTAGTTAACTAAATTTATCAATTCAATCAACTCTTGTGTGGTTGTTCATCACACAAGCTTACACATCAACTTACTTATTTTCTAGTTAATCCTAGGTTCATATTCACTAATACTAGGCATACAATATTGTTTTCACAAAAACCATATGATACAAGCAATTAAGAGATGTTCATGCAACTTAATAAACTTGATTATTAATAAAAAATAATTATTGTCAACACATAAGGGTCTTTAACAAGCTTAACAAGACAATTCACCAAATCAAATTAATCCAAGTCATAAAATCAAACCATATTCATAAGTTTATCTAGTCTAAACAGAAGTAATGAGTTTTTAGCTAATATCTACAGCAAATAACAAACTAAAAACGAAATCTAATGATTTAAACATGGTTCACACAAAATATTAAGATAAAAGTAATGTTTGTTTGCCTTTGATCTCTTGAAAATTGACTTCTAGGTTGAATTCTCGAAAACCACAGCTCTAAGAACCCTTCTAGCCTCCAAAAATCGTCCAAAGATTCCAGAATTAGTCAGGGTTTCGAATGAAAGCGTTTCTATATATATAAATTCTGAAAACATAGCCAACTCGACGAGTTTTTGACCCAACTCGTCAAGTTGGTCATTAAAATCGCGTGTACGGCAAGTAAGTGTCAAGAATCGCGGACTTTCTGATCAACTCGTCGAGTTGATGGCCAACTCGTAGAGTCCGTTTGGAATCAACATTTTCTGAAAACACGAAAGTCGTCCAAAATTGTGTCTAGTTTTCATAACATTTTGAATATCGTCAATCGGAGTTACGGTTCATGAGATATGGCCAAAACACTGACGAGGGGTCAAGTTGTCCAGCAACATTCTTCTTTCTTCAAAATCCAAGATCCAAGCTTCCAAACGCCAATTCCGATTCCTTTTCCTTCCGAGCATGTCTTTATTGCTGAAAATGAAAATTTAAACTAATTAAGCACATTTTGTTCATTAAATGAGATAAAATCAACATAAAGTATTAAGACAATATATAAATTATATGACTAAATATGTCCATATCAACCATCCTAGAAGTTAGGCAACTGAAAACTAGGGTGTTAAGCTGGTAGAAGTTTTTGGTTGATTCCATGCCAAAGAGAAAAGTGAAGGAGATATCTTGGGAGAAATTCCTAGAAGAATTAAAGATGCAATACTGCGCTGAAGAATATCTTATGGAGATTGACAATGAATTCTAGAACTTGAAGAAAGGAAAGATGATCGTCAACGAGTATGTCACAGCTTTTATGAAAAAATGAAGCTAGTTCCTTACTTGGTTTCCACCGAGCTTTCCAAGGTGAATAAGTTTGATAAAGGAATACTAGTGGACTTTGGTCCAATAGTCAAGCAAGCAACCACATTGAAAGCCACTATCTGGGCCGCTCGGAATGTTGAGACCCAAATAAGGGAGAAGGGTCTGGAAAAAGCTGAGAAAGGAGAGAAAAGGAAGCTTGAAGGGGCTTCAAAGTCTGATAAGAAAGGAAGATTATTGAAAACGGATTGGTTTCCACTAAGCTTTCCAAGGTGAATAAGTTTGCTAAAGGACTACCAGCGGACTTTGGTCTAATAGTCAAGCAAGCAACCACATTGAAAGCCGCTATCTGGGCAGCTAGGAATATGGAGACCCAAATAAGGGAGAAAGGAGAGAAAAGGAAGCTTGAAGGGGCTTCAAAGTATGATAAGAAAGGAAGATTCTCAAAAACGGACCCCAATGATAAGAAGCTTGGAGGTAGTAGTGAATCCAGGTGGTGCGAAAAGTGCAAGAGGAAGCACTTAAGAAGATGCGATGGAGAAGTGACCTGCTACAAGTGTTGAAGGACGGGTCACTATTCTAGAGATTGTACATTCGATAATAGGAAGTGTTACGAATGTAGAGACGATGGACATATTTTGAAGAATTGTCCAAAGAAGAATGAAGCAGCAAGGCAGAATGTGCCACCAAAGCCGAAGGCAAGGGCATATCATATGATACTTGATCAGCCAACAATAGGTCGAGAATAAAGAGCGGCGTATTCAAGTATGGGATATGAAGAAGAAGATAAATAGTATTAGGTGATGTAATAGGCATACATAAAATCTTGTAATCGTTCTTAGAATAATAATAATAAAATCCCTAACTATGTTATTTGACTCAGTGTGTTAAGTTGCTATCTGATCTTCTTGTATGGCGATTTGGGGACTGCGAGACAATACTTGGGATAAGTATGAGTAGGTGTGAAAGATAGTAGAGGCTTATACTACCAGAAGCACAAGACTCGCACTTGGATCAGGGAAAGTCACAAGGTTACTAAGTCTCTAAGTAGTCGAGTTATTTTGTTCATTTTCCTCATTACCATTGTTTCGGTAATGACCAAAGAAGATGATCTATATTCCAACATCTGTAATCATCATAAATCGAGTCCGACTAAGATATATTCATAAAGCAACATACTCGGTTTTGAGAACCATATTCGACATAGTGTCCGACTCTAATCAAATCTTGAAGCAGTAAAGGATCGATACAATCAATATAGAGATCACGATCTTCATTAATACTAAGTAGCTAGTATATAGGAATGCTATCTACAAAGATGTGATAGTACCACATTAGAACATGAAGGAAGGTACCTTCAGAAGTAGACATTTGACTCTTAGAGACAAGCATCTTGCAACATAAGGACATAGGAGTTACGATGATTATCCAGGATGGAAAGGTAACGTGCGGAGTCATTATACAAGCCCTATTTTGTTGATAATTCCGGGACGTAATCATCCTAAGGGGGGAAATAATTGTAACACCCGCAAATTCATGCGAGACAAATAAATTATTATAAGCTATAATAATGACTTTTAAAGAGGGGATTAATTAGGATAAATAATCTTAACCAAGTTATAATATATGTGACAAGGATTCCATACATATAAAGAACATTGAAATCTAACTTCGTATGAAGAAGTTATGCTTCTTCGAAGTTTCGCGATTAAACCAACATGGCTCTGCGTATCATAAAAAGTAAATTTTTGATAAATTACATTTTAGCCTAAGAAGTCTAAATGAAATTCGCATTAGTCGTTAAACCGAGAGCGTGCATATAGAGAACGTACAAATCTGACTTCGTAAAAGGAAGTTATGATTTTTCGAAGTTTCAACGCAACACTATACAAATCAAAAACCGAAGTAGAGATCGGTTGATTGTTAGGAAAAACAATCTAAATGAGATTTGAAGATCTCGTCCATATGGTTTTGTCGATATAAAGACAACCAAGAACGAATATCATATGAGAAAGTTATGAATTTTTAATGGACTTTAACAGTCTAAGCCTGTTAAAAATATAGTTTTAAAAATAAATTCAAAATTAGCCAACGGAGTCTAAAGGAAAGTTGTAGATCTCGTTGAGTGCTTTCTGGGAATATAAAAAACGTCGAAAATGGAGCTTGTACGAAGAAGTTACGACATTTCGAAAATTTGGAAAACCGGGTGCACGAAGTGCCTGACGCGCTTCGATGACGTGGCAACACCAGAGTGTGTCACGTGGCAGGTCGAACCTTCCTTTCCTTCAAGAGACACGATGACGTCGCACGATACAGATGTGACACACGGCACCACAAGAATTGGACACGTGGCGACTTCTAGAAGGAAGTGATGTAGGCGAATACGGGTGCGATATGTGGCAAAAACTGATGGAGCCAACAACGCACTGATGCCCATCATGCACACTATGGTGCCCGATGCGTACCCAATGTAGCCAATAATATCCTCCGAATTCTTCTTTATTTCCTCCCAATTCATCCCAAAACTCTCTCTAATCCCTCTAGCTTTTGAGATATGTTTTTTTCCCAACTTATAGAATAGTTTAGTAGAGACTATGGAGCCCTAGGAGCCCGACAAGAAGGAGTATCCGGGTCGAGATTCTGACCACGTGTTTTTCCCGGTTTTCGCTAAAATCTCTGTAAGTTAAGCTACACTTTGCTTCTTTCAGTGTACCTTATATTTATAGTCATAAGTCATTATTATGAACCTATAAATAAGATTTATCAGTAATCCATGTTGTTATACTGATTGATCTACTTACGGGAGAGGTGTCTAGAATGGTCACATTGGCTTGGTTGTTGGATTTCAGAAACACTATTATGTCGAAATGATCATACCTCCCAACTGTCATGTATGACTGATCCTTACTTGATAGATCTCGATGTAGACATTGGGATTAATGAGGAACCTAGACTATAATTATTATAGTCACTGGGATTATTAAACTAGACTAACACTTAGTGTTATACATTTAGGTCATTGAACGTGCTAAGGCGAGGTTCTGTCCAAATTCCGAGGCATTCAATTTTATCAGGTGAGTGCATAGTTACTTTCATCTTACACATAGATATGGAATATCTAGATAATTACATGCTTATGTGCTTATTATCTATGCTAAGAATATTACGTGTTAGAGAAGATATTATGAGATCATATTTAACTGATTTAAGAATATAACTATTACACACTAATAAATATGTATCCGATTGTAATAGGTGATGGTAGATAGTGATGGGTTTTGAGCATTCTAACACTCCTAATGTGTACATGCAACCATAAATACATTGGATCTATGTTTTCTCTATTATACATGCAAACTTTCATTTTCCAAGGTATTACCCTAACTAGCATACAAAACTTTGATACTTGGGTAATAAAACAAGTTAGATAACATACCTTTTGTTGTAGCTTGTTGCCCTTGATGTATTTGGCCTTTAAGAACTTAGCACCAATAGTATGAATGCCTCAAATGGAATCACAATACATCTAGGAAAAAGGATGACATTTTGAGAGAGAATGGCTTGCTCTAGAAATCGGCTCTATGATTCTTCCAAAGATCACTAGTGCACCTTTCACCAACCAAGGGGCTTCTTATATAGTGTGGCACAACTAGGGTTACACCATGCAAACCCTAATGTGCATGACTTTCCACATTCAGACAAAAGGGAACGATCTCAAGCAATCCTATCCTCATAACAGGAAACTGTACTAGTATACAATGCTAAGCTCATACTATCAGGCATAACCTAAACAGGATATCCTACTACTGTCTACTCAATACTAGCATGCAATTCTCATAAGCTGAAACACATAAAGGAGGCACATAAGGCATCATTCCTAGATCCTTAGTCTTATTCTAGCATGCTGTTCTACTGAAACTGGTAAACATAACATAGACTTGTATGGGTACTTTGGGGAATACTTACTTGAGCTCGGCCGGTCGCGCACATCACACACTTTGTTCTTTCTCCAATCTCTTTTAACTTATCTTTTAGAAAACCATTTTCTTGTAAAAATCTTTTAATCCCTCGATTTGAGTCCAGACACCCCCGAGGTTGTGTCCGAATCCCTCAAACCAAGGCTCTGATACCAACTTGTAACATCCCAAATTTTGAGTCCAAAAATTTCATTTTAATTAATTGATTATAGAAACATTCATAAGAAAACTACGTAAAAATATATCATTTCGCAAATCGATATATCATGTCTGAAAACCCAAATCACAAAGTAGTAACATGTCAGAGTACAATCCCAGAATATCTCAAGTGCGGAAACCCATGCGTGTGTGTATGATGTGCCGCTACCGTGCCAGCTCCTTCCCCTTCGCTGAAGAGGTACCTGAAACCAAACTGTAAACTGTAAGCACGAAGCTTAGTGAGTTCCCCCAATCGTACCACATACCATACAATCATATAGCATACATACTGCCGGGCAATTCTGGGGTGCCCGACCTACCCGGTATGGCCATTCTGGGGTGCCGACCTACCTGGTACGGCCATTCTGGGGTGCCGACCTACCCATGTCAAGCCATTCTGGGGTGCTGACCTACCCGTCGGTCCTAACAACCGACCCTCGGGAACTATTCCACCCCTACTGCTACTATCACATATATCATAACATAAACATACTGTCAGACATATCTGGGGTGTCCCAACTACCCTTCGGTCCTAACAACCGAACTTGGGGACTATTCCCCTCCTACTACCACTATCACATATAACATATCATGCCAGCATATAAACATATCATCACATACTGTCAGACATATCTGGGGTGCCTGACCTACCCTTCGGTCCTAACAACCGAACTCTACTACTATCACATATAACATATCATGCCAGCATACAAAATATCAGGTAGTAGCAAACCTAGATGATATCACAAAGACGATCATCTAACATATAACTCCTACTGGTGGGCAGGCATTGTGGCCGTAGACTCACCGCTACTGGAAGGTAACTCACCTCGTACGAGTAGCTGCTGATAATCTGTGCGGGAAATCTCTGTCTGCTGCTGCTCCGGAAATCCTCCGGCTATAATCCCCACAAAACACTCAGTCAGAATCAGATATCTACTCTTAGGGTAAAATGACTATTTTACCCCTGACCAAGTCAAAGTCAAAGTCAAAGTCAAAGTCAACTTCCAGTTGACCTGACTCGCCGAGTTGGGCCGCCAACTCGTCGAGTCCCTAACCTTTTAACTGTCCTCATCCACGTCTTTACTCGTCGAGTTTAGAAATGACTCGTCGAGTTTAGAAATGACTCGACGAGTTCTCCTTCTATACGAGCATCAAATGAACCTTCATCCGACTCGTCGAGTTGTATGAACAACTCGTCGAGTTCATCCTCATCCTAAGAACCAGTCCCGTCCTCGACTCGCCGAGTTATATAAACAACTCGTCGAGTTCATCTTCAAGAGTTGGGAGATTGCCTTGGACTCGCCGAGTCTGTTCATGCACTCGCCGAGTCCTATGAACTCCAGGACTATGGCTTAGCCCAATACGTTGGGTCACTCCCCTGGACCCTCTAAAACCTTTCCAGCACTCCACTGGGTCTCTTTGACCCATAACAGAAAAGGGGAGTCTAACCTCGGACTCGCCGAGTCCCAAGAACGACTCGCCGAGTAGATACTGTCCAAGGCTATTTCTTCGATTTCTGGTGTACAACTCTTGTCCAAAAGATAGATCTAGGTCCCTAAACTCGATCTAGCACGTAAAGTTACGAACTTTACGTGCATGCATGGGACTTTGAGCCTAAAAGGCCCTAAAAGAGACTCTTAAGTTGCATGGGGGCTTCCATGGGTGCAAAAGCAGCCCTTTTCTGCCTTGTAACTCCTTCATGGACCTAGATCTGAAGCCTCAACCCCCAACCATGCTTGCAATCATGGTTGGTCACCAAGAATGGCTTATAAAAGCCCTAAATCTCCCCAAAAAGGGATCTAGCAAATGAACAAGCAAGGTACCGACTTTATACCTTCTGGGAACTGCAAATGATGCACAAACTTGAACTCCATTGGTCTTCTCTTGATCCCTCTAGGCCCTTCCTTCTTCCTTGTGATCAAAATCACCAAAAATCACCACAAATGCCTTTAGATCTTCACACACACAGTTAGGGTTTGCTATGGGGGGTTTCTGGAAGCAATAGGGACGAAGGGTGGCTGAATGAGATGCTTAAATAGGGTGCAAACCCTTAGATTAAGGTTTTGTCCAGTCAGAGTCTACTCGTCGAGTCTGGAGGCCGACTCGACGAGTCCGTCATTTAAATCCCGTATCCAATCCGCTTCTACTCGACGAGTTGGGCCTTCAACTCGCCGAGTCCTAGGCCAAAAATGCACAATACTTAAATAAAATACATACCAGGAACAATGTGCTACAATTTGGGGACATGAAATAGGTAACTAACGTTGTTTCTCCATGCTCTGTGTACACTTTTATCAGTTTGTTCTCACTCACATATTTTGATAGGTTGCGTACATCATCATCATTACCTAGAGCTCTTAGTGCAAAATCCAAACCCTCATTAGGCAAACGGAAATCGTAGTAGATGACAGGTGGAACAACATACCCTAAATCTAACATGATGGAGTCCATTTCGTGTACTGAGAATTCTTCTATATCGACCACGTCAATGTATGTTACAACCCCTTCAATATACTTGATGCCTGGAAACTTTGTGAACTTCCCACCATGATGAAGTTCAATACTGAACATGGTGGGATGTCCAGCTTAAAAAAAAAACAAAAAAACAGATTTTTAGATTTCAAAAGTGTAAGAACGTGATCAAATACATAGCATCTTACCATAAATTTGGTTGGTATCAATTTCTTCACCGTGCGCTCTGATGGACCACATTGTGAGAACCATTTGCGAAATTTCAACAACAGATTGAAGCTCGATCAGGAAAAGGGTTTGTGATTAGGGTTTTTTTTTATCTTCACGTCGTCAAAGGTGGGTGAAGGAATAAGAGTAGCCAACTGATAATTAGGGATGATATACACAAATAGCCTGTAGAGCTTTCAATTGGCGGTAATGTGCAATACATATGAAAGGACGAAATTACCCTCACATGGAGAGCACGTGCTACACTAAACGGAAGGAAATAGACGGGAGTTAAGTCCAGGGACCAAAACCACAAGAAGTTTCATGTTTTGGACCAACCATGCAACTTGAAAACAATATGGACCTTATCCACAATTTTTGGATAACCACATGGACCAAAAACGCAATTTTGTCTAATATTAATGAAAAATATTTCTTCGAAATAATTTACGGTACCAAATTCGGCATTTCATAAATAAATTCTGTTTTAAAGCATACATAAAAAGTTTTAAAATGGCCATAAATTTGGGGATGTCACAAACAGGGATATCCAAATATTTATAAACCACAATAATCCAAGGGTTTCCTCGGACCGTACCTCTTAAGGAGTCTTTAAGTCGATTGAAGTTGATGGATATTGTGACATCCCCATTTTTACGGTGGAAAAGACATTTTTATTTATGCTTATTTGAAAACAAAGTATTTATTGAGTTGTAGAATTTGTCGTCCCATAAAAGTATTTCTGAAGACATGTTTTATTAATAAAATCTTGGGATGCCATAACTGATACAAAACATAAGCATAAACTTTACAAACCTTACAATTATTTCACTAATGGCCTAAAACTCCTTGAATCTATCATCATAAAGTACCTTCAAACCATTACCCGTGATATAGAGAAACTGAGTGGGTTAGGTTGGGGAACCTGGTGAGCACATAGGGTTTTCAACCCATAATAATATAGTTGTATATTTTATTTTACACAATTAACCCAATCACCCATTCTCCTTATTCTCACTGCCTGATCCTAAGGTGATGATCTTGTTGGACCTGTCCTAAACGATCTCTGTGAGTAGACAATATTACTATGGGCGTTACGTAGAAATATATATCAATAAGGCAACCCTGAGGGGGATAGAGTACCCAAATGAACATCTTTTCTTTTCCCAGAAAAGTGTGATCATTAACACACCCAACTGGTGTTCCAATGGACTACCTATAATAGTCAGTGGTCAACATATATACTCTGTTAGATGATTGGTCCCAATAATACAGATAGGCAATGCATGGCCTCTCACCGTTATTTTATTCCCTAAAACCCTTACTACCCCAATGCAATTTAAATATGATAAAATTATTTGAACAAGTAAAATCATATCACTTTATCACATATAACACACATGTCAAGAACATAGATATAAGTACGTATAGTATACACACATGTCAAGAACATAGATATAAGCACGTATAGTATTTAAGAATACTTCATATCTATGTGTAAGCTGAAAGTAACTATGCATTCACCTGACAGAACTAGGTGACTCAAAGTTAGGGCAGCACGTCGCCTTCACACTTTTTCAAGACGTAAATGTATAACACTAAGTCTTAGCCTAGTTTCATAATCTTGGAGACTATTTAAATAATAGTTTAAATTCCTCAATAATCTTAAGGTTTACATCAAGATCTATCAAGTAAGGAATAACCAGGTAGGATTATATCGGAGGTAGGGTCTGTTTGGTATATAGAGTATACTGTTTGGAAATCCCACTTTAAACACCTCACTAAATCCAGCTTAGACATTACTCCCGTATGTAGATCAATCAGTATAACGATTTAGAATCACTGATATAAGTTACACTGAAAATTCTAGAGTGCAACTTAACTTATAGAGATTTCCTGACAGAAGTAAGGAAACTACACTGGCAGAGCTTCTACTTGATAGCTACTACTACTTCAGGGATTGTAAGGAACAAGAGTTACCTCTTCTCAAAGTATGTCAATATGGTCCTTTTCAAAATTTTAAATATACTTCCATTTGTCCATGAGCAACCAATCTTTGGTAAACCTCAGATTGTCCTTGACAATTGCTTAACCATTTTAGTCATATCCGGTTCTATTCCCTTTTCCCTCTTAATGCCCTAGGCATTTGGAAAAATTAGAACACGAGAATACTATAGCATATGCAATCGATCCTATACCCGAAGCATATGGGATGCGATTCATCATGTCTAACATAAAGACATGATACTTGATCAGTCTTTTGCTATAATATTTCTATTTGCTATTTTCTCATAATTCGAATTATGAAGAGGGATGCCGTAATCATAATCAAAATTTGAGAACGCAATTAACATTTTTATATATAGAATTTCCTTATGTTGAACCATTCCAACATAACATTCATATATATATTTGACTAAATTTGATTAAAACTCAACCTAAGCTTTTAGATTGAAATGAAGTATAAATTCCTCTCCCTTAATTATAGCAAAACAACTTTTCAAATCCTGCAACTTTGCGAATTGAAACTTTTTGTTTTCTATAACTAAAATTGCTAACTTGCAACACTTGACATAATAATTATGCTCCCACTAGCATAATAATTACTAGCATACATTTATGCTCCTACTAGCTTTGACATGTACCCAGAAATCAGTTGGACTTCTAGAAATCAATACTTATTGACTTTCATTACCAAAGTTCAGATTTATGATACGAGATGCTTCGATAAGACTTTATCTAGGCTTTTCAAACTCATACACCTTTCCTTAGATAGCTCACATGTGTGTCTAAACAATTTAATAACTTACAGCAATAAGTCTCAAATGTTTAGAATTTTTGCCATTCCTCACAATTCGAATTATGAAAAGGTATGCCGTAATCATAATCAAATTTGAGAATGCAAATATCACAACTGCTATCTACTTAAAATCTATTTAGTGAAAGCGTTTCCTCACCATCATTTTCATGAATCGGAGAGAAACCTTATGACACTTAGATTTTATGGTGTATGCGTTCCTATCCATGTGAATTTGTCAAACCATAATCAAAAGACAAGGTTAGTGACAAATCCAAACTCATATGGATTGAACTTGTTCAATCGTAATTTCTTGCCACTTGGTAGCACAAAGGCCTACCATTGCTTCCAGGTTGTTATGCAAACAATTGAGAACTCATAGAACTCACATGCATAGTCAACTTTAACTGGAATATACACATAAATTAAGAATATGTCAACATGATAGGTTACAAACCTCAAGTCGTGTGCTAGTGTTTAACAATAGGTTTACTCTTGATTAGTTCTTGAAACTTTCAAGATCTTTAAGACTCCCACTGACCTCTTGACATATAAGATTCTCTGTCAAGAACCATTCCTTGACAAAACAAATATTTAAGAGTTAATGCGGATTCTTATCAAGACAAACACTTCACATAATTGGCCTTAGTTGGTCTTTGTTCTATCCAAAACATCACAACTTACCAATTTCAAATGTACAAGAGTAGAAAACATTTTACTCTACATTTGATAAGTGTTATAAACCTTTCTTAAGAATATGTCACTCAAGGCTCAATCTTGGAGTATGACTCTAAGACTTGTTTTGGAACGAAGTGTGACTCATCTTCTTGATTTAACAATTTCAACAATTCACGATTCCTCTTCTTAGCCATACAAATGCACTAAGATATCCTTAAAGGATCAATTGTGACATGGTTTTCATAATCATTAAGATGATCATAAAACACGATACTCAAGTACTTTCCTATCTTTTCAGATTGGAGAAACTTTTATATTTCTGCCCAATTTGATTCTTCTCATTCGTTCCGCCATACATTGAAACTTTTCCAAAGTTTCAGAATTATACTTAAACTTGTAAGCAAAACCATATTTACTAAACTTTAGTAAATCATGACGAATAGTCTTATCGTTCTCTGTGGTGGACCTGACTAGTGCACACCCAGTGTACCTGATACCCTAGTCCATCACTTGACTCACATATATATGTGAACAAGGAATTAGTCTTAATTTTCCAAAGATGAAGGTTCTCATTCATCACACACTACGAGTTGCATGATTCCAAGTTTCTATCCCACTGAAACTTGGGTGATGAGAATCTTTCCTTATTTGGTAAATTATGACACCACCACAAACGAAAGAATCAAATTCATATTCCAATATTGGTATCAATGGAAACATATAAGCAACAATTTTTCACAAATGCCATTGTAAGGAAATTTTAAAATAAGATAAATTTCAACATTTTTCTTTATTTATAAAAATTGCAGAAAACTTATCCTTACAATGCAAATACAAGTAAAAATATATTGTATCTTCTTCAAGCGAACTTCGTTTCTACATTCTTTATATCCACATGTAGCTATCGAGTAGATCTACAACTTTCGCTTAGACTCTGTCGTCTAATTTTCACTTTATTTTTAAAGTTATATTTTTAACGGGCTTAGACTGTTAAAGTCTGTGAAAAAATCATAACTCTTCCATACGACATCAGTTCTCGACTGTCTTTATATCGACAGACAGGTATTGACGAGATATACAACTCGCGTTTAGATTGTTGTTCCTAACAATCAACCGATTTGAATTTTGGTTTCTATGCTAACACAGCTATGCTGAAACTTTCGAAAAATCATAACTTCCCCTTTTGAAGTTAGATTTGGATGTTCCCTATTTGCTCAAGTTTGCTTTTACGAATACTACGAATTTTATTTAGATTATTTTCCCTAATTAATCTTCTTTTGAAAACACCTATTTTTCGCCATGAAGAATAATTATCCTATTATTCTTTAAGCATATATCCCTATCTTGCGGGTGTTACAATTATCTCCCCCTTAGGATGATTACGTCCCAGAATCATCAACAAAACATGGATTGTATAATGGCTCCGCACGTTACCTTCCCATCATAGGTAATAACCGTAAATTTTATGTCTTTTTTATTGAGTTTCTAACTCTTAGACTTTTTGACTGTTGTTAGTGCTCAATCATGAACCTGCTCTTCCTTCTAAATTCAATCTCTTTTGGAGGCTCCTGCTCCTTCTAGAATTGACTTAACCTAAGATAAGGTCTTTACTTCGACTATCGTAACAAACCGATGGGTCATGCTCTAATGACCTTTCGTCGTATGATGCAATGGCTAGACTCAGGTCTCTTTGAGACAGACTCTAGCATGAAAGATACCTTCATTCATGTTATAAGTAATATAATCACATTCTAGCATGTAGCACTTCTAGCTATAAGCTGCTTGATCTTGAAGACTGTGATGCTTCTATCGATCGTTTCGATTTATCTTTTACTTCAATCTCCTAACTTAAGTAGGATGCTACATCGATCATGGTTCTCTGAACCAATTAACTTACTTCACCGACTTTTTCTCAAGTCGGACTCGATTCAATATGACCAATAGGGTCGGAATACATTCATCTTCTTAGTCATTACCGAAAATATGGTAACGACGGACATGACTAAAATGAAATCAATTACTAGTGCTGTAACATCCCATTTTTCGAGTCCAAAAATTTTGATTTTGATATAACGACTTAGAAAACATTCATAAGAAAATATCATGAAGTCATATCATTTCGTAAAAACCATAATCTCATGTCTGAAAATCATATCGTAAAAGTAGTAACAATATCAGAGTACAATCACAAGAAATCTCATAATGCGGAATCCAATGTGTGTATGATGTGCAGCTACCGCGCCGGCTCCTTCCCCTTCGCTGAAGAGGTACCTGAAACAAAACTGAAAACTGTAAGCACGAAGCTTAGTGAGTTCCCCCAATCGTACCACATACCATACAATCATATAGCATACATACTGACGGGCAATTCTGGGGTGCCCGACCTACCCGGTACGGACATTCTGGGGTGCCGACCTACCCGTGTCAAGCCATTCTGGGGTGCTGACCTACCCGTCGGTCCTAACAACCGACCCTCGGGGACTATTCCACCCCTACTGCTACTATCACATATATCATAACATAAACATACTATCAGACATATCTGGGGTGTCCGAACTACCCTTCGATCCTAACAACCGAACTTGGGGACTATTCCCCTCATACTACCACTATCACATATAACATATCATGCCAGCATATAAACATATCATCACATACTGTCAGACATATCTGGGGTGCCTGACCTACCCTTCGGTCCTAACAACCGAACTCTACTACTATCACATATAACGTATCATGCAAGCATACAACATATCAGGTAGTAGCAAACCTAGATGATATCACAAAGACGATCATCTAACATACAACTCCTACTGGTGGGCCGATTTTGTGGCCGTAGACCCACCGCTACTGGAAGGTAACTCACCTTGTACGAGTAGCTGCTGAAAATCTGTGCGGGAAATCTCTGTCTGCTGCTGCTCCGGAAATCCTCCGGCTATAATCCCCACAAAACACTCAGTCAGAATCTGATATCTACTCTTATGGTAACTTTTCTGTCGACTCTGAGCAGTCTGAAGCCTGCTCCGGACCTGTTGAATCTTCTCTGTCGTCTTGAGCACCACTTCGGTGCTCCCCATGACCCTCTGGCCAACCTCACCCCAACATATCGGGGTCCTGCACTTCCTCCCGTATAACATCTCGAAGGGAGGACGGTCAATACTCGCGTGGTAGCTGTTGTTGTACGCGAACTCAGCCAATGGAAGGTAAGTATCCCAACTACCACCGGAGTCTAACACACACGCCCGCAACATATCCTCCAGAGTCTGGATGGTCCTCTCGCTCTGACCATCTGTCTGCGGGTGAAATGAAGTGCTAAAGTGCAGACGAGTACCCAACTCGTCATGGAATTTCTTCCAGAACCTGGAAGTGAACCGTACATCCCTGTCAGAAATCACGGAGACTGGCACTCCGTGTCGAGCCACCACCTCTCGAATGTAGATGTCGGCCAACTTCTCGGCCGAGATACTCTCCTGGATCGGTATGAAATGGGCACTCTTGGTCAACCGATCCACGATGACCCATATGGAATCCACTCCCCGCGCTGTCCTGGGAAGTTTGGTGATGAAGTCCATGGTAACATCTTCCCACTTCCACAGGGGAATATCCAACGGTTGCATCTTGCCGTGTGGCCTCTGGTGCTCGGCTTTGACCTTCCTACAGGTCAAGCATCGCTCCACATACCATGCTACATCCCGTTTCATGCAGGGCCACAAATAGTCGAGACGAAGATCCCTATACATCTTCGTCGCCCCGGGATGAATGGAGAATCGGGATTTGTGCGCCTCCTCCATCTGAACCTGGCGCACACCCCCGTGGTATGGAACCGACACCCTGCGGTGTAGTGTCAATAACCCTCGACTATCATAGTCGAAGGAGTAAACCTGACCCACTATACGCTCGCTCTTCCGGTGTTCCTCCTTCATGGCCTCCCGCTGGGCCTCTCGGATCTGCTCCAATAGTAGAGTCACTACTGTCACCCGCATGCAAATGTCTCGGATCGGCGCTGCCTGGTGGCTAAGCGCATCGACCACCACATTGGCCTTCCCTGGGTAGTAAAGGATCTCGCAATTATAATCCTTCACCACGTCCAACCACCGACGCTGCCTCATGTTCAGGTTCGGCTGATCCATGAGGTACCTCAAACTCTTGTGGTCCGTGTAAATGGTACAACAGACCCCATAGAGGTAATGTCGCCATATCTTGAGGGCGAAGACGACCGCCCCCAACTCCAAATCGTGCGTCGGGTAGTTCGCCTCGTGAGGCTTCAACTGCCTCGAAGCGTAGGCGATGACATGTCCTCTCTGCATCAGTACTGTGCCCAAAACCATAATAGATGCGTCGCAGTACACCACAAAATCCTCTACGCCCTCTGGAAGGGCCAAGATTGGCGCCTCGCACAATCTCTGTCTCAGTGTCTCAAACGCTGCCTGCTGCTCAGGCCCCCAACGAAAGACTACGGCCTTCTTCGTCAGCCGCGTCAAGGGTACGACTATCTTGGAGAAATCCTGGATGAATCTCTGATAGTAGCCGGCTAATACTAGGAAACTCCGAATCTCAGATGGAGACTTTGGAACCTCCCATCTCATCACGGCCTCTACCTTGGCCGGGTCGACCAAAATACCGTTCTGGTTGACAAGGTGCCCAAGAAACTGCACCTCGCGCAACCAGAACTCACACTTGGAGAACTTGGCGTACAAGTTCTCCCTCCGCAAAGTCTCCAACACCTCTCTCAAATGCTCCTCGTGCTCCACCTGCATCTTGGAGTAAACCAAGATATCGTCGATGAAAACTATCACGGACCGATCTTCGGTCTACATACGCGGTTCATGAGGTCCATGAACGCGGCAGGAGCATTGGTGAGCCCGAAGGGCATCACCACGAACTCGTAGTGGCCATAGCGAGTCCGAAACGCAGTCTTCTGCACATCCTCCTCTCTGACCCTCATCTGGTGATAACCCGAGCGCAGATCGATCTTGGAGAACCAAGATGCTCCCTGCAACTGGTCAAAGAGGTCGTCAATCCTCGGGAGTGGGTAACGGTTCTTCACCGTTACCTTGTTCAGCTCCCGGTAGTCTATGCACATGCGATGCGACCCGTCCTTCTTCTTGACAAATAGGATCGGGGCTCCCCAAGGCGAACTGCTCGGCCTGATAAATCCTTTGTCTAGCAGATCCTGCAGCTGCGTAAACAACTCCTGCATCTCGGGAGGAGCCAACCGATATGGTGCCTTGGCTATCGGAGCCACACCAGGGGCTAAGTCGATCCTGAACTCCACCTGTCGCTCCGGAGGTATCCCAGGAAGCTCCTCTGGGAACACATCCGCGTAGTCTCGCACCACCGGAACCTCGCTCACCGTCTCCTTACCCGCCTCCCGGGTATCCATAACATACACGACCTACCCGGCGCAGCCCTGCTGTAGGTAGCGCCTAGCCCTTGCTGCTGAACACACTGTGGGTCCACGCTGTGGCCTCTCGCCATGGATCACTAACTCTCCCCCACCTGGGGTCCTAACTCGCACTAGCTGCTGTGCGCAATCTATCACCGCCCCATTAGGGCTCAACCAGTCCATGCCTATAATCACCTTGTTCCCACGCAACGGATTGGGAACCAAGTCTACCAGGTAGCGCTCCTCAAATAACCTCAGTACGTAATCTCTGAAAACTGCTGATGCTCGCACCGATCGGTCATCGGCAATCTCTACCTCTAAAGGGCAATCCAACATGTCCGAAGACTCAGGAAACCTCTTGCTAAGTGCAAGGGAAACAAAAGATCGAGTGGCACCTGAGTCAAACAACACCTGTACTGGGATACCGTTCACATGGAACGATCCTAAACATATACACAGAGCACATATCAATATCATAAGCATCAAATAAATAAATCAGAGGGAAAGAATCATACCTGTCACCACATCGGGTGCGGCGCGTGCCTCCTCGGTAGTCAACTGGAAGGCCCGGCTCCTCACCACTGGAGCCTCTGACTTGCCATGCCGGCCATCAGTGATCCGCAGGGTCGCTGGGGCTGGCGCCTTCACTGGCGCTGCTGCTGTCAACTGGGGGCAACTGGCCTTCTTATGGCCCCTCTGGTTGCAGTGGAAACACAACAACTCGAACGTCTGAATAGTGGGTGCAGGGGCGGTACAATCCCTGCTGAAATGCCCCGTCTTGCCGCACTTGTAGCAGCCTGACGATCCCAACCTACATACCCCCTCGTGTGGCCTGCAACATTTCCTGCAGCGGCCCTGTCCTGACTGGCCTTTCGGCCTACCATCTGATCCCTTGGGCTTCTTCCCCAAAGCCCCAGTCACCTGCCCCTCCTCTACCTTCCTCTTCCGGATGTGCTCCAGATCAATCTCCCTCTCCCTTGCCCTGGCAATCATGGAATCCAGGGTAGGGCAAGTTGAAAAAACTAACATGCTCCCGAATGTCGGCTCGCAACATGTCATGGTAGCGGGTCCTCCTCATGTCCTCATCTCCTGCATATTGGGGCACCAGTAACGCCCTCTCCCAGAATTTAGCGGTGATCTCCGCCACAGTCTCCGTAGTCTGTCTCATGTCTAAGAACTCCCTAGCCAACTGCTGGAGCTCCACTTCAGGTGCAAACTCCGCCCTGAACTGGGTCACAAAGTCCGGCCACGTCATAGCCTCAACAGCTGAGGCTCCCAGAGAGTCACCAACCGACTCCCACCAATCTCTGGCCCTGTCTCTCAAGCACCCTGCTGCATATCTCACCTTCGACCCCTCGGGGCAGAAGCTGGTCAACTGTGCAGACTCAATGTCCGCAATCCATCGCCTGGCTGCAATGGGGTCCTTCGCCCCATGGAAATCCGGCGCACCGCTGCCCCTGAAGTCCTTAAAGGACAATGTGCGTGATCCCGACTGGCTGGTCGCCATGTCGTTCCTGAACGCCCGGAGGCGATCCTCCATCAGCTCGACAATCCCTTCCTTGATCGACCCAAAGATGACCGGGGTCGCATCAAGGATGCCTCTAGTGATCTCGGACGCGATGAACTCGCGTAGCCTCTCATCCACCGGTTCGGAACCTGAACCAGAACCCGATCCCTCTCCTGAGCTGCCAACTGCTGGCCTCGGACGTAGTACCACCATTCTGCAATACATAATGACAACCGTCAGTGATACTGATACATCTAGAGGGATCACATCTATCACAAGTTCCCTAGTCTTGCCTCAACCTTCCTCGATTCAAGTACGGATCCTCTACTTTCAGTAGTACGGGCCCATACTACCTTCCACATCTATCCGTACTTTCCTCAAGAACTGCCTTGACTCCACCAAGTCCCTTCTACAGCTACTGATCTCTGCTACTCTCTTCCTAGGCTTGCCCTAGGGTAATCACCAACCCACTCTCCGCCATCAGCTGCGTAAGAAGTCCCTGCTTTCTTCCCCCAACTAGCTCGTAAATACTATTACATATCACTCAAACTAGATAATTCTTCGAATGAGAGATCCTACCCTACAACGGTTGGACTCAGACAAGAGCTGCGAAATAGAGCTAGACCTAACCTTCTGAAATTATTTAGTCCTTGCAATATGTAACTTAACATATTTGTTTACTAGCTAGTGAAAGACAACTAGAACTCCTAAAAGCACAAAGCAAGCAGCATTCGGACATCGAGTGCACATAAGCAAGCATATACTACTCAGGCTATCCTCCTGACTAATCTGTAATAGCATGCCGTTCTCATAAAGCTGAAACACATATAGCAGGCACATAAGGCATCCTCCTAGATCCTTAGCCCTAATCTAGCATGCTGTTCTACTAAAACTGATAATCATAACGTAAACTTGTATGGGTAATTTGGGGAAAACTTGAGCTCGGCCGGTCGCGCACATCACACACCTTGTTCTTTCTCAAAACTCTTTAACTTAGATTTTAGAACCATTTTCTTTGTAAAAATCTTTTAATCCCTCGGTTTGAGTCCAGACACTCCCGAGGGTGTGTCCGAATCCCTCAAACCAGGGCTCTGATACCAACTTGTAACATCCCATTTTTCGAGTCCAAAAATTTTGATTTTGATATAACGACTTAGAAAACATTCATAAGAAAATATCATGAAGTCATATCATTTCGTAAAAAGCATAATCTCATGTCTGAAAATCATATCGTAAAAGTAGTAACAATGTCAGAGTACAATCCCAAGAAATCTCATAATGCGGAATCCAATGTGTGTATGATGTGCAGCTATCGCGCCGGCTCCTTCCCCTTCGCTGTACCTGAAACAAAACTGAAAACTGTAAGCACGAAGCTTAGTGAGTTCCCCCAATCGTACCACATACCATACAATCATATAGCATACATACTGCCGGACAATTCTGGGGTGCCCGACCTACCCGGTACGGCCATTCTGGGGTGCCGACCTACCCGGTACGACCATTCTAGGGTGCCGACCTACCCGTGTCAAGCCATTCTGGGGTGCTAACCTACCCGTCGGTCCTAACAACCGACCCTCGGGGACTATTCCACCCCTACTGCTACTATCACATATATCATAACATAAACATACTATCAGACATATCTGGGGTGTCCGAACTACCCTTCGGTCCTAACAACCGAACTTGGGGACTATTCCCCTCCTACTACCACTATCACATATAACATATCATGCCAGCATATAAACATATCATCACATACTGTCAGACATATCTGGGGTGCCTGACATACCCTTCGGTCCTAACAACCGAACTCTACTACTATCACATATAACATATCACACCAGCATACAACATATCAGGTAGTAGCAAACCTAGATGATATCGCAAACACGATCATCTAACATACAACTCCTACTGGTGGGCTGGCATTGTGGCCGTAGACCCACCGCTACTGGAAGGTAACTCACCTTGTACGAGTAGCTGCTGAAAATCTGTGCGGGAAATCTCTGTCTGCTGCTGCTCCGGAAATCCTCCGGCTATAATCCCCACAAAACACTCAGTCAGAATCTGATATCTACTCTTAGGGTAAAATGACTATTTCACCCCTGACCAAGTCCAAGTCCAAGTCAAAGTCAAAATCAAAGTCAACTTCCAGTTGACCTGACTCGCCGAGTTGGGCCGCCAACTCGTCGAGTCCCTAATCTTTTAACTGTCCTCATCCACGTCTCTACTCGTCGAGTTTAGAAATGACTCGACCAGTTCTCCTTCTATACGAGCATCGAATGAACCTTCATCCGACTCATCGAGTTGTATGAACAACTCGTCGAGTTCATCCTCATCCTAAGAACCAGTCCTGTCCTCGACTCACCGAGTTGTATGAACAAATCATCGAGTTTATCTTCAAGAGTTGGGAGATTGCATTAGACTCGCCGAGTCTGTTCATGCACTCGCTGAGTCCTATGAACTCCAGGACTATGGCTTAGCCCAATACGTTGGGTCACTCCCCTGGACCCTCTAAAACCTTTCTAGCACTCCACTAGGTCTCATTGACCCATAACAGAAAAGGGAGTCTAACCTCAGACTCGCCGAGTCCCAAGAACGACTCGCCGAGTCGATACTGTCCAAGTCTATTTCTTCGATTTCTGGCATACAACTCTTGTCCAAATGATAGATCTAGGTCCCTAAACTCGATCTAGCACGTAAAGTTACGAACTTTACGTGCATGCATGGGAATTTGAGCCTAAAAGGCCCTAAAAGAGACTCTTAAATTGCATGGGGGCTTCCATGGGTGCAAAAGCAGCCCTTTTCTGCCTTGTAACTCCTTCATGGACCTAGATCTGAAGCCTCAACCCCCAACCATGCTTGCAATCATGGTTGGTCACCAAGAATGGCTTATAAAAGCCCTAAATCTCCCCAAAAAGGGATCTAGCAAATGAACAAGCAAGGTACCGACTTTATACCTTCTGGGAACTGCAAATGATGCACAAACTTGAACTCCCTTGGTCTTCTCTTGATCCCTCTAGGCCCTTCCTTCTTCCTTGTGATCAAAATAACCACAAATGCCTTTAGATCTTCACACACACAGTTAGGGTTTGCTATGGGGGGTTTCTGGAAGCAATAGGGACGAAGGGTGGCTGAATGAGATGCTTAAATAGGGTGCAAACCCTTAGATTAGGGTTTTTTCCAGTTAGAGACTACTCGTCAAGTCTGGAGGCCGACTCGACGAGTCCGTCATTTAAATCCCGTATCCAATCCGCTTCTACTCGACGAGTTGGGCCTTCAACTCGCCGAGTCCCAGGCCAAAAATGCACAATACTTAAATAAAATACATACCAGGAACCAGGTGCTACAAGTGCCTTGGTAACCCTGTGACGTTTCCCGATCCAAGTGCGAGTCATTTGCTTCTGGTAGTACGGGCTCATACTACCTTCCACACCTACTCATACTCGTCCCAAAAATTGTCTCGCAGTCAACTAAATCACCATACACGAAAAGAATTATACAACAAATTAACCCATTGAGTAACATAACTAGGGATTTTTATAAATTTTGGAAAACGATTACAATACTTATTTGTGTTCACATACACTATGCCACCTTAAAATACTAACTATAAGGGGTGACTGATTCAAATTAGGAACATTGGATAAACAACTCCCTCTTCTTGATTTATTCTTTAGGTGACATCCGCTCCGTCTTCTGCTGTATCCATGATCATTTGAAATGTTCGTGCCTTTTCGGATTTGCATCTCCCTTCTTCCTTGGACAATCATCCTTGAAATGCCATAATTCCCCACACTCAAAACATGTCTTTTTGATCAGCAATACATTTGTTAGTGCGCGACGTCGTTTTGCTGGCGAGACTCTGGCTGGCTGAGGAATCTTCGGTCAGAACCTATAGCCATAATCAAACACTACGCCAGCCGTTCTCCGGGAGGGAATCCTAGGAGGACTCTCCAACGATCCAGTCAGCTATCTGGGAGAGAGACTTAGTGGAGTATGAGGAAGAGAGTAAAATATATCGTACCTCTTTAGGCGCTTCCTGAGTCCCTTATATAGTTAGGGTTTTAGGTGGAGGGGACCATCATAACGACATTTGATATACTGGGATGCTATTGGTACACCTGTCTCTGTCTGACTCTTCCTCTGTCCGGATTGGAGCATAGGGAATAAACGGTAGTGGCCCATGCACAACCGTACTAACGTCTCCCTTTGTAAGACAATTCGTAGCCCTACGTGGGGAGAAAGAGACTTTCCCCTAGATAACGTTGGCTGGCTATCGAGGATAGCCTATCCTTCGGTCTATCTTGCTAGGTTCTCGCCTCGACGTTCCCCTCTGCTGACTTGTAGGCTTAGAAGGACAGTGTCATTCAGCTGTTCCTTCTTTCATACGTTCGAGCCAGCAGCCGACTCGCTAGACGAGATACCATTGCGTTTAGTCAAACCACGACGGAACCCTATGGGGTACGTCATCAACCCCCTAGGAGAATGGCCTGCTTTTTCTGGGCTTTTGATTTTCCATGATCTTTATCCATAAATACCCGCCTTCCCCTTTACATGTATTCTTCTTTCCATCTTTCAGTTTTCTTCTTCTTCCGTTCTTCGTCTTTCAAAGAAAATGGCTCTCCCTATCAACATGATCTCTTCTCATGGTTTTGTTCCAACTTCTGAGTATGTTGAGACTCTTCGGGAGATGTATGTGTAACACCCGTGTTCCAGTATGGTTTAGCTTTTTATTCTCTAGGGCTAAAAATGGAGTTTTGGGAAAACTCTATGCCACGGCGTGGAGCAAGGATGCCTACAAAATGACATTAAATAAATGACACGTGTATTTTATTGAGCCACCATGGTGTGGCCAAGAGTTGTCACAGCATGACAGTTGTTCTGGCCCATGCCCACCATTCTTTTAGGGTTCCCTTCGTATTTAAACCCCTTTAAACCCATTTTAGGGTTCATTATCAGCCTCCAAGCACTCTTTCACCTCAGAAAACCCTAGCCTCCATCCTTTGTTTGATTATTGAGATTTTTAGAGATTTCTTGGCTTGAAGAAGAAGAAGAAGGTGATCTTTTGGTGGAGCTTGTGAGGAATCATCATTATCAACGCCTCATATTATCTTTGGAACTTTGTAAATGTCCAAGTTTTTTTTTGCTTTATGTCATTTGGTGGTAAGATCTTGAATGTTATCCAATGTTCCTCATGTTTGAGCAAGTTTGGAGGGAAGGAAATCATAAAGTTGGCAACTTTATGACTCTCATGAGTCCCAAGAGTATTAAATGTTATGAATATATTCTTTGATGGAAGATCTTATCGTTTACCTAAATTTTTGGCCTTTAGGGTTCATATTTTGACCTAAGATGGATCTTAGACATGTATTGGGCATACATGTCTATAAAGCTTCCACCTTTATGATAGATCTAGTATTACAAACCCTTCTGGAGTAGTTGGATTAAGGACTTTTTCGGATTAAGGGCTTAATGATTAAGACATTATGGATTTTGGCTTTATTTGGACCTAGGGTTTGAGATCTTGATCTCTTTGGGTGTCTTAATGGATAAAGTTGGAAACTTTATCCATTTAGACAATAGTATGTACCAGATCTGAACTTTGGAGCCCTTAGGATCGAGGGAGACAACTTAATCCACTAAGCTGTCGAAGACTCAATGCCCACGACATGTCACCAGGTTGCCACGACATGACAATATGGAATATCGCGATGGGCTATTGCTGGAGGGCCACAACGTGGCCATAGGTGGCTACGACGTGGCGGTTGACTAAAGTCAACATTGGCCGTTGACTTTGACTGTTGACTTTTGGCATGGGTTAACTTTTTGGGCCGATCTCTATTTTTAGAAGGTAGACATAGGGTTTACCTTGTGTGGATTGTTAGGAGTTGTTTTGCACCCATCTTTTAGGGGTGAGAGTTGTTGGTTGTGAACGGTGCAGTGGGGAGAATCTTTGACCTAGGTGAGCACCTTTAAACCAAGAGCATCTATACCCCAAATATCATCTTTACCGAAATTCGATCTATTCTTGAAGTTCCAAGGCCATTCCAACACATTAGTCACATGTCGGAGCGTCTTTTGCTTTAGTGCCTCTTCACATGTTGGAGCACATTTGGCCATGCATTGGGCTTGCCTCCAATACATTAGCCAAAAGCTCCAGCCTTAACCAAAAGCTTTAGTGTGTTACCAAATACTCCAGCACGTATATCATTTCTCAGTTCACATTTAACACTTCATACGGTGAAGATGAAGACATGGGAGAGGCGAGGGAAGTACATGGTTGGGCGGGTCTCCATTTATCATTGATAAAAGTTAGTAATAGTTAAAAAATAATCAAACCATACAAGATGAAAAAAAAAAGTTGTTGTAGGTGATTATAGAGTAGCGGTTGTAGAGGGAAGGGTTGTATTGTGGTGGGGTATGTTTTTATTACCATAACATATACAACGGTACAAAGGTAACATCACTTTTAACGAACCAAATTAAACAAAGTTGAATAGAGGGACCAAGCACGTGATAAAAAGAAACCTAAGGGATTGTCTACTTCCAAATTGAAAAAAATGGTCTTGATTTAAAAAAGTACATAACAACAGGACCATATTTGTAATTTACTTAAAAAAAAAAACAAAAAAAGCCAACAAGAGTAGACATCCGGTCCGACTTGGATCTGAAATTCATTAATTTTTTCACCGTGTGTGCTGGTGTTCAGATTGTTTGCTGGGGCATTTTAGAAAGTTTATAGTTTCCATTCTTGTTCAACTTCTGTGGTGTTGTCGAATTTGTTGTTGATCTCATGTCTTGGTTTCTATATCCTGTGGCGTTTGTTTGGGTTAGTTATACAACTTTGTCTTAGTTTTTGTAATATTTCCAGCTCCTGGCTGGTTTTCATTTATTTATACAATTGCTTTGCAGTTCAAAAAAAAAAAATACAAGTTGCAGTGACAACTCAATCGTCATGTGGCGTTGTCTTTAATTAATAAATGGTCGTATTAGTTTACATAACGTAACAAACGCGCGCGTTTCTGTCATTTTATTTTATACATATGATGTTTTCCGTGCCAATTAAATATAATAATCTTAGTGTCAGCTCTTCTATAAATTCCAGAAGACTAGCTTGTCACAAAAACCAGTGAGGAGCGAAGTTTTATACAAAATATGGTAAGCATTCCGGGGATGATGATATCCTCTTCCGATGGTCCCAGGCCCATGCCAGTGATCGCAATGGGCACAGCAGCAGCGTCAGTCTTCCATGGAAGTGATGCCATGGCACCATCGACTATAGTTGACGCCATTAAGGTGGGTTATCGTCACTTCGACACCGCAGTAACATACCGAACTGAAAAACCTATCGGTGAAGGTATCAGCGAAGCACTCCGGCTGGGTCTTATCAAGTCTCGATCTGAACTTTTCATTACGACCAAGCTGTGGGGCATCTCCGCTGACCGCCATCTTGTTTTACCAGCCATCAATCAGAGTCTCCGGTAAGATTTTGCCTCCCTCCCTCGATCTCACTTGTATCATATATTCAGTACAATTACTGTTTACCGAGTCGGGTTTTAGGGGATTTTTTCAAGTTTAAAACCACGACTAACCTGATCTGGTTGACCATTAACAACCTTGTTATCATCAAAATTATAATTGCTCTCTGTTTTCGGGACGGAGAGGGTAATTATAAAGAAAGAATATCTGTATCACATCACCTTTATTTCATTAAAGATATAATTTTTATATGTTTTTGTAGATCTTTTATACATGATTGAGTATCACCAGGTTAGTATGGGTGCTATATTTTTTTATTGAAAGATACTTCATCCTGCTTTTATGCTGCTATTATATATATATATATATATATATATATATATATATATATATATATATATATATATAATGCATGGTTGGTAAGGAAAAAGATAACCAAATCGAGGGGGAGCTAAATAATCATTGAATGAAAGTCCACGATGCATGCTATATATATAAACACAAATGAAGAAGTAGCTAGACTCTGACGTAAAGTATACGACCTAATAATAAAAATATGTATAATGTAGGAATCTGGGATTAGAGTATGTGGATTTGTATCTTATACACTGGCCACTGAAGCTAAACCAAGATGAAGTGAGACTCCCTATTCCCAAAGAGTGTATAGCCGCAATTGACCTCAAAGCAGTATGGGAAGCAATGGAGGAGTGTCAAAGTCTAGGACTCACAAAATCCATTGGCGTCAGTAATTTTTATCCTAAATTGATTCAACAGATTCTTTCGTTTGCAAAAATCCCTCCTGCTGTCAACCAGGTGATCATCGTCCACTCAAACATAAAATTTAACCCGCTATCATCATAAAATGATTTATAATAACTTTATTTAACACAAGTCAAAGTGAAAATATGTTGTTACTAACATCATTAAAATCTGGTTTGAAGGTTGAGATGAACCCACGTTGGCAACAAAAAAAACTCACTAAATTTTGCAAAGAGAATAGCATCCTCGTGACTGCTTACTCCCCTCTAGGTGCTTTCGGCAATAAGGCATGGGGAGACAACCATGTCATGGAATGCGATGTTCTCCAAGAAATTGCCAAGTCCAATGGGAAGACAGTGGCTCAGGTACTCTTTATTGTCTCACTACTACTCATATAGATATAGCAGCAGATTAGAAAACGTGACGCAAGATGACTTTTAAAGTCAAATATGTTCCTTTATTATTCAAGATGAACTTTGGTTCGGTTTATATTGTTTTATTTTTATTTTTATTATTTTTTTTATTATTTTTGTTATTGTTCTTGGTTAAAGTGAATAAGGCGTTGACTATGAAGTCGAACACTAACACATTCACATCAGAAGTCTAACACTATAGTACGTATGGTGAACACATGTACTAAACTTCTATTACAAATGTGCAGATTTCTCTAAGATGGTTATATGAGCAAGGTGTGAGTATCGCAGTAAAGAGCTTCAATACAGAAAGGATGAAGCAGAACTTAGACATCTTCGGCTGGTCCTTGACTGAAGAGGAACTGGAAAAAATCGACCAGATTCCTCAACACAGGCTTGTGTATCTAATAGGCAAAATGACAACTGAGCCTAACGATATAATGGCTGAGATTGATGCAGAGCTTGATTAAAGAAGTATCATGATCAGTAAAAATAAATGTGACTGATCAACTACTTATGCATACTTTAATAAGACATTGTTAATTTGTTTGCATGCTTATATAAATATGAATGATCAACTACTTATCACATAAATAACACATCCCAAATAGTTTGACTCAATCACTCCCTCTTCCACGTATATACCTTCTATACATATTATGTGTATTTTCCCTCTTGTATAAAACTATTACGGCTCCTCTCTAGCCTAGCAACTAGAGACTAAGTTTCATCATAGTCAATCTCTTATTGCTGCATATAACATTTTGCAACGAGTTGGACCTTATTTCGAATGACGGTTCCAAACTCATCAACTTTGTTACGGAAAACCCATCGTGTACCTATGACGACTAGATGCTTCGCAGGGGAAACCAAAATCCATACTTAGTTCCTTTCAAACTTTGTCAATTCTTCTTGCATTGCTTTAATTTAGTCAAAATGTTCCAAAGCCTTATGAATTTTCTTTGGTTCCACTAACAAGATGAAAGCAACATAGTCACATTCGTCTTGAATCTCTTTGGCGGATCGAGTTTTAACATTGATGCTAGGGTTTCCAATAACTTGATTCGTGTTGGGGAGAAGATAAGGTTTCAAAAGGATAAACACCAAACTAATTTTATCTTATTAATATCATATTATCATCATGTAGATTACATGTGCCCCTTTATATACATGAGGCAGAAACGGTCAGGTATATCCTAATCAATAAATCGATCATGAACCAATGATTCAAAAATAACTGTCATATTTAACACATTAACTGTATCAGAAAATTAATTAACTAACGTATAGGTTAATATTCTTGTGTTGATGCCGTATAGGTTGTTGGTGATTTTAGTGTTATCAACATATTTTAGTGTAATTATTAATAATATTGAGATATGTTGACTTCTATTTTCTCACCGAGACTGGATGTGCGGGGTGTATTGTAACATCCCAAAATTTACGACCAAAAATTTCATTTTTAATTTAATAATTATAAAACCATTTGTCTGAAAACATCATAGTACTATCTCATATCAAAACCAATGTATCCATAGTCAACACATGTCATGACAAAATAATATCAGAGTATAAATCCCATAGATCTCATGTGTGGAAATCCTGGTGTGATGCGCTGCAGTCATGCCGGCTCCTTTCCCTTTGAAGAGGAAGTACCTGAAACCAAAACTAAAAACCGTAAGCACAAAGCTTAGTGAGTTCCCCCATCATACCACATACCATACAGTAAACATACTGCTAGACATATCTGGGTGCCCGGCCTACCCTACTGAGCATATCTGGGTGCTCAACCTACCATTGTCAGGCATACCGGGGTGCCCGACCTACCCCTGTCAAGCATATCTGGGTGCTCGACCTACCTCGCCAGGCATATCTGGGTGCCCGACCTACCATCCGATTTATTTCAACCGATTACGAGGATTATTTCACCCCTACCACTACCACATAATAACATAGCATAACATACTGTCAGGCATATCCGGGTGCCCGATCTACCATCCGGTTTATCTCAACCGGCTCCGGGGTCTGACCTACCCCTCCTACCACTATTACATAATATCATAGCATACTAGCACATAAAGCATAACAGATAGTGGCATACCAGACAATTATCACAAAGACAATCATTTCAACTATATCAACTACTAGTGGGTCGGCCTTGGTGCCTTCGACCCACTTCTACTGGAAGGTATCTCACCTCGATAACTGGGAATAGCTGCAAGAACTCCTATTCTAAAATCAACCCCTCTCAGACTCCTACACATAAACATTTCCTTTAATTACCCTTTTCATACTCATAACCCCTTTAAGGGTCAACTTTGCTAAAGGTCAAAGTCAAAGTCAACATCCTGGTCAAAGTCAACAACCTGGTTGACTCAACTCGCCGAGTTGGTTCATCAACTCGTCGAGTTCATGAATCAGGAACCATGAATCGCGATCCAACTCGTCGAGTTCTTTCACAACTCGTCGAGTTCCTCCTATCCATAGAATCAGGACTTCTCCAATCAACTCGTCGAGTCATCCTTAAACTCGTCGAGTTTTTGCCCTTTACAGACTCGGGATTGTTCGACCCAACTCGTCGAGTTCCCCTATGGACTCGACGAGTTCTTCAGTCTGTTGAGCCATCTTAATAGATTAAGCTCTTATCCTTTAGATCTAAGCCCCATACTTCATCTACATACTGAAAATGTCTTTTTAAGGGTAAAGTTTCCAACTTTACCCGTTAATAGCCCTACTTAATGGGTTTAGCTCAAACCCTATTTCTTTAAGACATAGATCTTGATCCAAAAGCCATAATACTTCAAACTAAAGCATAAAAACTGAGATCTAGACCCTAGACACCATATAAACACGTAAAGTCCCTGACTTTCTCTCCATGCATGACCTTTTGGAGCTTAAAAGGCCAAAATGGCATCCTAAAGCTTGTAAGGGACTTCCATGGCCATAAAGTTTGCACCTTTATGCCAGGAAAGTCCTTCTAGACCACAGATCTGAAAGAGTAATCACTTGGGACATCCAAGTCTCAAAAGCTAGCAATCTTGGACCAAAACATGGAGAAATCACTCCAAAACTAGATCTAAACATTGAATAGACAAGATAGGATCTTTATACCTCTACTGAACTAGAAATGGAGCTCAACTTCTGGATCTACTCTCCTCCTTCACGTCCTTGCTCCTTCTTCAAGAATCCTCTTCTTCAAAACCTCAAGAATGCACCAAAAATGGCTCAAAACTCTCAAAAGTGTGTTAGGGTTTCGTGGCTAGGATTTAGGACGATGGAGGCTGCAAATGAGGTCAGTCTTTGGAGGTTAAGGTGTTTAAATAGGGTGCTAAACCCTGAAAATTAGGGTTTCATTTTGGCAGCCCTACTCATCGAGTTGAATCCCTCAACTCGTCGAGTAGACTTGAAGTTCCGCGTCTAATTTCCGTTCCTACTCGACAAGTTTGGGGCCTCCAACTCGTCGAGTTCCTGTACAAAAATGAATAAATTGATTTAAAATACATACCAGGAACCGGGCGTTACAAATCTCCCCCACTTATTTTAGACTTCGTTTGGAAACAGCTCTGGGTAGTGCTCCCTCATCTTGTCCTCCACCTCCCAAGTCCATTCCGAGCCCTTACGGTGCTGCCATTGCACCTTCACTAACTCAACCCTCTTGTTCCTCATATCCTTCGTCTTCCTGTCGAGGATAGCTACCGGTCGCTCAATGTAGTTCATGCTGTCATCCACCTGAATATCCTCTAGAGGCACCACTGCGAAGTCATCTACCAAACACTTCCGCAGCTGGGAGACATGAAAGGTGCTGTGGATTTGACTAAGCTTGGCTGGTAGATCCAGTCAATACGCCACCCGCCTCACCCGGGCCAATGCCCTGAACGAACTAATATATTTGGGGCCCAACTTGACCCGCTTCCTGAACCGGATGACACCCTTCCAAGGTGACACCTTCAGGAGGACCATATCTCCTACCTGAAACTCCAAGTCTGATCGACGTCTGTCGGCGTAGCTCTTCTGCCGACTCTGGGCCGGTTGGAGTCTACTCCGGACCTGCTGGATCCTCTCTGTCGTATTGAGTACCACTTCAGTACTCCCCATGACCCTCTCTCCAACCTCACCCCAACATATCAGGGTTATGCACTTCCTCCCATATAACATCTCGAAGGGAGGACGGTCGATGACGTGGTAGCTATTATTATAGGAAAACTCTGCCAAGGGAAGGTAGGTATCCCAGCTACCACCGAAGTCTAAGACACACGCCCATAGCATATCCTCCATGGTTTGGATGGTCCACTTACTCTGTCCATCATTCTGCGGGTGAAAAGTCGTACTAAAGTGCAGACGAGTACCCAAATCGTCATGAAATCTCTTCTAGAATCTGGAAGTGAACCGTACATCTCGGTCAGAAATCACGGAAATTGGCACTCCGTGTCGAGCTACTACCTCCCTGATGTAGATGTCGGCCAACTTCTCGGCCGAAATGCTCTCCTGGATCAGAATGAAATGGGCACTCTTGGTCAATCGATCCACGATGAACCAAATCGAATCCACTCCCCGCGCGGTCCTGGGAAGCTTCGTGATGAAGTCCATAATAATATCCTCCAATTTCCACACAGGGATATCTAACGGCTGCGTCTTGCCGTGAGGTCTCTGGTGCTCGGCCTTGACCTTCCTGCAGGTCAGGCACCTCTCAACATACCAGGCTACATCCCGCTTCATGCAGGGCTACTAGTAATCAGGACGAAGATCTCTATACATCTTCGTCACCCCGGGATGGATCGAAAATCGGGACTTGTGCGCCTCCTCCATCAGGATCTGGTGCACACCTCCTACGTAAGGAACCCACACTCTACGGTGAAGTGTCAACAGCCCGCGGCTATCATAGTCGAAGGAGGAAATATGACCCACAATATGCTCACTTTTCTGGTGTTCCTCCTTCATAGCCTCCTGCTGGGCCTCCCGGATCTGCTCCAAAAGTCAAGTCACCACTGTCATCCTCAGACAGATGTCTCTGATCGGGGATGTGAATGCCTTACGTCTAAGTGCATCGGCCACAACTTTGGCCTTCCCCGGGTGGTAGAGGATCTCACAGTCGTAATCCTTCACCACATCTAACCACCGACGCTGCCTCATGTTCAGATTTGGCTGATCCAGAAGGTACCTCAAGCTCTTGTGGTCAGTATAAATGGTACAATGGACCCCATATAGGTAATGCCGCCAAATGTTGAGGGCGAAAACTATAACCCCCAACTCCAAATCGTGCGTTGGGTAGTTCGCCTCATGAGGCTTCATCTGCCTCGAGGTGTAGGCGATGATGTGCCCTATCTGCATCAACACTACGCCCAAACCCGAGATGGACACATCGCAGTATACTACAAAATCCTCAACGCCCTCTGGCAAGGCTAAGATCGACGCCTCATACAACCTCTGCTTCAAAGTCTCGAACGTTGTCTGCTGCTCGGGCCCCCAACGAAATACGACGGTCTTCTTCGTCAGCCGGGTCAGGGGTACTGCTATCTTGGAGAAATCCTGAATAAATCTCTGATAATAGCCTGCTAACCCAAGGAAACTCCGAATCTCATATGGAGACTTCGGAACCTCCAATCTCATCACGGCCTCCACCTTGGCCGGGTCGACCAAAATACCGTTCTGGTTAACAAGGTGCCCCAAAAACTGCACCTCGCACAACTACGACTCGCACTTGGAGAACTTGGATTACAAGCTCTCCCTCCTCAGGGTATCCAACACCTCTCGCAAGTGCTCCTCATGCTGCTCCTGCGTCTTGGAGTAAACCATGATGTCATCAATAAAGACTATCACAGACTGATCCAGCATCGGTCTGCATACATAGTTCATGAGGTCCATGAACGTGGCAGGGGCATTGGTGAGCCCAAAGGGCATCATCACGAACTCATAGTGGCTATAGCGAGTCCGGAAAGCAGTCTTCTGTACATCCTCATCTCTGACTCTCATCTGGTGATAGCCTGAATGCAAATCTATCTTGGAAAACCAAGATGCCCCCTGTAGCTGGTCGAAGAGATGATCAATCCTCGGGAGTGGGTAACGGTTCTTCACCGTTACCTTGTTCAGCTCCCGGTAATCTATACACATCCGATGTGACCCGTCCTTCTTCCTCACAAACAGGATCGGGGCTCCCCAAGGCGAGCTGCTCGTCCTGTTAAATCCCTTGTCTAACAGCTCCTGCAGCTGTGTAGACAACTCCTACATCTCGGGAGGAGCCAACCGATATGGTGCCTTGGCTATCAGAGCCGTACCCGGGACTAGGTCAATCCTGAACTCCACCTGTCTCTCCGGAGGTATCCCAGGCAACTCCTCCGGGAACACATCCGGATACTCCCGCACAACTGGCACATCACTCACGGTCGCCTTACCTGCCTCCCGGGTATCCATAACGTAGGCGACATAACATGCGCAACCCTGCTGAAGGTAGCGCCTAGCCCTCGCTGCTGTACACAAAGCTAGTCCACGTTGCGGCCTCTCGCCCTGAATCACCAACTCTCCCCCACTTAGGGTCCTGACACGTACCAACTGTTGCGCACAGTCGATCACCGCCCCATTAGGGCTTAGCCAATCCATGCCTATTATGACCTTGTTCCCACGCAAAGGAATAGGAACCAAATCCACGAGGTAACGCTCGTCATACATCCTCAAGACACAATCTCTGTAGACCTCCGATGCCCGGACAGATCGGTCGTCAGCAATCTCGACCTCTAAAGGACAATCCAACATGCCTAAAGACTCAGCAAACCTCCTGCTGAGCGCAAGAGATACAAATGATTAGGTAGCCCCCGAGTCAAATAACACCTGTACTGGGATACCGTTCACATGGAACGATCCTAAACAAAACACATAAAATATAAAACATAAATATCATAACCGACATGTAATAAGAGTTAGGGAGAAGAAAACATACCCGTCACCACATCCAGTGCGGCACACACCTCCTCGACGATCAGCTGGAAGGCTCGACTCCTCACCAGTGGAACATCTGTCTTGCCCAGTCGGCCATCCGTGATCCACAGGGTCGCTGGAGCTGGCGCCACCACTGGCGCTCCTGATGTCAGTCTAGGGAAGTTGGCCTTTTTATCGGCCCTCTGATTGAAATGAAAGCAAATCAGGTCTCATGTCTGAATAGTGGGGGTAGGGGCTGTACAATCCTTGCTAAAGTGCCCAGTCTTGTAGTACTTGTAGCAGCCCGATCCCCCAGCCCTGCACACTCCCTCTGTGGCCTGCCGCATTTCCCACAGCGGCTCCGGCCCTACTGGCCCTTCGACCTCGAGTCGAATCCCTTGGGTTTCTTCCTAGAAACCCCAGTTGTCTGCCCAGTCTCTGCCTTCCTCTTCCTGAGGTGCTCTATGTCAATCTCCCTCTCCCTCGCCCTGACTATCATATCCTCCAAGGTCGGACATGCTGAATAGCTGACATGTTTCTGAATATCAGCTCTCAACATGTCATGGTACTGGGTCTTCCTCATCTCCTCATTACTCGGATACTGAGGCACCAATAACGCCCTCTCCCTGAACTTGGCGGTAATCTCTGCCATTGACTCAGTCATCTATCACACCCCCGAACCAAGGATGGCGGAAACGTCCGGGGATGGAGGACTTCATGTATAGTATCATAACAACGAGTATAATAGTGACCAAAGAAAATACAATCACCATAAATGTAATTGAGAAAGTTACATCATAGTATGAGTTTACATGTTTCAAAATCTATTACATTATGGTGACAAAATGAAATGTTTAACGCCTTAGCGTCCCATCCTCAAAAGCTGTGAGTTACCTGTTTTACTGATTTCCTGAGAATACAAGTAGTTTCGAAAAAGTGTCGACAATTAAGTTGGTGAGTTCATAAGCTTTTGGATGTAGAATTTGAAAACCTTTGTTTGTAAATGTAATGTATACTCAAGAAAAATCCAATATTTTCCTTATAAAATGTTATGTAGTCTTAGATCTCAAGACCGAATGTATGTGTGTGTTTCGTACTTGTAATGACGTATGCAATTTTAAATAGATAAAACCCCCTTTTTAAAGTAGAATTTCCCGTAAACTTTAAATATGTCGTTATCTCCCTATGTGAGTCGCTATAACCATACTATGACAGAGTAGACCTGCTGCGACGTTCTTCAGGCTTCGGAACTGTTATGACATTTGTCACCCGTGGACTTGCAGGTCCCACTGTAGCTAACATCAAGGTGTGGGGTGTCAATCCCAATATAGATCTATATACAATTATCACGCTCTCCCTACAAGAGACTCTGGTTATAACTTACAAGAATTTTAACTCGTACTCTAAGAGTACAATGAAGAGATGTCTCACAATTTACGTTAACGAGTTTACGTGTGGTTTGAATGTAAAACCTTTTCTGTGGTGGAAATAAATCCCCTTTTATGTAGTATGTTTGTAATGTAAAATCCATAAACTATACTTATTATAGTTTATTGTACATGTTCGAAGTGAATGAAAACCTTTATCATGAATGGCTAATTTCTGTTTATGATGTTAAACTATCAAGAAATACATTCAACATTTAGAAACTTATTGTTATACACTTTGCTCAACATATTACAAAGTGTCGTTAATATTGTAAGCTGTTTAACTAGTTTTTAACTTTTCTGCACGTTTTTAGAAAAATCATAGAAAAATCATACGAAGTCGAAAACTGAATCCGTAAACTCTGAGAGTTTAGAAATTGTGTCTAGTTTGTTCATAATTTTTATTATGATTTTTAGTGATCTCTAACTTGTGTGAAAATGTTCATATTCACAGACTGGTACGAATTCATTTCTGAAATGATAGACAGTTTTGTAAAAATCTCCATAAATTGTAGGAAAATCGTATGGAGATGTGCAAGTAGTCATTAGAAAGGTATAAACCTGAACTACTTTCATATTAAACAGTTTTGAAAGAAATTAAGTTTAAGATGGTCAAAAAAGTCCGTGAATAGAACTCAACTTTTCTGTGAAAAGCTAAAGTATGAGTTTGAGTTGTGTTAAGGTGATTTAACTTGTATTCCCCCCTAAAACTTGAAGAAAACATGAAAATGTAGGGGTATGAACTCACCTTGAGTGATTCCTTGAGATGGATGTTTGAAGAGAGGGGGTTTCCAAGTCAAGAACACCTGGAAGATGCTTGCAGATTTGAAGATCCTAATGACAAATATGTCGATATTCGTGTAAGAAATCCATGATTCGAGTGAAGGTGTGTAGAATGTTCAAGTGTAGGATGAAGACACTTACCAAAGTGGATGAAAAGCTTGAGATCAGCCCTTGAAATCTCGAGTTTTGAGAGAGAGGAAATGAGAGAGAGATATGTTTGCTTTTGGTGAAAGAGTGAAGTCTTAGAGGAGAAGGTAATGTTTGTCTAAGATTTGGTTAGGGAATCATATGGAGTGTTGAAAGGTGCATGAAAGGAAAATGATTTGATATGGTAAAGTGTGAATAGTGACTGGAGGTTGTCATAGAGTGGGTATGGGGGATGACTTGTTGTCATAACTTTATGGGGAAAGTCAAAAGTACCTTCTTGTACTTGCACTTTATCTTAATCAATATTATGGATTATATCTTAGAAATCTCCAAGATATGGATAAATCATGATGTTAGAGGGTTGAAAATGATAAAATATGGATTTGGGTGAAAATCCCACGTTAAAATCATGAAAAACGGGCCTAAAACGCGAAGGTACTCGAAAACCGGGAAGAAAGAAGTGAACCTGCGAATATCCAAGGTCAGGACCGAAGATTCGGCCCAATGAGGTTGAGAACCGAAAGTGTGTTCGGTTTTAGATGGAGTTCAGTTGTAAGGATAGGGACCGAAGTTGGAGGGAACCGAAAGTAGCTGAACCGGATGTGAGTCTCGGACTGAAGGCTGATGAACCAAACCGAAGGTGAGTATCCAGACCGAAAGTGAGTTCGGTCCTTAGGTGGCTTCGGTCCTAATGGAGCTTCGACTCCGAGAGGTTCGGTCCTTATGGGTTCAGTTCTTAAGGGTAGTTTCGGTTCTAAATGACTGTTTTTCAATTTAACTTCCCATTTTGAGTGGATTCTGACTAAGTTAAGGGTCGTGATGCCCCGTGTGATTACAAAAAGTTAAAAGAGATTTTGAGAGAGATTTGCGAGAGATTTGGGAGAGAGAGAGAGAGAGATAGAGTGAGAGAGATTGAGAGAGAGTTTGTTTGTGACCTTTGCGAGTGCTTAGCCTTGTAATGCAAGTTTTGTAAACCCCGTTAAGCCTCGTTATGAGTGTTATACTCCCCCGAACGGTATGTAATAGTGTTTTATCGAGTAGTTTCATCACTTACCCTGATTAGGGCTTAGATTTCCTGAACACATGAAACCTCTAAGCGATATTTTGTATTAAGATGGTGCGTTGTACAATAGAAAACATATTGTAAATCCTAATATACAAGGGTTAGATGAGTTGACCGGTTTGACTTGTTGACTTTATTTGACTTTGACTTGACCAAAAATTGATGGTTGTCACATCATCTGTCTCATATCAAGAAACTCCCTGGCTTGCTGTTGAATCTACACAGCTGGTGCGAACTCAGCTCGAAATCTGGTCACAAAGTCCGACCAGGTCATAGCCTCAATGGTTGGGGCTCCCAATGTGTTACTGACTACCTCCCACCAGTCTCTGGCCCTCTCTCTCAAACATACTGCAGCATACCTGACCTTCGACCCCTCAGGTCAGAAGCTCGTCAACTGTGCAGACTCGATGTCTGCAATCCATCGCTGATATGTGCATACTTAATCATATATTTTGCATAGAATCTTAATACATTTTGGCAATTTTATTACGATTATTGAACAAAAGGTGCTTAATTACATTTGAATTTTATTTTCAGCCTAAAAGACATGCTCGGAAGCAAAAGGAAGCAGGACTAGCTATTGGAAGCAATGGAATTGAAGAAAGAAGAAAAATAGTCAAAATCATGAAGAACTCGGCGAGTCAATTCCTGACTCGACGAGTCACGACAAACATTCGCGAACATAGAAGTCCTTGTCATACACGGATTTTTAATGAAGGACTCGGCGAGTCAGTCCCTGGACTCGACGAGTCAACCCTGTTTCAAGAAATCTATAAATAGGGACTTTGAGATCGACACCCGGTTTCTCTCATGAAACCTTGGAGGCTAAGCTACGATTGAAGGTGCCGCTGAGGTGCTGGAAACCAGAGAATCAACCCTACATTCGTTTTTGAGGAGAATCAAGGCAAATTCAAGTTTACTCTTTACTTAATCTTTTGTTTGAACTATGTATGAACCAATTGATTTCGTTTTTGAGTTAGTTTCTGCTGTAATCATGAGCTAAGACTCATATATTCTGTTTAGGATAGATGATTTTGTGAATATGGTTTGATTTTTGTGGTTGGATTAATTTAATTTGGTGAATATTGTTTTGTTAAGTTTGTTAAAGAACCTTATGTGTTAACAACAACTATTTTCTGTTAATTAACCAGTAAATTAAGTTGCATGAACATCTCTTAATTGCTAATCTCATATGATTTATGTGAAAACATTGTTATATGCCTAGGAATAGCGAACGTGAAACTAGGGTTAACTAGGGAATAGGTAAGTTAATGTGTGAGCTTGTGTGACGAACCATCAACAAGAGGTTAATTGAACGACCAATTCAATTAGCTACTACAAGTCTTACTTAACCCGAATCAATAAACTAGGAAATTAGTTAATTTAACCAACTGGCCATTGATTGAATTGATTTGTTTTCTAAGGATTAGTAATAGCGAACGTGAACCTAATCACACTAATCGGTAGCTAATACTAATTAATCCATTGCACTTGCCATAAAAATCAACCATATGAACAAATGATTCAAACCTAAATAGAAGTCTCCTTAATTATTGAATTTAGTTGAATTTTTGTTTGCTTAGCTGTTAATTGCTTAGTTTAAGTGTTAGTTAAGTTTCTAGTCTTGTAAAACTAGAGAAAACCCTTTCCTTTATTATTTGTTTTTAGATGATTCTAGTAGTTAGTTTAATTGTCGTTCCGTGTGTTCGATACCCTGCTTGCTAGATCTATACCACCAATTAACAGGTACACTGCCTTTTGTATGTCTAATTTACATTAAAAAATAGGAATAAAACTAGTTCGTTTCACACACAGTTTTTGGCGCCGTTGTCGGGGAACGGTTCAAAAATTAATTCTAATTGTTAGTGTTATCGACCCTTTGTGTGAGATTTATCTTGCACAAAGTTACTGCTTTAGTAATTTAGTTATTAGGTTTAAGTTTGTTAGTTTTTCTGTTTTTAGTATTTTGATAAAAAAAAATTCTGTCTTAACCTTGAACTCGCTGAGTGCAGTCGAAGCTACTCGACGAGTCCAAGGCGAATTTCCAGTTTCGTTTTTTTTATTTCATTTTTGTTCTTTTTACGTGTGTTCTTTTTTTTCTTTCAGGTATTTTATGACCCGAGGATCAGGCACACCCTTGATCCTACCGCTCGAAAACTCGGAATCCACTCTTAAGAAGGACAAGAACAAACCCGTAGAATCATCTTCAACACCAAAGAAGTCACCATTTAAGAGCCTCAAATCAGCTTTTAGCAAGAAAAAGGGCCAGAAAGTTGGAGAATCCAGCAACGATGGAAGACACCGAGTACGAAACCGAAGGAGAAGGAAATGAATCCGAATACGAAGAAGGAAGCGACATAGAAGGCGAACTAGCTAACATCGATGAAGTTCCCATGGGCGAATGGAAGAAAAGGATGCGTGATGATACCGGCCCATGACTCGTGCAACCTGCGATTCCCGCAACCGCCACCTTTGAACTTAAGGGGCACATACTCGCCCAACTTAAGGAAATCCCATTCTACGGGAAAGATCACGAGGACGCATACAAGCATCTAGACGAGGTCAATGATATAGCCGACTACTTCAATGTCCCTAATGTGGCCCGCGACACCGTTTTGCTTCGTATGTTACCAGTCACATTCAAGGGAGCTGTGAAAGATTGGTTGAAATCACTCCCTCCAGGATCCATCACCACTTGGGCTAAGATGCGGGAGGAATTTATTGATCAATTTTGCCCTCCATCAAAGATAGCAAAGTTGAAGAAAGCCATAGCAAAATTTGAGCAACAAGCTGGCGAATCACTTTATGAGGCGTGGGAGAGATACAAGGTCTTATTAAGGAACTACCCACATCATGATCTAAACAATCAACAAGAAGTCTCCATTTTCTATGATGGAGTGAACGTGACAACTAGGCAGCTCCTTGATTCGCGAGGACCACTCACAAAGAAGGCACCCCCGGTGATAAAACAACTAATTGAAGAATTCTCTAAGCACTCTAAAGAATATCATAACCCAAGGAATGAACCAAATCGAGGGGGTGGTGAACTCAGTTACTGATAGCATGACAGCAATGATGGCTAAGTTGGAGAGTTTGGATCGAAGAATGACTAAGATGGACCAATCTATCCACGCTATCCGGGTGGGATGTGAGAATTGTAACAGGCCTCACCTTACTAGAGATTGTGATTTGGACGAGAATGGGAACCGGAAAGCACAAGTGTGCTATTCAAGTGGCGATAAATATGATGATGATTGGTGAAAACCCAAGAAGGAATGGCTCCCGTACGATGAGTACAAAAGGCAAAGGAGGAAAAGTATAAGCAAAAGGCAAGGGGTTTTTATAAAAAGGAAGAACAGGTGCAAGAAAGGAAACCAGAATTTGAAGATATGCTCATAAGATTTGCAGTTGCATCCGAGAAGAGACACAATGATACTGATGCTGCAATAAAGGAGCAACGAAATATGATTAAAGAGAACCAAGCTATGATGATAGATCAACAAGCTATGCCTAGGAATCAGCAAGCATCCATTCATAACATTGAAAAACAGCTAGGCCAGCTTCCACAACAAATCAAACAAAGAGCACCGGGTGAACTTCCTAGCAATACCGAACAAAATCCAAGAATGGCACATGTGAATGCAATAACAACATATTCTGAGAAAATTTTCACTCCTTTGACCCCTATCCAGAAGGGTCCCATAAAGGTGCAAAAAGAAGAGGCAGAAAACTGGGAATCGAGTAAACCCGACTCGACTCGCCGAGTCCCAGACAAGGACTCGACGAGTCCAAAGTCTGATGACAAAAACAGCTTTCCTTTAAAACCTTACCGGCACCCTTTGCCATTTCCGAGTCGATCCATACCTGGTGACCAGATTGAAGAGTATAGGAAGTTTATGGAGCATATAAAGGCACTCCAAGTGAATATTCCGTTTATTGAAACGATAGTTCAAACGCCAAAATATGCAAGCTTGCTTAAGAGCCTCTTTACAACTAGAAGAAATATGGAAGAAGTGGCTGAGATAGTGTTGAATGAGCTGCCAGAGAAGAGGGGCGATCTGGGAAGCATCACCGTACCTTGTCAATTTGGGAACTTAATCACCACACGAGCGTTGACTGATTCAGGGGCAAGTATAAATATTATGCCATATTCTTTCTTCAAAAAGGTAAACCTTATGGACCCAAAGCCTATTCAAATGAAAATCCATCTAGCCGATAAAAAAAATAATATATCCAATAGGAGTGTGCGAAGATCTTCTCATCAAGGTAGATAAACTAGTGTTCCCTGTTGACTTCATAGTACTAGACATGGAAGAGGACCTTAAAGTCCCAACCATTCTTGGCCGACCGTTCTTGAATACCGCTTGTGCCTTAGTAGATGTGCGCGAATCTACACTAACACTAAGGGTGGGGGATGATTCGGTAATTTTTAAAGCTGCGCAAAAGGATGGGTACATAGAGTCAAGAGAAGATAACGTTTCCTCAATGGATTTGGATGATGAATTGTTAGAAATAGAGCTTGCGCTTTTGCAAGAAAGCAATCCAAATCAATTCATATTATCTTTGGAAGCGAATTTTGATGCTAAAAGAGACATGAAGGAGATAGAGAGGATGATAGAGGAAGCTGATTACCAGGAGACCATCAAAAGTGTTGAAAGCTCACTGACTCGCCGAGTAGCACCCACTGACTCGACGAGTACATACGAAGAGTCATGATCTGATGGAGATTTTGGCCTGCAAACCACGAGTACCCTCTCTGGACCCGACGTGCACATTTTGCGTGATCAATTGGAGAATCTACTTGAGGAAAGCAAAGTTGTTAAAGATTTGAGCGACTTTGAAAATGCACACTTGGCTTGTCTTGACACAATTGTGCAATATGATGAAGCAGTTCAAGATAACAAGAAAGAAAGCTTAGAAGATAAAGAGAATACTAAGGCTTGGAATAATGATAAGCATAACTCTTCCATTGAATCACATATGCCTGATCAAGAAGCAATGTCAACCACAATCAAAAGAACCAACCCTCGAGTCCTAGTCTCTACTACATTTGAAGTTTTCAATTTTAAACCACCGAATTCTTTATTATGTAATGAAAGTGAGGAAGAATTCGTGACCTCGAGTGATGATGAAATAATAACTGAAAAGGCAATCGAGGTAGATAAAGGGGGAAGGGAAACGATGGGGCGTAAAGAGGGAGGAGTGAAAAAGAAGAAGCGTGGTAGAGGGATAAAGCGTAAAGCTGAAGAAAATGCCACAAGGAAGAGAATGGAAGAATTGAAAAGGGCGTGTAAGAGGGGAATCCATACTTACAAAACGAAGTATAGAGTGCAAAAACCAAAGAAGGAGATCCCATTGGAGGAAGCCACTGAAACGTAGAGCGAGAAGGAGTCCAACTAAAGACTCCTAAAAAAGAAGCGCTTAACGGGAGGCAACCCGTTAATAGAGTTTGCTTTCTTTTTACCTTTCTTTTTCGTTTTATTTTTCGTGGTTTTCTTAGGATTGCGCTATCTAAATCTTCTTATTTATCTACAAATGATTGCTTGAGGACAAGCAAGGCCTGAGTGTGGGGTGTGGTGTTTTTTTTATTTTAAAGAGAGAAAAGTTTTAGAAATTTTTTTCAAACAGATTAAAAAACTCGACGAGTCGGTCTATGACTCGATGAGTCCATGCGTAAATGTTGAAGATAAATTCCCGACGCGACTCGTCGAGTCGCTACACTGACTCGACGTGTCGATTATATTTATCGGAAAGAATATATTTTTTACAATCTGTAAATTAGGGTTTTAACCCTAATTTGTAAAACACTTTCATTCACTTCACACAGCCGACACCAGCGTCACTCGCCGTGCCATTCTCTCTCAAGCATTCATCTTCATCTCTTCAATTTCTTCCAAATTCTTCATACAAGGTAACATTTTTCTTCCCTATTTCTATTAAAGGTCAAAACTTTAGAGGATTCATGACTTAATTTGTTGAAAAAACCCGGTTTTGAAAAAGACATAATTTCTAGGGTTCCAATTTTTGGCCTAAATAGAGTGTTTTAGATTGAATATTTTATGATGTAATACTCTAAATACCTTCCTAGAAAAACCCCTGAAATTAATTTTTAGTTTGGATGGATGATTTGGCACGATTTAGAAATGCGACACGAGCAGGTCAAATGACACGCCGAGTTAGTTCATGGACTCGACGTGTCAGTCCCTGATGCAGGCCAAATTTTATTCTAACATTTCTGTGGTGTTTTGGTGTTGATTTATCTTATTTTATGATTATAGAAAATGTTTTCCAGAAGGGGCCAAAGTTCACAAGGGAACCAAGGGGATCATCCTTGGTTAACTTTTCCACGAATAGAATCAAAGTCCACAATGACTAGATGGAGGAAGAAGTTGGAGGAAGTTAAAAAGAAGGAAGTTTATGTGCCCAACACAATTAACTGGGAGTGGCTGGGACAAGTTCGATATGAGGAGGAATTGGCTCCATTTGTGGTCAAGACATTTGTGCACAATGGGGTGTCATTCACTTGTGATAGGTGGAACCGATTATTCCATATTCAAGAACTGGTGTTTCAGGAGTTGTGTTGGGAATTTTTCTCAACTATTACTTTCCATGGAGGAAATGATTACCACAATCCGGGTGTCCTCACGTTTTTCCTTGGCGGGGAATACCACCAATGCAGCATGGTCGAGCTTGCATGGAGATTAGGCATCTATGACCATCATTTGGTCAATACTGAAGGTTTTGGTACTTTCTTGGAGCATTGTCACAAGGAGTTTTCGGAGGGTGTTGTGGGTTCCACATGGTGGAACACAATTGCAAATAAAGTCTACATCCCTAAATCGACTCAGGAAGGGAGCATCCGTTCACCAATCCACCGTCTAATTCACCACCTTATTGCTTGCACAGTCAACATGCGAAAGGATGATGACAAGGTTCCTAACCTTGATGTATTCTATTTGTGGAGCATCATTACACCCCACACCTTCTGCAACCTCCCATATTGGCTAGCCAATTATTTGAGTGAGGGAGCGGTTAAGGATAGAAAACCTCCAAGATTAATGGCGGGATATTCGTGACCTGCTTGGCGAGATCTTTTGGGTTGATGGAAAGCGGGGCTTGGAATTTGTTGACTTTGGTCCCGACTTCTCCTTTTAATATTATTCTTTTTAGGAGGGTAAGGATTATAGAAGAGTTTGGTGGTGGGGTTTTTGCAATCCCACATGATGATGCGGTTATAGCACCCGAGGAGCTAGGTAGGAGGGTGAGGAGACGACAAAAAGAAGCCCATGATGACCCACCGGTGATTCCAGTCGATGATGAAGTACCAATGGATTGGTACAATGTGGAGATGAGACAATTTCAAGATGATTTGGCAAGGGGTGTGAATTTTGGCAACCAATCTTATATTCAAATGTTTAATCATTTCAACATTCAACATGTGGATGGGGGTAATTATCCGTATGTGCGCACATGGGAGGAAATGATCAATGCAAGAGGGAGTGGAGCAAGCGGAAGTGGAGCAAGAGGAAATGATGATGGAGATGATGATGAGGAAGATGAAGATTAGATTATCCTTTTATTTTTTACTTGGTTGTGTTGAAACAATTTTTATTTTGTTTGGTTATTTTGTTTGGTTGTTTTTGGATGAATAGTTTTTAGGATTGATTATTAGTTTGTTTTCCTTTTTATTACTTGTGTGTTGCTCTTTTCAGAATTTGAATGAGGGTTTACATGCAAGGTTCTAGAGAGTAATAGAATAGTGGAAGAATCAAGTCTAGGCGAGAGAGAATCAAGTTTTGAGTCCGAATATGAAGAGGGTTAAAGAGTGACTAAACACTGAAGAAAAATAAGCATGAATGTCATTTCGAAGTTACTTCAGCACACCAAAATCGGATTAAAAACAGAATTCAATTTTTTCCCACACAGTGACGTACTCGCCGAGTGCATATAATGACTCGGCGAGTCACAGTGCAATTTCATGATTTCTGCCAGTTTCGCGCTACAACTCGGAGAGTCGCCTTACAGACTCGAAGAGTTGATCTTTATTTCACCTCTCAAGCTTATGATTTGATGATATTTTACACGGCAATTGGCTGCATTTTTGGAAGATCATTTTCTGAAGATTTCCGAGAGTCTTTCCTGCATTATTTAGAGCTGTCAACCACACGACATTTGACGCCCAATGCATGGATGAGCTGTTCCCATGTCTAAAGTCAGCTGAAGATGGAGTTTTCAATGAAGAAGATCAACCTCGCCACTACTATCCCAGGGGAGTTTGTTCCAATTCCCTTTTTACTTCTTGTTTTTATCATGCATAACATGCAATGGGGACATTGCATAAATTAAGTGTGGGGTAGGGGGTTGGTTACATTAGTCAAATTAGAATCCTAGGCTAAATTTTAATTATTTTTTTTTACAAATTTTGCATAAAAATGGCTAGGACTTAATTTAGAAAATTTTGGTAAAAAAGCAATTAGGAATCATGCTAGTATTGTGTTTGATGATTTTATGAAGAACCCAAATGTTTAGTTGAGCCTATATACGTTATAATGCATTTGTGGCCCCCTTTATTCTAGTGAAATCATGGGACAAAAACACAACCTCGCTTAGTTTGAGGATCACAACATGTTTAGCATCATGTACCAGAAATGTATCCAGGAAAGCTTAGGTAGTCATTGCACTTAGACTAATGCCTTAACCAATAAAGGATGAAGTTAAGCTTCTTGCTTAAGCATGTAGGTATTGAGTGAAAAAAAGTCAGTTACATGTGAAAAGAAAAAAAAGAGAGAAAAGTTACCAAAAAGTAAAGAATTTTGGAGCAGTTAAATTATTAAAGTATGAAGATCAAAATTCTGAAGAAATTCAAAAGTTAAAGATACCAAAAATCAAACGGAAAGGTGGTGAATTCAAGAAATCAAAGAGATCAAAGATCAATAAGTGAAGAATTCAAAGAGCTCCATTGTGGTATCAAAGTTGTAATTTTTCTAGAATTTATGTATGCTTGGTAGTTTAACCAAAAATGACTTGAGGTTAAGGAAGTTTTCTGGGGATGGATTCGGAGGGATGCATAAAATGAGTGTTGTTCAAAAGAAGTGGGCGAGTGCTTATGAGGATTGTGAGTATTTAGAATAGAGGGGGGTCCTGAGGAAAATTTTAGACACAAATGCATGCGTTGCGGTCTTGGCATAACGACTGGATTTGATTGGGATTGTCTTATGTGATATTGGTATGCTAAAATTTAGTTTTGCTTGGGGGCAAGAAAAAGTTAAGTGTGGGGTATTTTGATATGTGCATATTTAATCATATATTTTGCATAGAATCTTAATACTTTTTGGCTATTTTATTAAGATTATTGAACAAAAGGTGCTTAATTACGTTTGAATTGTATTTTTAGTCTAAAAGACATGCTCGAAAGCAAAAGGAAGCAGGACTAGCTATTGGAAGCAATGGAATTGAAGAAACAAGAAAAAGAGTCAAAATCATGAAGAACTCGGCGAGTCAATTCCTGACTCGACGAGTCACGAAGAACATTCACAAACATAGAAGTCCTTGCCGTACACAGATTTTTAATGAAGGACTCCGCGAGTCAGTCCCTGGACTCGATGAGTCAACCCTGTTTCCAGAAATCTATAAATAGGGACTTTGAGATCGACACCCGGTTTCTCTCATGAAACCTTGGAGGCTAAGCTACGATTGAAGGTGCTGCTGAGGTGCTGGAAACCAGAGAATCAACCCTACATTCGTTTTTGAGGAGAATCAAGGTAAATTCAAGTTTATTCTTTACTTAATCTTTTGTTTGAATTATGTATGTACCAATTGATTTCATTTTTGAGTTAGTTTCTGCTGTAATTATGAGCTAAGACTCATATATTCTATTTAGGATAGATGATTTTGTGAATATGGTTTGATTTTTGTGGTTGGATTAATTTAATTTGGTGAATATTGTTTTGTTAAGTTTGTTAAAGAACCTTATGTGTTAACAACAACTATTTTCTGTTAATTAACCTGTAAATTAAGTTGCATGAATATCTCTTAATTGCTAATATCATATGATTTATGTGAAAACATTGTTATATGCCTAGGAATAGCGAACGTGAAAGTAGGGTTAACTAGGGAATAGGTAAGTTAATGTGTGAGCTTGTGTGACGAACCATCAACAAGAGGTTAATTGAACGACCAATTCAATTAGCTACTACAAGTCTTACTTAACCCGAATCAATAAACTAGGAAATTCGTTAATTTAACCAACTGGCCATTGATTGAATTGATTTGTTTTCTAAGGATTAGTAATAGCGAACGTGAACCTAATCACGCTAATCGGTAGCCAATGCTAATTAATCCATTGGACTTGCCATAAAAATCAACCATAGGAACAAATGATTCAAACCTAAACAAAAGTCTCCTTAATTATTGAATTTAGTTGAATTTTTGTTTGCTTAGCTGTTAATTGCTTAGTTTAAGTGTTAAGTTTCTAGTCTTGTAAAACTAAAGAAAACCCTTTCCTTTATTATTTGTTTTTAGATAATTCTAGTAGTTAGTGTAATTGCCGTTCCCTGTGTTCGATACCCTGCTTGCTAGATCTATACCACCAATTGACAGGTAAATTGCCTTATGTGTGTCTAATTTACATTAAAAAGTAGGAATAAAACTAGTTCGTTTCACACACATCAATCGCCTAGCCACAACGGGGTCCTTCACCCTGCTGAAATCTGGCGCTCCGCATCCCCTGAAATCCTTGAAGGATAGCGTGTGTGTCCCAGAATGGCCAGGTGCCATGTCACTCTTAAACGACCTAAGGTGATCCTCCATCAGCTCGATGAAACCTTCCTTGATCGACCCAAAAATGAACGGGGTCATGTCAAGGATGCCTCTCGTAATCTCAGATACGATGAACTTGCGCAATCCGTCATCAACCGACTCAGAATGTAACATCCCAAAATTTAAGGCTAAAAAAAATTTCATTTTTAATATAATAAAACCTTTAATAACTTTGTTCCAGACATTGAAAACATTTCAATTAAAACAATTATCAGAGTCTAATCCCAAAGACCACATAATGCGGAATAACATGGGTGAATGCGCTGCGATCGTCCAGAGCTCCCTTTCTTGAAAACTGAAGATACCTGAAACCAAAACTGTAAACCGTATGCACGAAGCTTAGTGAGTTCGCCAAAAACCACATACCATACATATCAACTGGGCCATACATGCCATACATACTGTTAGCCATACATATCAATCATATACCAAATAAGGTTCTATGTGCCGCACATAGTCTTGTTGCTATGCCACAGACCGCCACGTGGTCTTTCTTGCCAAGTCGGGGGCCACCCATGGGTCTTACAGACAGGTTCCAAGAGCCGCCTCCTGCTCTTCCGTGCAAGTATCACAAAGACAACTATCATACATACTACTCTACTTAGCTAATGAGCATACAGTGTGCTAGGAGCCACCTCCTCGTCCTTCATGCATATTGCCTAGGGCTAACCCCCGGGTCTTCCTATCATACATAATAAAATACTGTGTGCCAGGAGCCACCCCTGGTCTTTCATACATAGTGCCTAGGGCTAACCCCCGGGTCTTCCTACCATACATAAACTAAATGGGTCGGTATTGTGGCCGTAGACCCATACAAACAGTGAGGAGACTCACCTCACAAGCTGACTACTAAATCCTGTGAATAAACCCCTTGGTGCTAGTTGGAAGATCCCTGAGCTGCTGATCTCTCGACTCCCCGAGCTACTGATCATCATACAACTTAGATAAGTCCGACATTCTTATAACTTGACCATAAGTCCTCACTGGGGTAGAAGATCATTCCACCCCTCACATACTCTTGTCCAAAAGTCTTTAAAAGTCAAACTAGGTCAACCTTGGTCAAGGTTAAAGTCAACGGTCAAAGTTAACACTCCGAGTTGACTCAACTCATCGAGTCACCCCCCCGACTCGCCGAGTTCCCATGCTACTCGTAGTCGCGAAACTACGAACCAACTCGTCGAGTCCCTTCACAGACTCGTCGAGTTTCTTCTGTATATAATCGGGACAATACCAACTTAACTCGTCGAGTCCTTCCCTGGACTCAACGAGTACTTCAGTCTGTTAAGCCTTCCTTAATGGATTAAGCCACTATAATTCAGATATGGGCTCCAAACTTCGAATACAGTCTGGAAATGACCTTAGAAGGGTAAAGTTTCCAACTTTACCCGTTAATACCCTCACTTAATGGATTTCACTCAAAACCCTAACTCCTTAAGACATAAATCTTTGTTCAAAATCTTTATTATTCCAATCCATAACAGGAGAGCCAAGATCTAGGCCCTAGTCACCCAATAAGCACGTAAAGTCTCAAACTTTACTTCCATGCATGGCCCTTTGGGGCTTAAAAGGCCATAACAACATCCTTAGGGTTTGCATGGGACTTCAATGGCTTAAAGTTTTCACCTTTTTGCCTTAACAACCCTCAAAGACTTCAGATCTGAAAGTATAATCAACTTGGGACATCCATGATCCATAAATAAAGCTCCTTGGTCAAAAACCCCATAAAAGTGACCACAAGAAAATCTAAGAAACTATAAAGCAAGTTAGAAGCTTGATTACCAGAAAGTGATAAGAATGGAACGAAATCCCTGGATCTACAACCTTCCCCTTGAACCTTCAAGCTCCTTCCTCTTCTTTTACTCTTCAAGAACACACAAATCACCCAAGGATGGCTCACATACTCACAAGATGCTCTAGGGTTTCGTGGATGAGGGTTTAGGATCTGGAGGCTGATGTGTGACATCCCCATTTTCACGGCCAGAAAAGACCGATTTTGTTTATGCTTTATAAAAATCAGAGTACTTCTTTTAATAAAAATGTTGCGGAATTTGTTCCCAGTAAAACATGATAAATACGTTATCAAAGCATTTCCGAAGAAATGTATTTTTATTCATTTTTAAAACATTTGGGATGTCATCGTCAATACAGAAACATAAGCATAAACAGAACTTACATTCATTTACACTAGTGATCTACATCTCTTTTAAATCTCTCAGTGTAATGTAACTTCATATCGACACCTGTGATAGAAATAAGCTGGAGTGGGTCAGGTTGGGAAACCTGGTGAGTACATAGGGTTTTCAACCCACAATAATATAATTATTATGTTTAAACATCAAACAATCAACCCAATTACCCATCCCCATTATCTTCTTTACTCTTAAGGATCTACCCTAAGAATCAACTATTCCTCATTCATTCATTCCTAAGGATCATCCTAAGGAATCGGCACGAAGTCCATCGTCACCGGGGGTTTAGGCACTAAGTCTGCATAGTCGCCAGGGTTTATACAACAGGCACTAAGTCCGCATAGTCGCCAGGGTTTAGGCACTAAGTCTGCATAGTTGCCAAGGTTTATACAACAGGCACTAAGTCCGCATAGTCACCAAGGTTTTGGCACCAAGTCTGCATGATCGCCAAGGTTTAGGCACCAAGTCTGCATGATCGCCAGGGTTTAGAGTACACCGGGTGAACACATCGTTCACAACACCTACAGGTTGCGAGCCTGCCAGTGTTCCACTGGACTATCTAGAATAGTCTGTGGTTGTCATCCATACTCTGCTAGATGACGGGGCCATCATTTGGGAAAGGCTTCTCACATCGTCCACCTCTCACACTCACCTCGTGGTCTATAACACCTCTCAACTCATCATCCAACTCATATTCCATCTATTACATCTACCCATGTTTTACCCAACATATTATCGTAGATATATATATATATATATATATATATATATATATATATACAGTTTAAATCATTTAAAACTTGTATAAAATCGTTCATCCAGCATAGATAGCAAGTATACAGATAATATGCACACATAGCACGTAGTTTATATAAAATACTTCATATCTATGTGTAAGATGAAAGTAACTATGCACTCACTTGATAAGGTGGTGACTCGGTACTTAGACATCGCTTCGTTACTCTTAAAACAATTTTCCTTTGACAAAACCTAATATCATTACCACTAGAGTTTAGTCTAATATTCACCGAGACTAATTAATAGTCTAGCTATTATTACTATTATATAAGCGTTAAATAATACTCTTCACCCACTATGTACAGACAGGGGCCAGACATGGAACACCGGAGGGCAGTTTCATTTTGGCATATAGCACTTCTGAATCCAGCAACCCAAGCGGCCCTCCAAACCAAATTCCCCGTACCGCGAGTGGTTAAAAAGATATTACAACGACACTTATATAACCCATAATAATAGCCCAAATAATTATTCTAATGTCCTAATAACATTACTATAATTAATTAAAAGCTATATTAAAAATAGTGTAGGCATAGCTCACTTACAGCGGGTTTTTATTAAAAAACTGGGCTTCGTTGGAGCAGCGTTTCCGAGTCGAAAGCTTTTCTTCTCGAAGCCGTCGGGCGCTCCGGGGCTTCCTTCTCGTGCTAGGGAGGTTCCCTAGACTTGGTAGGGGTTTAGGGAGGCTAGAGAGAAGTTAGAGAGAGAAAGAAAGACTTATGGTGTGAAGAAAATATGAAGGATTCATCCTTTATTTATAGGAGTTTTATAGTAAAGTAGCCCCTAAGTTTCGTCTGTATCTTCCGCGTACGAGCTCCGTTTTCTACGTTCTTTATATCCATGAGTTGGTATTTACGAGCATTACAACTTTCATTTAGACCTCGTCGGCTAATTCTCCTTCTATCTCAGATTTACAAAAACTGTATCGTATTTATCGCGCACGAAGAGTAGCGACTAAGCTCCGTCCATATCTTTCGCATACGAGCTCCATTTCCGAAGTTATTTATATCCATGCGTTGGTATTTACGAGTACTATAATTTTCATTTAGAGCCCGTTGGCTAATTCTCATTCTATCTCGGATTTACAAAATTGTATCGAATTCGCCGCACTCGAAAGGTAGAGACTAAGCTTCGTCCATAACTTTCGCATACGAGCTCCGTATTTGACGTTATTTATATCCACGCGTAGGTAAGAATAAAATCTACAACTTTCCTTTTTACTCCGTCGGCTAATTCTCGACCGATCTTAAATTTAACAGTAGGAGGTGATTACACTGTTAAATTTCCGCGTAAAATTCATAACTTTTACATACGGACTCCGTTTTTGTCTGTCTTTTTGTCGTTGAGTTCCTATTAATGAGATCTTCAATTCTCATTTAGGCCGCGTTGGACAAATACCGCTCGATCTAAAATTCGAATTCCGGGTTGTGCACTGCTATGCCAAATCTTAGAAAAACTATAACTTCCTCATACGAAGTCAGATTTGGGCGTTCTTTTTATGCACGCTCTTGGTTTAACGTATACTACGACTTTTGTTTAGATCACTAAGGCCAAAAAGTCTTCTATCGTAAATTCACTATTTACGTCGCGCCGTGTCGTGCCGGTTTTGCCGTAAAAGATCGACATGCCATAACTTCTTCGGATTTCGGCGTTCTTTATATGTACGGAACCCTTGAGACATATTCTACAACTTGGTTAAGATTATTTATTCTAAATAATCTTTTGTCGAAAAGTTGTTTATTATCTCTAAATTGACTAGCCCGGATCTACGGGCGTTATATGATGGGAGGAGAATAAGATGCTTAAATAGGGTACATAAGCCCGAATTTAGGGTTTCCCAAGCCCAGACCAACTCTACGAGTTGGTCCTCCAACTCGTCGAGTAGGTCACTTAACCCGCGGCCCCAAAATCCGCTCCTACTCGTCGATTCATCCCACCGACTCGACGAGTTTCCTTCTTGTCTTGAGGTTTTCCTTTCCTTTCTTGGTCTTCTGGATTCTGGGTGTTACAACTCTCCCCCACTTAAACTAGACTTCGTCCTCGAAGTCCTCTACGTCCAACTACCCCACAACCTCTCACGGCATTCCTATACGATGCATACTTTGCCTGCTCGGTCCAATCCTCGAGGGACCGCTTCTATTGGCCTTCCGCCCTGCCTTCCTGAGCGAAATGCTAATCCTAGAAGGTATCATCCTGAGAACAGTCCAATCACTATAACTTTGAGTACATCGCTCTTACCCAATCGACAATCCTTTCGATACTCCCCGAGTACCGACGCTGGATATCCAAGGGGTTCACCCCTTTACCCTGTGCAATTGCTGGCCTTCCCAAGGAAACTTTCCATAAGTAAAAACTCTTTGCTGTAACTAAATCTCCAGCCACTCTCAGTTCAGGTCCCTTCGCTGATACCCACTGAATGCTTCCACTCACTATGTCCAGATGTTGAACGCTCAACTCAGCGCGTAAACCAGGTAATCCTTCGAGTAAAAGATTCGTCCCTGTAACGGTTAGACTTAAACGAGAGCTACGAAACAGAGTCAAACCGCTTACTCTGAGATTATGTAATCCTGCTGTGAACGACTTTGCATCTCCCATTCAACTAGCTGCTCCACACCAGAGTTCTCTTATCACTACCTGTCCGAAGATCCTACTGTCTCTTATCCGCTTTCCGGATTAACCGAGACCACCCTGGTCCCCCACTGGTTTGTTATTATCTGGAATACTGGACTCTCACCGGTTACTGAACTAAAGAACACTTTCTCCGTCGCTCCCAACGACTTCCGAAGAAACTTCTGATGGGAATTGAGCACTACATCATTCATATGGTGTACATGCAAACCCTAAAGCTTTGGATCTAGTTTGTCTAATGAACATGCAATAATCATCCAATGCCATAAACCCTAGATCTAGCATACAATAAACAATTTAACATATAAATTAGGGTTTAGATCTTACCTTTGATTGTTATGTAGCAATAACAATCTATTCCTTCTTGTAATTGGCTTCTGAAAGCTTAGTGTCACAAGTGTCACACCTCTAATGGCTCACAAACACCAAGAGCAAGAGGATGACTTAGGAGAAGAGAAAGAGGCACCAAAAACCATCCAAGGAACTCCAAGAATGCTTAGCCACGTTTTTGGGTGCCCTAGGGATCTATTTATACTTGTGTGGGCTGCTAGGGTTTCAGGAGAAACCCTAATTCTCTGCTTAGGTCTTAAGCCACCCATGGAACCTTTCTAGAAGGCCCTTGGACGAAAATCATATGGGCTTCCCATAGATTTCGTCCAATCCCCTTCCCTAAAGGAATCCACAACCCACAATGCAATTATCTTATAATTACAATATCAGTCCCCAAAGTTTAATTATTCCCTTTTAGCCACATAATTAATTTCTTAATTAATTCTTGTCTAATATTAATTAAACTATATGATTTCTCCTTTAATATATTATTCATATAATATATTAATAAATCATAATTAATCTCTTTCTCCACAAATCATCCTATCAGTTGCTTTGATGAAGGCAACCCAAAAGGACCATGCACAACCGGGTCAAATACTTACCAAATATAGTTACGGGCTTAGACACTAATCCAACAGTCTCCCACTTGGATAAGTCTAGTAACTATAAATGCAAGTATTATCCGATTAGCAATCGTAGCTCTCAAAAGCCGCTGTCAACTCTGATCTTATCAGAAGCGTGTCCTTTAGATAAGGGATCATATATTCCTCCATTCTAGATATCGTATGAACTGAGACATGGATTTAAATCATACTCTCTGTTCATTTGTTGTTTCCCGATTTCCGATTTATGACGACTGACAACAGACTACAATTGAACACATCAAATTAGTCCCGGCTTGGCCAAGCGCTTAGGGTGTCATCACTAAATCATCGAGGGGCCCACGAATATCGCTTTTATCCCACTTTGGGTAAAAGGAACGGATAAACTTCGATTCGAATGCTCGCTTGTACCTACTCATCAAATCACACACAACAATATGTTTTATAACACCAAGTTACTGGTGCGTTTACATATTATTAATGCGCAATCGACTTGCAGGATACAACTCACACATCTCGGTTTCAAGAATATAAGATATTATCGTCTCACTAATCACCCGTGATAAAATCCATGAAGTGATTCAAGTGAGCGTGGGTTTAATCCAATACTATAATCTTATAGCAACACTCATGAACTCTGCAGCAAATTTGTGCTATGTCTAAACACTTTAGACAATCTACAGACGGATTCATGACAATCTTCATTCATACCTACTTCCAAAGTATGAGCGACTGTGGAATATTTGAATAATCTTATTATTCGGGAAGTCAAAACATGCAAAGTGAAACACAAGAATAATACTAATCTTATATGGCCCCAAACCTTTGAGTATAAATAAAACATTTTATTTAATCACCATATTGATTACTCATTATTTGTTGTTTCGGGTAATCAACTTTTTACTTGAATTATAACAATAATTGTCCCATGCTCTAAGCATGCACACTATGCTTACCTATGGTCTTTACTTTGTGAAATAGCATAATTGAATAACATTTTCAATCACACTCATTTCACAATTCCTAATCCATTAGTGTAAGAATACAAAATTCTAGCCACTACTAGAATATGTTAGATTCTAACATTTTATGCAACGGTCCTTTCGTAATATCACAGTGCCAAAGTCACCAAGACTTTGCCAATGAAATTACAAAGTACTCTATTGGAGATTGTTACAAGACAAATCCATAGTCATGAAGTCTCACATTCAAAGTACATTCCTTTGAACATCCTTCTTGCATAGAAGCTTCTAATCTAGACATAGGTTCTTAACGTCCAACTCCCAATAAGGAAACATTTCCATATTTGCCATATGACAACTCATTCTAAATAGAGTCTTATCTATTCATAATAATGTCAATATGGTCCATCCATGACTATACTTCCAACTTTCCACAAGCGACCAATCCTTGGCGAACCTTAGATTGTCCTTGACAGTTGTTTAATTATTTTAGTCAAACAGGTTCTAGTCCCTTTTCCCTCTTAATGCCCTAGGCATTTGGAAAATTCAAGAACGGTTAAATATTACAGCATATGCAATCGATCCTATACCCAAAGCGTATGGGATATGATTCATAATGAAAAACGTGATACTTTACAAGTTTCTTGCTATAATATTGTCATAATATTTCTAGTTGCCGTGTTCTCAAAATTCGAACTATGAAGAGGGATGCCGTAATCATAATCGAACTTTGAGAATGCAATTAATAAATATATCCTTGACTAAATTCAATTAAAATTTTTCGATCTAATCTTTTAGATTGAAAACGAAGTATAACATTCTCTCCCTTAATTATAGCAAAAACAACTTTTCAACCCCTGCAACTTTGCAAAGTGAAACTTTTGTTTTTCTATAATTACTATATTTCCAACTTGCAATACTTAAAATAATAATCATGCTCCCACTAACATGATGATTATATCTATTCCAGCATAACATTTATGCTCCCACTAGCTTTGACACGTATTCAGAAAACAGTTGGACTTCTAGAAGACAATACTTATTGACTTCCAAAGTTCATATTTCCAATACGATGTGCTTCGATAAGCCTTTATCTAAGCTTCTCAAACTCATACACCTTTCTTCAGACAGCTCACATGCGTGTCTAAACTAATTCATAACTTATATTACTAAGTCCCAAATGTTCAGACCAATTGCCAAATCTCACAATTCGAACTATGAAAAGGGATGCGTAATCATAATCGAATTTGAGAATGCAATTTACATAATCGCTATCTTCTTAAAATCTCTCTTAGTGTAAGCGTTTTCTCACAATCATTTTCATGAGGGAGAGAAACCTTATGACACTTAGATTTTATAGTGTATGTGTTCCTATCCATGTGAATTGCCATAATCATAATCGTAAGATAATGTTTATGACAAATTCAACCTCTTATGGACAAAACTTGTTCATTCTTAATTTCTTGCCATCAAGGGTCCACCATTGCTTCCAAGTTATTTAGCAGCTCACCTATGCCAGTCAATGTACTTTCATTGAACAAGGTGTTTGCCCTTATGCAACCTATTGAGAACTCGTAGAACTCATATGCATAATCAATTCAACTGGATTGGCACAGAAACAAGAATACGTCAACACGATTAGTTACAAACCTCAAGTCGTGTGCTAGTGTTTAATAGGTTTACTCTTGATTAGTTCTTGAGACTTTTCAAGATCTTTAGACTCCCACTGACCTCTTGACATATTAGATTCTCTTATCAAGAAACATTTCTTGATCAACAAATATTCAAGAGTTAGTGCGGATTCTTATCAAGACAAACCACTTCACACAATTGATCTTAGTTGGTTTTTGCCTTCTCCAAGACATCACAACTTACCAATCTCAAATGTGCAAGAGTAAGAAAAACAATTTTCTACTTCACATTTGATGAGTGTGTTAGAACTTCTTAAGATGTGTCACTCAATTCACAATATTGGAGTACGACTCTAAGACTTGATTTTGGAACGATGTATGACTTCATCCTTTTGATTTAACCATTTCAACAATTTCCGATTCCTCTTCTTAGCCATACTAGTGCACTAAGATGTCCTTAGAGGATCAATTGTGATATGACTTTTAATCATTAAGACGATCATATAACACGATACAAAAGTACTCTCCCTTCTTCTTAGATTTGAGAAACTTTTATCTTTCTGCCTAATTGATTCTTCTTATTCGTTCTGCTATTCATTGAAACTTTTCAATGATTCAGAATTACACTTATCTTGTAATCATAACCACATTTACTAGACTTTTAGTAAATTATGACGAATAGTCTTATTGTTATTTGTGGTGGACTTGACTAGTGCACAACATTGTGTTCTAGTCCTTTAGTCCTTCACTTGACTCACATACTTGTGTGATCAAGGAATTAGTCTTAATTCCCTAAGTACCAAGATTTCCATACATCACATTGTTGGATATAGTGTCTAAGTCCATAACTATATTTGGTATGTACTTGACCCGACCCGGCATGGTCCATTTGGGTTGCACTTCACCCGAACAATTTATGGATAATCGTTTGAGAATAGTATAAGTTATGATTTATTAATATATTATAAGTCCTAATATATTAATATAAAATCATATTATTTAATTAGTATTGATCTATAATTAATCTAGAATTAATTTAGAGATCAAAAGTATGACTAATTAAATATGGGCTCTTGTATTTATATAGTGTGGGCTAGGCTTGCATGGAAAATCCATGGATACTCCATGGAGCTTTAACCCATGGATCTGATGGAAATGAAAAGACATGGGTATTAGGGTTTACATGAATGTAACCCTAATCCACCACACTATATAAAGGAGGCTTTGGTTCTTGAAATCACATGAGTTGTGGTGAGTAAAGTAAGAGGGCCGATTTCAAGAAGGTCATTACTATTCTCTCAAAGTTCCAAGTTTATGGTGATTTGTGATTTCCATTTGAGGCATCCACACTATTGGTGCTAGGCTCTAAAACTCCAAGCAATCAACTACAACTACAAGGTAAGTAATTCTACTAGCTTTATTTGATTCAAGTTCCCCATGCCATGCTAGATAGGATAAGAACCTTGGAAAAATAGTTATTTGCATGTATCATAGTCAACCATAGATCCAAGGTTTCTAGGGTTGCATGTACACCATAGGAGTGTTAGAATGCTCTGAAAACCCATCAGTGGTATCAGAGCCTGGTTTGTTTATTTGATACTTGATGCAAAAAAAATAAAAAAACCTTGAAAATCGAAGTTTTGTTCAAAAGCTCGTATCAAAATTTCAAGTTTTGTATATGTACTTACGATTCTTGAAATTTTTGATATGAACATTCATAAACATATGAGTTTAGAAGATCATAGAAATTATGTGCTAATAATTGATTAGATTAATTCTTGATCTTTATGTGTTTTAATGGAGTCCATAACTAGTTCTTAAGTTATGGATAACCAAAAGTCACATTTATAAATAACCATTAAAAGAACACATAGGTTACAAAAAATGAAGAGTCTTCATTTTTAATAACCATTAAGTCATAAGTTATGAGAAATGAAAAGTTTTGAAAGTTTACAAAACTTGCCCTCAAGTTTTGGAACATGTAAAGTCATATTAAAAACTTTAGTTCCAACCTCTATAATTTTAAAAGTTAAAATTCAACCCTTATACTTTATAATATTATAAGTTTAATAATATTTATATATGTATAAGATCAAGTCGTCTTACCGCTAGTACGCCTCATTCATGAAGCCGGTCTATAAGGGGGGTATAAGGTTGTTGCCTATAAAATGGCAACTTAATGGGTGTCCACTCTCACCCACCGCTTCCTTGATCGGTGGATGGTCGTTAGCCGAACGAGTAGGACAAGGACTTATAAATTCTCATTAAAAGTATAATGATAATACTAAAGTAACTAAACTTTATTGAATTCCCAATCTTAGTTATTTTAGGAAAATGTGAATAAGGTGCTAATCCATGAAATTACATTTTACACTTTGTTTAAGTCGTTAGTGGAGCGTGTGGGGTTAACCGACACACTAACTTGAACTTAACAAGGTAGGGAAAGGGTGACTTAATGTTTATCATAGTATCGATGGAGCGTGTGTGGTTAACCGGCACATCGATTGAGGGGTAATACATTAAGGGTACCAAGTAATTTGCATGGTTACTTCACACCTTGTTTTGTGATCCTCGGCATCCCAGTCACAAAACTTGAAGGACACACTTGAGATTGAAACATGCCATTGAAGAAAGTTCAATGAATCTCAAAGAATCTAGGAGTTTCTAAACCAATTAAAACCTAATTAAATATTTCGTTTTTCATGGTGGAAATTGGTGAATCGTCATTCACCTACCTTCAAATATCTTATAGCTTAGATTACGGCATCCCTCTTCTAAGTTATAAAATATTGTGTTGGGTCCTAGCCTTAATATTACATTTGGGTGTTTTGTTAAGGACTATCTCTATATCTAATCTAATCTATTCCCTCTTCTTTTTAGATGTCTTCCAATAACAATGCTTCTGGCTCAAACCCTACTAGCTCCTTCTCTCTCATGAATCTTTGTGGGAGAGTCATCTTTGATGGGTCCAACTTTACAGATTGGATCAGAAACATCAGGATGGTGACTCGGTATGAGAACAAAGAATATGTTCTCGACAAGGAGCTGAAGGTACCCGAGCCAACTGCTACTCCTGAAGAGCTTGCTGAATATGAGGTACATGAAAGAGATGCTACAAAAGTGGCATGCATCATGATGGCCACCATGACAGCCGAGCTCCAAAAGTCCTATGAGGACTATTATCCTTTTGAGATGCACCAGGACTTGATGGACCGCTACCATCAAAGTGCTCGTCAAGAGCGATATGAAATAATCTCCTCCATGATAACAACCCGAATGAAGGATGGTGAACCCATCACGGGCCACATGCAGAAAATGCAAAGGTATGTGGACCGTTTGCTGAAGCTGAATGTGAACTTCCCTGAGGAGTTAGCAATAGACATCATTTTGCACTCCTTGCCATCGTGTTATGATCAATTCCGCATGACATATCACATGAACAAGGAAGAAGTCACCCTCAGCAAACTTCAAGGACTCTTGAAGACCACTGAAAGTGGTCTAAAGGGTAAGTCGGTTGTTACTACTCCTACTCCTACTCCAACTGCGGCCAATGTCTTGGCAATCGGGCATGGCAAAGGGAAGAAGAGAAAGAACCCTTCTAAGGGTACCAAGGGTAAGACCCTTGAAGGCTCCTCTTCAAGCAAAACCAAGAAAGGTTTTGTCACTCCTTCTGCTAACCCTAATGAGGTTGAATGCTTCTATTGCCATGAAAAGTCGCACTGGAAGCGAAACTGCCCAAAGTACCAGCAAGATTTGAAGGATGGGAAAGTAAAACCCAACCATGCAGGTATATACACTATATTGTCTAATAACTCACCTCATTCTAAGTCTTGGGTCCTTGATACAGGTTGTGGTATTCACATATGTTGTGATTTGCAGGGACTAAAAAAAAGTGAGAATGTGGAGCAGGGAAAGATAAACTTGATCATGGGAAACAGGAAAGCTTCACCTGTTACCAAGATAGGAGTTTATTCCTTAGTGCTAAATAGTGGGTTTACATTAGATTTGAACAAACGTTATTATTCGCCAGAAATGACAAGAAATGTTATTTCCTTTCATGCATTGTATAAAAAAGGTTTTACCTTTTATTTTGATAATAATAATGGTAGTATTGATGCTTTATTTAATAATGTTCTTTATTTTAAAGCATTACCTTGTGATGGCGTGTATGAAACTGTATCTGTTGTAGATAATCTAGGAAATAATGTATTGTGTATTAACTCTTCCACTAGCTTAGATAAAGCATCCTTATGGCATTGTCGTCTTGGACATGTAAGCAAGAAACGCATAGGCCAACTCCAAAAGGATGGAGTCTTGGAGTCATTTGACCTAAAGTCAGATGATAGTTGTGAATCTTGTTTGCTTGGTAAAATGACAAAGTCACCTTTTACTGGCACTTGTGCTAGGGGTGAAGGTTTGTTGGACCTCATACACACGGATGTGTGTGGACCCTTCAGAACCGCCACAAGAGATGCTAATCGGTTCTATGTGACTTTTACTGATGATTTTAGTAGATATGGATATGTCTACCTAATCAAGCATAAGTCAGAAACCTTTGAGAAATTCAAAGAGTTTAAGCAAGAAGTGGAGAATCAGTTGGGCAGGAACATTAAGATGCTTCGATCCGATCGTGGTGGTGAGTATCTTAGTACTGAGTTCCTTGACTATCTTAAGGAATGTGGGATTGTCTCACAATTGACACCTCCTAGGACACCACAGTTGAATGGTGTAGCTGAGAGGCGCAATCGGACCTTGTTGGACATGGTTCGTTCCATGATGAGTCGAGCTTCGCTACCAATCTCATTTTGGGGGTATGCCTTAGAGACTGTCGCCCATATCCTTAATCTAGTCCCTACAAAGAAGGTTGCCAAAACACCTCACGAGGTGTGGACTGGAAACGTTCCCAATCTAGACCACATCAAGATTTGGGGTTGTGCGGCTTTCGTGAGACGCGAGACTCACGATAAGCTCGAACCCCGAAGCGAAAGGTGTATTTTCATCGGCTACCCACAAAAATCCTTTCGTTACATCTTCTACAGACCCAGTGATAATGTGGTCTTTGTAGCAAGAAGAGGATTCTTTCGAGAGAGAGAATTCATGAGCCAAGGAGACAGTGGGAGGCAAATTGACCTTGAGGAAATTCAAGAGTCAAGTGGTGAAGGAACCTCAAACCCTAGCCCTCAACCTGAGGAGGAAACTCCTATTGAGCCGACTGAAGAATCTATACCTCTGAGGCGTTCCACCAGAGTTAGGAATGCACCTGAGCATTATTATGGTTTTCATATTACTGCAGAAGGTGAGACACTTATCAGTGATAACACACTGGTAAATCTGGATGAGCCTAACAGCTATACGGAAGCCATGGCAGGCCCTGAGGCTGCTAAATGGAAAGAGGCTATGGATAGCGAGATACAGTCCATGTATGACAATCAAGTTTGGAACTTGGTTGACAATGTACCTGATCGTAAGATAGTTGGGTGCAAATGGATCTTCAAGAAGAAGACCGACATGGATGGTAATGTACACACTTATAAGGCACGACTGGTTGCAAAGGGTTATTCTCAAACTCCAGGAGTTGATTATGATGAGACCTTTTCACCAGTGGCCAAGATTAAGTCTATTAGGGTTCTGTTAGCCATTGCTGCATTTCATGATTATGAAATATGGCAAATGGATGTCAAAACCGCTTTCCTTAATGGAAAGTTGGCTGAAGATGTTTACATGGTTCAGCCAGAGGGTTTTGTCAGTACAGAGTACCCCAGTAGAGTGTGTAAGCTCGAGAAATCCATTTATGGATTAAAACAAGCACCTCGCAGATGGAATCTTTGCTTTGATGAGAAAATCAAAGAATTTGGCTTTTCAAGGAGTGAAGATGAATCTTGTGTCTATATCAAGGCTAGTGGGAGTATAGTCAGCTTTTTGGTACTGTATGTGGATGACATACTACTCATAGGAAATGACATCCCAACCCTACAGGAAGTAAAGTCCTGGCTTGGGAAGTGTTTCGCTATGAAGGACCTTGGAGAAGCTGCCTATATCCTAGGGATAAGGATTTTGAGAAACAGGAGTAAAAGACTAATTAGACTTAGTCAAAGCACCTATGTGGACAAAGTGTTGAAAAGGTTCAACATGCATAACTCCAAGAAAGGAGAGTTACCCATCCAGAGTAACGCCAGATTGAGTAAGACACAAAGCCCTAGTACTGAGGCTGAGATAGCAGAAATGAGTCGAATACCTTATGCTTCAGCTGTAGGATCGATCATGTATGCTATGACGTGTACTCGACCTGATGTAGCCTTTGCTTTGAGCATGGTTAGCAGGTATCAGGGGAACCCTGGAAAGGCACACTGGACTGCGGTAAAGAATATCCTCAAGTACCTACGGAGGACTAAGGACTGGGTCCTTACCCTCGGTGGCAGTGAGGACTTGAGAGTTGTAGGGTACAGTGATGCTAGCTTTCAGACTGACAGGGATAATTTCCGCTCTCAGTCGGGCTGGGTCTTTACTCTAAACGGAGGGGCAATTACTTGGAAAAGTTCCAAGCAGGAGACAGTGGCTGATTCCACTTGTGAATCAGAGTATATAACAGCAAGCGAGGCAGCAAAGGAGGCTATATGGCTAAAGAACTTCATCGGAGACCTTGGAGTTGTACCAGCTATAAAGGAGCCAATGGAGATTTTCTATGACATCAATAGTGCGGTTGCCTTAGCCAAGGAACCAAGAGATCATAGGAGATCCAGAAACATTGACAGAAAATATCACTTCATTAGACATCGAATAGAAGAAGGAATCCTCGTGGCAAAGAGGGTATCATCGGATGAGAACCCAACAGATCCCCTCACGAAGGTACTGACTCGGGCTAAGCATCTCCAGCATGCTCGGAGCATAGGGCTGAAGGATGATATTAGTTTTAGTAGTTAGATAATCTTGAAATTTGTAAAATGTAATTAACATTTGATGATAAATAAAAGCTGTTATTTATGAGTAAAGTGTTGCTATCTCTTGTCAATCGTTTACTATTATTTCTTTTTGCATGTTTTGACTTCCAGAATAATTATGTTATGGTTTATATCATATTATTCAAACTCTCCACAGTCGGTCATATGTTGGAAGTAGATATGAATCAAGACTGTCATGGGTTGGCTTGTAGAGGTCTAAGATGTTAGACAAAGCGGGGCTACAACACTCATGAGTGCTCATAAGTTCTGAGTATTGGATTCAACCCACGCTCACTTGTATCACTTCATGGAATTTATCTCGAGTGATCGTGAGACGGTAATATCATATAAGTCTTCAAACCTAGAGATATGATTTGTTGCCTATGAGTTGGTTATGCATTGATTGCACGAAAACGCATTGGTAACTCGATGTTATAAGCCGTGCTTTTGTGTGTAATTCAACAAGTAGTAGAGCAAACATATGAGTCGAACTTTATCTGTTCCTTCTAGGATTAGAAGCGATATCGGGGCCCCTCGATGATTTTGTTTTGACCTATGTACCGGGCCCGGTCAGAACTAAATTGATGTGTTCAGTTAAGTTCTATGTCAAACAAATCGGAAATCGGGAAACAAATGCTGGACAATAAGCAAGACCATGTTCCATGTATTTGTCCGGCTGATATCTAGAACAGAGGATTATATGATCACTTATCTAAAATGGCGCTTCATAGTTCAACAGAGTTTAAAGAGCTACGATTGCTGATCGGTTCCTGAAGTCATACTTGCAACTATAATTATTAGACTTATCCAAGTGAGAGACTTTTGGATATAGTGTCTAAGTCCATAACTATATTTGGTATGTACTTGACCCGACCCGGCATGGTCCATTTGGGTTGCACTTCACCCGAACAATTTATGGATAATCGTTTGAGAATAGTATAAGTTATGATTTATTAATATATTATAAGTCCTAATATATTAATATAAAATCATATTATTTAATTAGTATTGATCTATAATTAATCTAGAATTAATTTAGAGATCAAAAGTATGACTAATTAAATATGGGCTCTTGTATTTATATAGTGTGGGCTAGGCTTGCATGGAAAGTCCATGGATACTCCATGGAGCTTTAACCCATGGATCTGATGGAAATGAAAAGATATGGGTATTAGGGTTTACATGAATGTAACCCTAATCCACCACACTATATAAAGGAGGCTTTGGTTCTTGAAATCACATGAGTTGTGGTGAGTAAAGTAAGAGGGCCGATTTCAAGAAGGTCATTACTATTCTCTCAAAGTTCCAAGTTTGTGGTGATTTGTGATTTCCATTTGAGGCATCCACACTATTGATGCTAGGCTCTAAAACTCCAAGCAATCAACTACAACTACAAGGTAAGTAACTCTACTAGCTTTATTTGATTCAAGTTCCCCATGCCATGCTAGATAGGATAAGAACCTTCGAAAAATAATTATTTGCATGTATCATAGTCAAGCATAGATCCAAGGTTTCTAGGGTTGCATGTACACCATAAGAGTGTTAGAATGCTCTGAAAACCCATCACACATAACACAAGTTGTATGATTCCAAGTTTCTGTCCAATTGAAACTTAGGTGATGGGAATCTTTCTGTACTTAGAAAATTTTGACACTACCATAAATAACATAACTAAGAATCACATCCATTTATAGAAATACATAAACATCAATTTTTCACAACGATTTCATTGCAAGGATATATATAAATAAGACAAACCAAAAATTTTATTTTTATTCATAAAAGCAGCGGAAAACATGTCCTTACAATGCAAAATCAACTGAAAAACTATGTAATCAAATATTCCTAACAAATCTATCATAACTTTTTAAGCTCAAAATCTGATATTCGAATCCATGCGATCGTGATCCATTTCTTCGTGATCAGACTCATCTTGCTCTTCCATCAAGCTTCCTCTCTTTTCTCTGATCCTGCAAAACATTGAAATGTAATCTTATCACATTATGTATTAAGAATCAATGAATAGGAACTTAATGGAGTTAGATAGTGAATCTAACCTAAAGTAGAGCCAAACGTCTTGACTCTCCCATCTCTTAGATCTCTCAGGTAGACAGGGCAGCTTCGTCTCTAGTGCCCCTTCTCTTGGAAATAGAAGCAAATTGACTCTTTTGGAACAGCACACGGAACTACTTCAGAATTTTCCTTTCTCTTATGATCAACCTTTTCGATCATGGCATGCCTTTCGTTATCATTTCCTATGTCCATAGAGGTTTGGAAGGCAGATCCACCAATCAACTTTGCTTCTCCAGTACGCCAAATCATCGCTGATTCAGCAGCAATAAACAAATAGGTGAGATCGATGAGGGTCACGTCGTGGTCTATCATATAGTACTCTCTTATGAACTCACTATATGAGTCAGGAAGCGACTGAAGAACCCAGTCAATAGCCATCTCCTCACAGACAACGACTCCCAACATTCTTAACCTATCAATGCGTGACTTCATCTCTAAGACGTGTGCACACACTGACTTTCCATCTTCATGTTTTATCGCCAACAGGGCTTGATTGAGCTCGAACTTTTCAAGCCTTTGAACTTGTGGGTTAGGGAGAACAATAGGAGGAGGTGGAGGAAGTGAAGCATGATTTCTTGTTCCTCGATCGAATCGTGGAATATCATCTTCATATGGAAGGCTTGTTCCATGGGATTTGGGAAGACCATAGTTGTCATACTTTGACATCTACAAAACGGGAGAAAATTCAAGTTAGTTGATTGATTGAGTCCTTAATAAATCACCCAAATGAGATATTAAGGCTAGGACCCAACACAATATTCTACAACTTGGGAAAGGGATGTCGTAACCCAAATTGCAGAACATTTGAAGGTAAGTGAATGACGATTCACTAATTTTCCACCATGAAAAACGAAAAAGAGATTAAGTTTTAAATGTATTGAAAAACTCCTAGATTCTTTGAGATTCATTGAACTTTTTAATGACATGTTTAAATCTCGATATGCCCCTCGATCTGTGACTGGGATGCCGAGGATCACAAAACAGGGTGTGAATAACCATGCAAACTTACATGGTGCCCCCAATGTTACAGTCACCTATTCGATGTGCCGGTTAACCACACACGCTCCACCAAACTATGACAAACATCGAGTCACCCTTCGCTACATTTGCTTAGAACCCATTTAGTGTGCCGGTTAACCACACACGCTCCACTAACGTCTTAGCAAGAGTACAAAGTGTAGTTTCATGGAATTGCATCAAATTCACTTTTGCCTAAAGTAACTAAGATTGGGAATTTTGTAAAAACATTTAGTTACTTTATAATTCATTATACTTTTAATGGAAAGGGTTTGCCTATCCTACCCGTTCGGCTAACGACCCTCCACCAATCAAGGAAACGGTGGGTGAGAGTGGACACCCGTTAAACGACCATTTTATAGGCCATAACCTTATACCCCCTTATAGATTGGCTTCGTGAATGAGGCCTACTAATGGTAAGACTAACAGTTTAAGTTATACATATATAATATTAGACCTTTAATGTTATATATAGTATAAGGGTGTATTTTACACTTTTAAAATACTAGGTGGTCTAATTTAATAAACTACACTTTTAATTTAATTAAATGTAAACCATATCACTATGGATTTATTAACTCTCTTTTAATTATACATTTAATTAATTTAATAAAACCATAAGCGTGCAATTTGAACTTTTTAAAAATTAGGGTTTTAGAATATAACATTTTAAAAATTAAACTTTTAATCAAAATTTAAATTCCAAAACTTAAGGGCAAGTTTTGAAACTTTTCAAAACAATTAGGTTTAACTATTTAAATTTCAAAAACTAAAACTATCAGGTTCAAATTTAAACTATAAAACTAAAGGGTGTAAATTGAAACTTTTCAAACTTACTAGGTCAAATATTTACTTATAATAATCCTATATTATCCATATGTAACCAAATCCATCAATTTTGATAAGGATAATCATTCCAAACATAAAAAATCGATTTTAGACAATAAAAATGAGTTTTGGTAATTATCCTAATCAGAAAGTGGCCAGAAAATTGAAAATCCCGGCACCAGGCCCTCCAACTCGTCGAGTTCTCTTTGGAACTCGTCGAGTTTATGCAACTCGTCGAGTTCTTAGAGAAACTCGGCGAGTTCATCAGACAGTCAGCAAAAATTTCGATTTTCTGATCTTTGGCAGTTTACAATTGTATCAATTCATCATACAAACAGCCTAGGCTCTGATACCATTGATGGGAATTGAGCACTACATCATTCATATGGTGTACATGCAAACCCTAAAGCTTTGGATCTAGTTTGTCTAATGAACATGCAATAATCATCTAAAGCCATAAACCCTAGATCTAGCATACAATAAACAATTTAACATATAAATTAGGGTTTAGATCTTACCTTTGATTTTTATGTAGCAATAACAATCTATTCCTTCTTGTAATTGGCTTCTAAAAGCTTAGTGTCACAAGTGTCACACCTCTAATGGCTCACAAACACCAAGAGCAAGAGGATGACTTAGGAGAAGAGAAAGAGGCACCAAAAACCATCCAAGGAACTCCAAGAATGCTTAGCCACGTTTTTGGGTGCCCTAGGGATCTATTTATACTTGTGTGGGCTGCTAGGGTTTCAGGAGAAACCCTAATTCTCTGCTTAGGTCTTAAGCAACCCATGGAACCTTTCTAAAAGGCCCTTGGACGAAAATCATATGGGCTTCCCATAGATTTCGTCCAATCTCCTTCCCTAAAGGAATCCACAGCCCACAATGCAATTATCTTATAATTACAATATCAGTCCCCAAAGTTTAATTAATCCATTTTAGCCACAGAATTAATTTCTTAATTAATACTTGTCTAATATTAATTAAACTATATGATTTCTCCTTTAATATATTATTCATATAATATATTAATAAATCATAATTAATCTCTTTCTCCACAAATCATCCTATCAAGTTGCTTTGGTGAAGGTAACCCAAAAGGACCATGCACAACCGGGTCAAATACTTACCAAATATAGTTACGGGCTTAGACACTAATCCAATAGTCTCCCACTTGGATAAGTCTAGTAACTATAAATGCAAGTATTATCCGATTAGCAATTGTAGCTCTCAAAAGCCGCTGTCAACTCTGATCTTATCAGAAGCGTGTCCTTTAGATAAGGGATCATATATTCCTCCATTCTAGATATCGTATGAACTGAGACATGGATTTAAATCATACTCTCTGTTCATTTGTTGTTTCCCGATTTCCGATTTATGACGACTGACAACAGACTACAATTGAACACATCAAATTAGTCCCGGCTTGGCCAAGCGCTTAGGGTGTCATCACTAAATCATCGAGGGGCCCACATATATCGCTTTTATCCCACTTTGGGTAAAAGGAACGGATAAACTTCGATTCGAATGCTCGCTTGTACCTAGTCATCAAATCCCGCAGTCTTACAAGACTTTCCATGCTGACTGGCTACTAGTGAACGTTACAACTATCCCGTAGTCTTATATCACTTTCCGTACTAACTCAACCTCTGACCATGGTCTTTCGCTGACCACTAATCCGAACACACCCATAATCGAGCATTCATGCACAATCTAATATCCCAAGCTGAACTCATGTTCTGACTGACATCCCCATCCTGATTTCTTAAGACCTGCTATCAATCATCACGAGAACACGACCTCAATGTTGGCAAGTTTTCCGAACTTCCAACTTACACTATCCTCACTCCACACAGCCGCTTGGGCCACCTTTCTTTCTAACCTGGATACGAAACGTATCCCAGTTCCAAAACTGCTCATGCTTCTGTATACATGATTGTTTCTCCCCCACTTAGATTCGACTAAGTCTTCACGGCACGCGAGCGTTGGAGGATTCCCATTCTTCCTTCCTTAAACGATAGACACACTCACTACCAACACTTATTCTGGCTAGTGATCTATTACTAGCCCACTCTAAAGATCACACAATTACTGGATACTAGATGAACATTTTCTGAAATCCCAATACTAATGACCCCAAAAGCTTAACCTGATGTCCCTGTCAACCTTAAAGCCCAATCAGCCGATGCCCTGACCAACTTCTTCAGCGATAGACTGCTTCTCTTGATGCTTCCAAAAGCTAACCCTAGCACAAAGACTGGACGTCACCGAATCCTGACTTTGATGAATAACCGCCATGCTGAACCCTGACCGTAGATCGTCACGTAATGCTCCGGAACCGGCCTCGACCGTAACCAAAATAATACTAAACACTTCCGATCCAGCATCAAGGGAATAACTCACAATAACTACTAATATTTCTCGGTATTCAATTGGCATATGACATTTCTTGAAAATATAATCCAAATACAAGCAGAGGGATAACCCATAGCTACACTACTCTCAACAATTGTGGGGAAAATAAAATCTCTAAGTACATATAGAACCGAACCGAGTAAAAGATACTTACCTGCCACATGGTCTGCTAGAATCCTGATCCGCCTCGTTTGTCACTGCAAGGCCCTATCCTCTCGCCCATCAGTAATCCTCAAAGTAACTGGAACAGACGTACTGCCTGCTCCTCCCCTCATCGTAGGGCAATCGGCCTTCTTGTGGCCTACCTGATCACAATGAAAACACAATGGGTTCTCCCCGTGAGGGCAATCCCTGCTGACGTGACCAACACTGCCACACTTGTAGCAACCTACACCCCTGGAACGACAAAGCTCTCAAAAGCCGCTGTCAACTCTGATCTTATCAGAAACGTGTCCTTTAGATAAGGGATCATATATTCCTCCATTCTAGATATCGTATGAACTGAGACATGGATTTAAATCATACTCTCTGTTCATTTGTTGTTTCCCGATTTCCGATTTATGACGACTGACAACAGACTACAATTGAACACATCAAATTAGTCCCGGCTTGGCCAAGCGCTTAGGGTGTCATCACTAAATCATCGAGGGGCCCACATATATCGCTTTTATCCCACTTTGGGTAAAAGGAATGGATATACTTCGATTCGAATGCTCGCTTGTACCTAGTCATCAAATCCCGCAGTCTTACAACACTTTCCATGCTGACTGGCTACTAGTGAACGCTACAGCTATCCCGTAGTCTTATATCACTTTCCGTACTAACTCAACCTCTGACCATGGTCTTTCGCTGACCACTAATCCGAACACACCCATAATCGAGCATTCATGCACAATCTAATATCCCAAGCTGAACTCATGTTCTGACTGACATCCCCATCCTGATTTCTTAAGACCTGCTATCAATCATCACGAGAACACGACCTCAATGTTGGCAAGTTTTCCGAACTTCCAACTTACACTATCCTCACTCCACACAGCCGCTTGGGCCACCTTTCTTTCTAACCTGGATACGAAACTTATCCCAGTTCCAAAACTGCTCATGCTTCTGTATACATGATTGTTTCTCCCCCACTTAGATTCGACTAAGTCTTCACGGCACGCGAGCGTTGGAGGATTCCCATTCTTCCTTCCTTAAACGATAGACACACTCACTACCAACACTTATTCTGGCTAGTGATCTATTACTAGCTCACTCTAAAGATCACATAATTACTGGATACTAGATGAACGTTTTCTGAAATCCCAATACTAATGACCCCAAAAGCTTAACCTGATGTCCCTGTCAACCTTAAAGCCCAATCAGCCGATGCCCTGACCAACTTCTTCAGCGATAGACTGCTTCTCTTGATGCGTCCAAAAGCTAACCCTAGCACAAAGACTGGACCTCACCGAATCCTGACTTTGGTGAATAACCGCCATGCTGAACCCTGACCGTAGATCATCACGTAATGCTCCGGAACCGGCCTCGACCGTAACCAAAATAATACTAAACACTTCCGATCCAACATCAAGGGAATAACTCACAATAACTACTAATATTTCTCGGTATGCAATTGGCATATGACATTTCTTGAAAATATAATCCAAATACAAGCAGAGGGATAACCCATAGCTACACTACTCTCAACAATTGTGGGGAAAATAAAATCTCTAAGTACATATAGAACCGAACCGAGTAAAAGATACTTACCTGCCACATGGTCTTCTAGAATCCTGATCCGCCTCGTTTGTCACTGCAAGGCCCTATCCTCTCGCCCATCAGTAATCCTCAAAGTAACTGGAACAGATGCACTTCCTGCTCCTCCCCTCATCGTAGGGCAATCGGCCTTCTTGTGGCCCACCTGATCGCAATGAAAACATAATGGGTTCTCCCCATGAGGGCAATCCCTGCTGACGTGACCAACACTGCCACACTTGTAGCAACCTACACCCCTGGAATGACAAACTCCCTTGTACAGTTTCCCGCATGTGCTGCACTGACTCCGGTCCTGCTGACCTATCGCATGCCGGTCAGAAGTCTTGGGTCTCTTCCCGGGACCCTCCAAAATGTGCACCTGATCTGAATTCCTCTTCTCAATGAGCTCCAAATCAATCTCTAGCTATCGGGCTCTAGAGATCATATCATTCAGGGTCTTGCACCCTGAAATACTCACAAACTTCCTGATGTCCTCCCGCAGCATGTCGTGATACCTCACTTTCTTTATCTCCTCGTCTACTACATACTGCGGTACCAATAACGCCCTCTCCCGAAACTTGGCAATGATTTCTGCCACAATCTCTGTAGTTTGGCGGAGATCCAGAAACTCTCACGCCAACTGCTGTACCTCGATCGTTGGTGCAAACTCAGCTTGAAATATGGTCGAAAAGTCATCCCACGACATAGCATCGACCACATCATCACCCAAATCACTACCGACCTCTTCCCACCAATCATAAGCTCGATCCTTCAACATGCAGGAAGCATATTTGACCTTCGCCTCCTCGGGGCAGAAACTCGTCCGGAATACACTAGTCATATCCGCTAACCACCTCCTACTGACAATGGGGTCCCTTTCCCCATGAAATGCAGGAGCTCCACAAGCACGAAACTCCCGGAAAGTCAGTGTGCGAGCTCCATTGATAGCCATAACCTCAGTACAAAATGCGCCCTAGCGCTCATCCACTATCTATGAAACACAGCGGGAAATCTATGATGAAATGAACTCTCGCAACTGCTCCCTAATCAGGTCAGCGTTTGCACTTGAGCCAGAACCCGAACCTGGACCATCTCCCTAAGAGCTCATCTCCAACTGCACTACGACATTCCAAAAGTTAAAACATAACCAAGGGTCCTTTCTCCCATAAGCTTCTTAGATTCTCCAATACTTTCGCCAATTCGAGTATGGATCCTGTGCTTTCAGTAGTACGGGCCCAATACTACCTTCCACACCTATCCATACTTTCCTCAGCAATCATCCCAAATCCTCTAAGTCACTTTCGCAATAAAAGCACCAAAGCTCACTACACCGCACCACTAGGCTCATTGAAGCACATCCTAGGCTTTCCTAGGTTCCAGAACCCACCCAATCCTCAGCTGCTGAAAGACTCTTCGTAATGCCAGTTAACCACTACATGAATACCATCACATGTGACGAGGCTCGGATAATCCTTCAAGTAAAGAACTCGTCCCTACAACGGTTAGACTCAAACAAGAGTTGCGCAATAGGGTCAAATCCAGCACTCTGAGATTATTCAACCCTAGTCACATGTGACTTAACGTATTCATTTAGTAGCTAGCTCCCATCACTCGAAGTCCCACAAAGCACAAAACAAGCAGAATTCAGACGAACGAAAAATCTAACCAAACAAACCATTATATCCTCTTATCAGGAATCTATACTAGCATGTAATTCAAAGGCTCATACAATCAGGCATAACCTAAACAAGATATCCTACCACTGGCTGATCAGTTCTAGCATGCAATTCTACAAGCTCATATAACATACAAAGGCATCTTTCCTAGTTCCTTAACTCTAATCTAGCATGCAAATCATGTAGTCATATCATATCACATAACAAACATGTATTGGTATTTTGGGAAACACTTACTTGAGCTCGGCAGATTGCACGTATCACCCCCTTTTCTCTCTTCAAAACCCTTTTTATAAAAAAAATGATTCTCTTTTGAAAAATTTTCATACTGAGTCCTCAGTTTGAGTTCAGGCACACCCGAAAGTATGTCTGAATCCCTCAAACCAAGGCTCTGATACCAACTTGTAACATCCCAAAATTTAAGTCCAAATTTTGTTTTTTAATATAAGAAAACCTTTAATAAATTTGTTCCAGACATTGAAAAGATTTCAATTAAAACAATTATCAGAGTCTAATGCCAAAGATCACATAATGCGGAATAACATGGGTGAATGTGTTGCGATCGTCCAGAGCTCCTTTTCTTGAAAAACTGAAGATACCTGAAACCAAAACTGTAAACCTTAAGCACTAAGCTTATTGAGTTCCCCAAATACCATATACCATACATATCAACTGGGCCATACATGTCATACATATTGTGAGCCATACATATCATTCATATACCAAATAAGGTGCTATGTGCCGTACATAGTCTTGTTGTTATGCCACGGGCCGCCACGTGGTCTTTCTTGCCAAGCCGGGGGCCACCCTTGGGTCTTACAGACAAGTGCCAAGAGCCGCCTCCTGGTCTTCCATGCAAGTATCACAAAGACAACTAGCATACATACTACTCTACTTAGCTAATGAGCATACAGTGTGCCAGGAGCCACCTTCTGGTCTTACATGCATATTGCCTAGGGATAACCCCCGGGTCTTCCTATCATACATAATAACACACTGTGTGCCAGGAGCCAACCACTGGTCTTTCATACATAGTTCCTAGGACTAACCCCCGGGTCTTCCTACCATACATAAACTAAATGGGTCGGCATTGTGGCCGTAGACCTATACAAACAGTGAGGAGACTCACCTCACAAGCTGACTGCTGAATCCCATAAATAAAACCCTTGCTGCTAGCTGGAAGATCCCCGAACTGCTGATCTCTTGACTCCCTGAGCTACCGATCATCATACTATTGGGTTTTGAGCATTCTAACACTCCTATGGTGTACATGCAACCCTATAAACCTTGGATATATGTTTTCTCTATTCTACATGCAAATATTAACTATTCCAAGGTTTTATCCTAACTAGCATATTATGAAGCACCTATACTACAAAGTTCTAGTTAGATGGCATACCTTTTGATGTAGCTTGATGTCTTCAAGCTTTAAGAGCTTAGCCCCAATAGTGTGTAAGCCTCAAATGGAATCACAAATCACCAAAACACCTTGGAAGAACTTGAGAGAATATATATGCACACTAAAATCGGTCCACTCTTATTTTCACACACTTGTGTCAATTTTGTGAGCCAAGGACCCCTTTATATATTATGGAGGATTAGGGTTACATCCATGTAAACCCTAATACCCATGACCTTTCATTTACATAGGATCTATGGGTTAAAAGCTCCATGGACCATCCATGAAAGCTTAGCCCAACCTAAATGAACTTGGCCCATTCCATATATATAAGAGTCCATATTTAATTAGTTCTTTTTGATCACTTAATTAATTCTAAATTAATTCTTGATCAATACTAATTAAATAATATGATTCCATATTAATATATTAGAACTTATAATATATTAATATAAATCATAAATATACTATTCTCAAAAGACTATCCATATAAATTGTGCCGGTGAAGTGCAACCCAAATGGACCATGCCGGGTCGGGTCAAGTACATACCAAATATAGTTATGGACTTAGACATTAATCCAACAGTCTCCCACTTGGATAAGTCTAAAACTATTATTGAGTATGACTTCAAAACCTAACTGACAATCGTAGCTCTTAATGCCGCTGTCGAACTCTGACCTTGTCAATGACTTGTCCATTAGATAAGGGGTCATATATTCCTCCATTCTAGATATCATATGGACTGAGACATGGATTATAATCATTCTCTCTGTCCATTTGTTGTTTCCCGATTTTTGATTTATGATGACTGACTGATTGAACAAATCAAATCAGTCCTGGCTTGGCCAAGCACTCACATGTGTCATCGCTAAATCATCGAGGGGCCCACATATATTGCTTTTATCCCGAAGGTAAAAGGAATGGATAAACTTCGACTCATATGGCTTGTTCTACTACTTGTTGAATCATACACAAAGGCACGTTTTATAACATCGAGTTACCAATGCGTTTTCGTGCAATCAATGTATAACTAACTCATAGTAACAACTCATATCTCTAGGTTTGAAGAATATAAGATATTATCGTCTCATGATCACTCGTGATAAAATCCATGAAGTGATTCAAATGAGCGCAGGTTGAATCCAATACTCAGAACTTATGAGCACTCATGAGTGTTGTAGCACCACTTTGTCCACCAACTTGGACCTCTACAAACCAACCCATGACAGTCTTGATTCATATCTACTTCCAACATATGACCGACTGTGGATGGTTTGAATAACTTAATCATTCAGGAAGAGCGACTTAGTTATTCTGGAAGTCAAAACATGCAAAGTGAAACACAAGAATAAATGAATCAAATATGGTATCAAACCCTATGAATATAAATAAACACTTTTATTTATCACCATACTGATTACTCATTATTCATTGTTTCGGTTTTATCAACTTTATACTTGAATTAAAAACACTAGTTGTCCCATGCTCCAAGCATGTACACTATGTTTTTCTTAAACATTAGCTTTGCCATACACCAAGTATGCACTCTATGTTTGTCTATGATCCTTACTTTGTGAAATAAACCAATTGAACATAATTTCAATGATTCTAATTTCACACTCCCAAATCCTTATCGAAAAATGTGAGAATTTCAAATTCCTATCATTTATCGAAATCTGTTTAGATTTTAAACTTATATGCACTGACCCTCCTGTAATGAATATGTACAAAGTCACAAAGACTTGTCAACAGTCATTATAAGGTATTCCAATGGAGATCAACTCCATGGAAACTAAGTCTCATATTCAAAGTACATTGCTTTGGACATGCTTCTTGCATTAAGTTTTCTAATCTTACACAGATAACTTCCACCTATGGAGACAACTCCATATTCTCATTTTGACTATCACTTCTGAATAAGAGATGCCTCTTTTCAGAATATGTCAATATGGTCCTTCCAAAATTAGCACTATACTTCCAACTGTCCCTGAGCAACCAATCTTTGGTAAACCTCAGATTGTCCTCGACAATTGCTTAATCATTTTAGTCATATCCAATTCTAGACCTTTTCCCTTCTTAATGCCTCTGGGCATTTGGAAAAATTTAGAAATGACAAATATTATAGCACATGCAATCGATCCTGTACCCAAAGCAAATGGTACACGATTCATGATGTCTCACATAAAGACATGATTCTAGACCAGTCTTTTGCTATAATATTTTTATTTGCCATGTTTTCAAAATTTGACTATGAAGAGGGATGCCGTAATCATAATTGAATTTTGAGAACGCAATATATAGAATTTCCTTAAGTTGAACCAATCCAACATGAAATTCATATATATATTCTTGACTAAAGATGATTAAGGTCTCAATCTAAGCCTTTAGAACTGAAATGAAGTATATCCTCTCCCTTAATTATTGCAAAACAACTTTTTCAGTCCCTGCAGCCTCACGAATTGAAACTTTTGTTTTCTATAATTAACATTGCTAACTTACAACACTAACAATAATTATCACGCTCCCACTAGCTTTGACATGTACTCAGAAATCTGCTGGACTTCTAGAAATCAATACTTTATTGACTTTCTTACCAAAGTTCAGATTTCTGATACGAGATGCTTTGATAAAACTTTATCAAAATCATACACCTTTCCTTAGATAGCATGCATGTGTGTCTAAACAATTTCAGAACTGTGAAAAGGGATGCCGTAATCATAGTCTCAGTTGTTTAGACCTTTTGCCATCTGCTTCAAATATACTTGGTGGAAGTGTTTCCTTACCATCATTTTCATGAATCGGAGAGAAACCTTATGACCCTTAGATTTTATGGTGTATGTATTCTTATCCATGTGAATCGTCAAAACCATAGTCACAAGACAAGGATAATGACAAATCCAAACTCATATGGACTGAACTTATGCAATCTTAACTTCTTGCCACCTGGCAGTACAGGGCCTGCCATTGCTTCCAAGTTGTTATGCAACCAATTGAGAACTTTCAGAACTCTTATGCAAAGCCAACTTTAACTGGAATGGGCACATAATATGTCAACACGATAGGTTATAAACCTCAAGTCGTGTGCTAGTGAAGAACCTCAGGTTTTATTCTTGATTAGTTCTTGAAATTCTTTTTAGGATCTTTAAGACTCCCACTATCCTCTTGACATATAAGACTATCTTGCCAAATATTCAAGAGATAGTGCGGATTCTTTATCAAGACAAACACTTCACACAATTGGCCTTAGTTGGTCTTTGTTTTATCCAAAACATCACAACTTACCAATTTCAAATGTACAAGAGTAGGACACTTTTACTCTTACATTTGACAAGTGTTTTAAACCTTTCTTTAAGATATGTCACTCAAGTTACAATCTTGGAGTATGACTCTAAGAATTGTTTTGGAACGAAGTATGACTCATCTTCCTGATCTAACCATTTCAACAATTCATGACTCCTCTTCTTAGTCATAAGAATGCACTAAGATGACCTTTAGAGGACTAATTGTGATATGATTTCTAAATCATTAAGATGATCACAAACATGATACTAAAGTACTCTCCCATATTTTCAGATTTGAGAAACTTTTATCTTTCTGCCTAATTTGATTCTTCCCATTCGTTCTGCCATACATTGAGACTTTTCCAATGTTTCAGAATTATACTTAAACTTGTAAGTATAACCATATTTACTAAACTTTAGTAAATCAAATAGTGTTAACGAGCTTTGTGGTGGACATGACCAGTGTACAAAAATGTGTATTCGATCCCTTTAGTCCTTCACTTGACTCACACATCCATGTGAACAAGTAATTAGTCTTGATTTTCCAATGCTTGAAAGTTCTCATTCATCATACTATTCAACTTGCATGATTCCAAGTTTCGGTCCAATTGGAACTTGGGCGATGAGGAACTTTCCTGATTTGGTAAATTTAGACACTACCACAAATGAAAGAATCAAATCCATTTTCCAATATTGTTGTCCGTGGAATCATATAAGCAACAATTTTCCACAAATGCCATTGTAAGGATACTTCAAATAAATAAAATTAAACAATTTTCTTTTATTTTAAAACTTTGCGTAAAAACTTATCCTTACAATCCACATGGAAAATTGTTGTTATCTATTCCTTAGCAATATATCATAACTTCTTAAGCAACTGCTCAAAACTCTGATGCGATCGAAATCCACCTTCGCGATCAGAATCATCATATACTTCCTTTAAGGTTTCTCTCTATTCTTTGATTCTTAAAACATCAACATGTGACCCAGTCACATCATGTAATGAGGATCTCAGAATAGAACTTAACAGAGTTAGATAATGGGCTCTACCTGATGTAGAGTCAAACTTATTGACTTTAACATCCTTAGGTAAATTTGACAGCTTTGCAATCAACGCCCCTTCCTTTGGCAAAATAAACATATGGACCCTTTGGTAATGGGACTATCTCAGACTTAGCCTTTCTCTTTACCATTTGGTCAATCGGGTTGACTATGGCCAATCCCTTTCCATTGGGAAGAGAATGCTTTTTCTAGATTTCCAGTGTCATCATTGTCAATGTCCATAAAGTTTTTGGGAAGTTGATCTTCTAATCAAATTTGCTTTACTATCGTTCCAAATCATTGCTGATTCAGCAGCACCAAGCAAATAGATATGATCATTAAGGTTCATGTCATAGTCTGTTTCATAGTAGTCCCAAAGGAACTCACTATGTGACTTAGAAAGTGATTGAACATCCAACTTTCTCAAGACTTTGACACCCAACTCTCCTGGCTTGTCAATATGTGACTTCATCTCTAAGATGTGATCACACATAGACCTTGCTTGCCATAAGGGCTTGAGTGACCTTGAACTTGTGGGTTAGGGAGAATAATTGGAGAAGGTGGAGGAAGAGAAGTATGACTTCCATGAGCCAAACTCGGGAAGTCATATTCATTAGGAAAGCTTGGTTTGGGAAGATCATTGTTGTCTAAACCAGACATTAACAATGGGAGAAATTCACGTAAAGTTGATTTAAGTCCTTAATATAACACCCAATATGATATATTAAGGCTAGGACCCAACAAACTATTTTATAACTTGGAAGAGGGATGCCGTAATCCAAGCTATAAAATATTTGAAGGTAGGTGAATGACGATTCACCAATTTCCACCAAGATAAACGAAATGTATTATTAGGTTTTAATTGGTTTTGAAACTCCTAGATTCTTTTGAGATTCATTAAACTTTTCAATGACATGTTTCAATCTCGAGTGTGCCCTTCAGGTTTTGTGACTGGGATGCCGAGGATCACAAAACAAGGTGTGAAGTAACCATGCAAATATACTTGGTACCCTTAATATTTACCCCTCAATCGATGTGCCGGTTAACCACACACGCTCCAACGATACTATGATAAATATTAAGTTACCCTTTTCCTACCTTGTTAAGTCCAGGTTAGTGTGCCGGTTAACCACACACGCTCCACTAACAGCTTAAACAAAGTGCAAAGTGTAATTTCATGGATTAGCACCTTATTCACATTTTCCTAAGTAACTAAGATTGGGAATTTATAAGTGTTTAGTTACTTAGTATTTATCATTATACTTATAATGAAGGGAGAATTATAGTCCTTGTCCTACCTGTTCGGCTAACGACCCTCCACCGGTCAACGAAGCGGTGAGTGAGAGTGGACACCCATTAAACTGCCATTTTATAGGCAGTAACCTTATACCCCCCTTATAGACCGGCTTCGTGAATGAGGCCTACTAATGGTAAGACGACTTGCTCTTATACATATAATATATTAAACTTTTAATATTATAAAAGTATAAGGGTGTATTTTAGACATTTAAAATACTTGGTGGTTTAATCTATTAATTAAACTAGACTTTTAATTTAATTAAACTCAAACTATATATTTATGGATTAATAATACTCTTTTAATTAAACGCTTTAATTAACTATTAATAAAGTCCATAAGAGTTAATTGAATTATTCAATAAAAACATCATAATTCCAATTATTAAATTCAAAATTAAAACCATTTAATTAATTGTTTAAGTTATGAACCCAAGAGTTTTAGAATTCAATTCTATTTTTTTATCATAAAAAACTTTTTCCAAATTCCAAAACTTGAGGGCAAGTTTTGTAACTCTTGAAAACTTTTGGATTCCATAACTTATGGAGTTAAATACTTGTTTTATGATGAAACTTTTCATGTTCCATAACTTAAGAACAAGTTATGGAATTCTTTAAAACATTAAGACCAAGTTTTGTAACTCCATAAAAAACTTTGAATCAATTTTTGAAAAACCTTTTCATATCCATAACTTATGGAGGTTTCAAAAAACTCTTTAGATCAAACTTTTAAAACTAATAAAATAATCATATCATTTTATCTTTTACTAAATTTGACCTAATTCAACTCATATAGCAAATGATTCAAATTTTACAAATAATTAGTTTTTCACAAAAACAAGTAATTATCTTAAAATTTGACAAACGTCATGTTTTTTTCCCTTTTTTTTCCAACTTTGAAAATAAAACATTTGCATCAATATAATAGAAAACAACCCATGGCTCTGATACTACTGTTGGGTTTTGAGCATTCTAACACTCCTATGGTGTACATGCAACCCTATAAACCTTGGATCTATGTTTTCTCTATTATACATGCAAATATTAACTATTCCAAGGTTTTATCCTAACTAGCATATTATGAAGCACCTATACTACAAAGTTCTAGTTAGATGACATACCTTTTGATGTAGCTTGATGTCTTCAAGCTTTAAGAGCTTAGCCCCAATAGTGTGGAAGCCTCAAATGGAATCACAAATCACCAAAACACCTTGGAAGAACTTGAGAGAATATGTATGCACACTAAAATCGGTCCACTCTTATTTTCACACACTTGTGTCAATTTTGTGAGCCAAGGACCCCTTTATATATTATGGAGGATTAGGGTTACATCCATGTAAACCCTAATACCCATGACCTTTCATTTACATAGGATCTATGGGTTAAAAGCTCCATGGACCATCCATGAAAGCTTAGCCCAACCTAAATGAACTTGGCTCATTCCATATATATAAGAGTCCATATTTAATTAGTTCTTTTTGATCACTTAATTAATTCTAAATTAATTCTTGATCAATACTAATTAAATAATATGATTCCATATTAATATATTAGAACTTATAATATATTAATATAAATCATAAATATACTATTCTCAAAAGACTATCCATATAAATTGTGCCGGTGAAGTGCAACCCAAATGGACCATGCCGGGTCGGGTCAAGTACATACCAAATATAGTTATGGACTTAGACATTAATCCAACACATACAACTTAGATAAGTCCGACATTCTTATAACTTGACCATAAGTCCTCACTGGGGTAGAAGATCATTCCACCCCTCACATACTCTTGTCCAAAAGTCTTCAAAAGTCAAACTAGGTCAACCTTGGTCAAGGTCAAAGTCATCTCTCCGAGTTGACTCAACGCGTCGAGTCACCCCCCGACTCGCCGAGTTCCCATGCTACTCGTAGTCGCGAAACTAAGAACCAACTCGTCGAGTTTCTTCTGTATATAATCGGGACAATACCAACTTAACTCGTCGAGTCCTTCCCTGGACTCGGCGAGTTCTTCAGTCTGTTAAGCCTTCCTTAATGGATTAAGCCACTATACTTCAGATCTGAGCTCCAAACTTCGAATACACTCTGGAAATGACTTTAGAAGGGTAAAGTTTCCAACTTTACCCGTTAATACCCTCACTTAATGGATTTCACTCAAAACCCTAACTCCTTAAGACATAAATCTTTGTTCAAAATCTTTATTACTCCAATCCATAACAGGAGAACCAAGATCTAGGCCCTATTCACCCAATAAGCACGTAAAGTCTCAAACTTTACTTCCATGCATGGCCCTTTGGGGCTTAAAAGTCTATAACAACATCCTTAGGGTTTGCATGGGACTCCAATGGCATAAAGTTTGCACCTTTATGCCTTCACAACCCTCAAAGACTTCAGATCTGAAAGTATAATCAACTTGGGACATCCATGACCCATAAATCAAGCTCCTTTGTCAAAAACCCCATAAAAGTGACCACAAGAAGATCTAAGAAACTATAAAGCAAGTTAGAAGCTTGATTACCAGAAAGTGATAAGAATGGAACGAAATCCCTGGATCTACAACCTTCCCCTTGAACCTTCAAGCTCCTTCCTCTTCTTTTAGTATTTAAGAACACACAAATCACCCAAGGATGGCTCACATACTCACAAGATGCTCTAGGGTTTTGTGGATGAGGGTTTAGGATCTTGAGGCTGAGAATGAGGTTTATGGGAGGAGAATAAGATGCTTAAATAGGGTACATAAACCCGAATTTAGGGTTTCCCAAGCCCATACCAACTCGCCAAGTTGGTCCTCCAACTTGTCAAGTAGGTCACTTAACTTGCGACCCCAAAATCCGCTCCTACTCGTCGAGTCATCCCACCGACTCGACGAGTTGCCTTCTTGTCTTGAGGTTTTCCTTTCCTTTCTTGGTCTTCTGGATTCTGGGTGTTACACGGAACCTGTACCCGAACCTGACCCAGACCCTGAGCCTCCCGCTCCGTGACGTGTCACCACCATTCTGAAATAAAACACACAATCGTCAGGGTCATACATAACCTCGAGAGGGTTTCACACTTACAAGTTCCCTACCTTAATATCAGCTCTCCTTGATTCGAGTACAAATCCTTTGCTTTCAGTAGTACGGGCCCATACTACCTTCCACATCTATCCGTACTTTCCTCAAGAAACGACTTGACTCCACCAAGTCCCTTTCACTACTACTGCTCACTGTACTAATCTTATCCTAGGCTTACCCTAGGGTAATCTCCAACCCACTCTCCGCCATCAGCTGCATAAGAGGTCCCTGCTATCTCTCCCTAGTTAGCTTGCGAATACCGTTATATATTACTAAGACCAGATAATTCTTCGAATGAGAGGTCCTGCCCTACAACGGTTGGACTCAAACAAGAGTTGTGAAATAGGGCTAGACCTAACCTTCTGAATATATTTAATCCTCGTAATATGTAACTTAATGTATTCGTTTACTAGCTAAATAAAGATAACTAGGAATCCTAAAAGCACAAAGCGAGCAGCATTCGGGCATTGAGTAACCAAAACCAAGCATCTCCTAATCAGGCTATCATATCACTGACTAGTCAGTACTATCATGCAATTTAGTAAGCACATACATCAGGCACATAAGGCATCTTCCTAGATCCTTAGCCCTAATCTGGCATGCAGTTCTCATACAATAGGCAAAAAAGGCATCATTCCTAGATCCTTAGCCCTAATCTAGCATGCAGCTCTCATAATCATATCATATATCATAACAAACATGTATGGGTATCTTGGGGAAAACTTACTTAAGCTCGGCTGATTGCATGCATCACACTCCTTGTTCTTTATTAAAACGCTTAATTTTAATTTTAGAAAAATTATTTTTCTTGTAAAAATATTTCAAACCCTTGATTTGAGTCCAGACACCCCCGAAGGTGTGTCCGAATCCCTCAAACCAAGGCTCTGATACCAACTTGTAACATCCCAAAATTTACGACCAAAAATTTCATTTTTAATTTAATAAAACCATTTGTCTGAAAACATCATAGTACTATCTCATATCAAAACCAATGTATCCATAGTCAACACATGTCATGACAAAATAATATCAGAGTATAAATCCCATAGATCTTATGTGCGGAAATCCTGGTGTGATGCGCTGCAGTCATGCCGACTCCTTTCCCTTCGAAGAGGAAGTACCTGAAACCAAAACTAAAAACCGTAAGCACAAAGCTTAGTGAGTTCCCCATCATACCACATACCATACAGTAAACATACTGCCAGGCATATCTGGGTGCCCAACCTACCCTGCTGAGCATCTATGGGTGCTCAGCCTACCATTGTCAGGCATACCGAGGTGCCCGACCTACCCCTGTCAAGTATATCTGGGTGCTCAACCTACCCCGCCAGGAATATCTGGGCGCCCGACCTACCCTCCGATTTATTTCAACCGGTTACGAGGACTATTTCACCCCTACCACTACCACATAATAACATAGCATAACATACTGTAAGGCATTTCTGGGTGCCCGACCTACCCTCCGGTTTATCTCAACCGGCTCCGGGGTCTGACCTACCCCTCCTACCACTATCACATAATATCATAGCATACTAGCACATAAAGCATAACAGATAGTGGCATACCACACAATTATCACAAAGACAATCATCTCAACTATATCAACTACTAGTGGGCTGGCCTTGGTGCCTTCGACCCACTTCTACTAGAAGGTAACTCACCTCGATAACTGGTAATAGCTGCAAGAACTCCTGCTCTGAAATCAACCCCTCTCAGACTCCTACACATAAACATTTCCTTTAGTTACCCTTTTCATACTCATAACCCCTTTAAGGGTCAACTTTGGTCAAGGTCAAAGTCAATGTCAACATCCTGGTTGACTCAACTCGCCGAGTTGGTCCATCAACTCGTCGAGTGCATGAATCAGGAACCCTGAATCACGATCCAACTCGTCGAGTTATTTCACAACTCGTCGAGTTCCTCCTATCCATAGAATCGGGAATTCTCCAATCAACTCGTCGAGTCATCCTTGAACTCGTCGAGTTTTTGACCTTTACAGACTCAGGATTCTTCGACCCAACTCGTCGAGTTCCCCTATGGACTCGACGAGTTCTTCAGTCTGTTGAGCCATCTTAATATATCAAGCTCTTATCCTAAAGATCTAAGCCCCATACTTCATCTACATACTGAAGGTGTCGTTTCAAGGGTAAAGTTTCCAACTTTACCCGTTAATATCCCTACTTAATGGGTTTAGCTCAAACCCTAATTCTTTAAGACCTAGATCTTGATCCAAAATCCATAATACTTCAAACTAAAGCATAAAAACTGAGATCTAGACCCTAGACACCATATAAACACGTAAATTCCCTGACTTTCTCTCCATGCATGGCCTTTTGGAGCTTAAAAGGCCAAAATGGCATCCTAAAGCTTGCATGGGACTTCCATGGCCATAAAGTTTGCACCTTTATGCCATGAAAGTCCTTCTAGACCACAGATCTGAAAGAGTAGTCACTTGGGACATCCAAGTCTCAAAAGCTAGCAATCTTTTACTAAAACATGGAGAAATCACTCCAAAACTAGATCTAAACATTGAACAGACAAGATAGGAGCTTTATACCTCCAATAAACCAGAAATGGAGCTCAACTTCTGGATCTACTCTCCTGCTTCACGTCCTTGCTCCTTCTTGAAGAGTCCTCTTCTTCAAAACCTCAAGAATGCACCAAAAATGGCTCAAAACTCTCAAAAGTGTGTTAGGGTTTGGTGGCTAGGATTTGGAATGGTGGAGGCTGCAAATGAGGCTAGCCTTTGGAGGTTAAGGTGTTTAAATAGGGTGCTAAACCCTGGAAATTAGGGTTTCATTCTGGCAGCCCTACTCGTCGACTTGAGTCCCTCAACTCGTCGAGTAGACTTTAAGTTCCGCGTCCAATTTCCGTTCCTACTCGACGAGTTTGGGGCCTCCAACTCGTTGAGTTCTTGTACAAAAATGAATAAATTGATTTAAAATACATACCACGAACTGGACGTTACATGTATACTCGTAATGATAAATGTGAACTCGGGAATACAGGGATCCGGAAGCAGCGCCCTTGGCGGTGGTTCTGGTGACCAATCAGCGGACGGGGTGAAAGGGCATTGCTCAAAAACCTAAATAGATTTCTATATTAGGAAGGAGTCCGGCCATACAAATTTCTACCAAAAATAGGTTGTGACATCACGATGATGTCAGATTCGGTAATGTCTAATTAATCATATTTCAAAGCTCTATTGTAACGTCCCAATTTCACAATAAAATTTTCATTTTTAATTAAGGTAAAACATCATGTTCATAAAACCCAAGTTAAGAAAACTCATTTTTTTTCCTAAAATACTATTGTTTGAAAATCAATCAATGGTACCTGTAAAACATTTAATCCACAAATGTAAGCCAAAACTTAGTATTTTCCCCAAAATACCACACACTACGTTATACATACAATGCATGCACACATGAGCCTTCAGCCTGTCTGGCACGCTTCACAAGGCCGATAACATGCATTGACCGCTCTCTTGAGCCTAAATTCTGACTGGACCGCCTCGTAAATCCTACAATACACTTGGACCTTACAACTGATCCACACCTAGCCTATAACACACCATGTAACATTTACATTTAAGGTATTTTTCCTTTTAGCCCTTAACCTTAAAACCCTTGAATTTTGGTCCCTAGCCGAGTACGTTGAGTGTACGCTAGGAGTACACTGGGCGTATTGGCTCGATTGCTTGGTCGTGGAGGCACCCACGTACGCGGGGCGCACGTGGAAGTACGCAGGGCGTACAGTCACCTAGGGAAAACCCTAATTTTTAGGGTTTGTGCCCTATTTAAACACCTCAAAGTTACTCTTGGACCTTCTTATGACCAACCTCCACCTTTCCAAACCCTAAGAACGAAATCCTAATTGCCATTTGAATGTTTCGAGCTTGGAGGTGAACTTTGAAAGTGTTTTTGGTGATCTTGATGGAAGAAGAACTCTTGGAAGTTGCATTGGGGTGGCTAGAGCTTGTGGGTCCAGAATCATCACCAACTTGGAAAGCTTTTGGAGGTATAAAGCTCTTAACTTGATGGTTCATTTTGATAGATCTAGTTAGGGCTTGTCTAGTGCTTTTATGTTCCTTTAAGTCATGCATGAGAGTATGAGCTACTCTAGAAGCTTGGGATGGTAGATCTTAGCATTTTTGAGGTCCCTTGTGCATAAAAATGCAATCTTGATCTGTTTTATTGGACCATGCATGAGTTAGGGTTCTTATTATGGGTTTTAATGAGTATTGGGTCCCATTAAGACATGCAAAGGAGTAAAGTTGCCAACTCTACATGTTAAGCCATCATTTAAGATTATATCTGAGAAGTGAACTTAGTGGCTTAACCAATTAAGCACTTAATGGTGAGTTTGGGCTATTGTGGAGTATGCTAGGCGTACCCAGCTCGTACGCAACACGTACTGGCCAAAGGTGGCGTACGCAGGGCGTAAGTCTGAGCATGATGGGCGTACTTGTTGGGTATAAATTTATGGTTTATACTTTGCTTTTCTAGGCATTTGTAGTTTTCGGTCTAGGGCCAAAAACAATCTTGGGTATTGTTGTAGTTTGGACCGAAATCACATGTGATTTCGGTCAGGCCTTTGAGTTTTGGGCTTGGGTTTTCGGTCCATATATATACATAGTCATTAGGGGTGTGTTAGGGGAGTGTATAAGAGGGAAGAAAACGTTCAAGGGGCTGCGTTTTTCATATCAAGGTGTTCTAGAGAGAGAAAGTAGAGAGAACGTGTGTGTGTGTGTGTGAATCTTGTGTACCAGATCATCATTGAATATTATTGTGTGCATTGAAGATTCATCATCATCTTCTTCTTCTTCTTCTTCTTCTTCTTCTCCATTTTATCTTGCATCATCCACTTGATTGAGATTCCGCACCATTAAGTGGATCGGATTGATACATCAAAGGGATTTAGGGGCTTACAAGTGGTATCAAAGCTTGGATCGTATCAATTAATTTGGCAAGATATTGAACATTGTTGGACTTTTTTCTTGAAGGTTTTGGCGTTTTTGATTTGTTTTGGAAGAAATATTAGATGTTTGTTTTTCGTGTTCTTCATAAATTTGATATTTTGATCGAGTTTTGCTTCAAAAATTGAAAAAAAACGTGTTTTTTGGTCGTAACTTGCGAGACTCCGGCGGCGGTTCTCGGTCTCGGATTAGGGTTTCCGAGGTGTTTTCGGCTGAAAGCGAGATTGCGGTCCGAGTTGGCGGTCTGTGAGGTTTGCGGTGGAGCGTGCGAGGGTTCTCGGTAGAGCGGCTTCGGACGATTGTGGTGCATGTGTTCGGTCTCGATTGCGGTCTTCGCATTCTCGGTCAGCAGCCCTTCCCGGTGCGAGACTTCTCGGTCAGCTTGAGAAGCCTCCCGATTTCGGGCTGAAAATCAAAATTTTCGATTTTAAAACCTAGTTTTCGACCTTAAGCTTCGTTTTCGATAAAATAACCTCGTTTTCGATATTAAAGCTTCGTATTTAGTCAAAAAGCCATGTATTCCGTCAAATACTTTCGTTTTTTATCTTAAAATTTTCGTTTTCGGTCTAAGTTTTGACTTTCAATTTTTGACTTTCAAGCTTGCCTTTTGACTTTCAGTTTTGACCTTTGACTTTTGAAGTTGAATTTTGACTTTCAAGTTTGAATTTTTAAGTTTGACTTTTCGTTTTGACTTTCAAGTTTGACTTTCGAGGTTTCAAGTCAAAGGGCATTTTTGGTAAACAATGAGTTCCTCAAACACCAAGGTCAATGAAGCTTCATGTTCTCAGTCTTGTGAAGCTAAAATTAAACTTTATAATGATCAACATGATTTGCTAAAAAGGGAAATTGAGGACCTTAAATATGAATGATATACACTTAGGAAGGCCCAAAAACCCTTAAAAGAACAACTAGAGGCCACAAAGGACTTTAGAAAACTTCAAGAAAAATATAGTAATAAATATAAAAAATTATAACTATGCTAAAAAGGAAATTGCCAAACTAACTGCCGAACTTGATGCATTGAAAGCTAATTATAAAGATGTTGAATTCAACTTAAAGAAATTTAACGTGTCAAGTGAGGTAGTTTCATCCATGATAGAAAAACAATTAAAATTTAAAGATAATCAAAACAAGGGTCTAGGGTATCACAATGTTCCACCTCCCTTCAATGACAACTATACCACACCCTTTGAAATAAATGAGGAAGAGACACCTGCTCAGTTTGGTCCGCTCCCTGTGCCAGCTTCAGTTAAGGCTGAACAATCAGGCCCAACTGAGAATATTGAGGTGAACGATACTGATGCTTCTACTTCATGTGCAGGTAAAGTAGTGGAAGATGAGGACAAGGAGAACATAAATAATTCTAGTTATGTTGATTCTGTTGATTTTCAAACAAATGTTTCCTTGAACTCTGAATCAGTTGTTTCTAATTATGTTGCTTCTAATCAACCTGATATTGGTAAATACATGCCACCAAAACAAGCAAAACAGACTGCTTGTTGTAAGTGTGTTTGTGGGAACAATTAGAGACAAGGTATGGACATGATACCAGGGGCAGGCAGAAACAACTCCTACATGAAGAAACAAACATATTTTCACTGTGGAACACCTGGACACATAGCCAGAATTTGTCCAAATCGTCCATATGTTCCCTACTATGCACAAGGTTGGCAGAATGCGCCAAAAGGGAGATCTTACAAAAGAAACCCTTCGAGGTCACAATCAAACAATGGCGACTTGAATGCTAAGAAGGACAAGAATCAAACTCCCAAGGTCAAGAAGGGAATGTCAGCCAAGAAGCCAAATTCAAGAGATGGTTCAGTTAAATGAAGATTAGTTAATTCAAAGTCATCTCGGAAAACGGCTTCAAGTTCAAAAGCAAGTGCTAAGGCATCCATCCGATCAAATAAGAAATGGGTTAAACCCGACAACGAATGGGTACCGAAGGTTCATACTCCCAAATCATCTAATGATTCTAACATTTCTTCATCTTCTATGTGTGATAGACAGGATGTGTCATGGGAGAGAGTATCTTGCATAGATGATAAAGGTCAACCCAGCTTCAAAATGGATTGGGTTCCGAAGACCAACTAATCCCACACTATGTGCTGGAGCAACTTTGGAGGAATATCATCAGACTTTGGTTTGTTGATAGTGGCTGTTCCTAGCACATGATAGGAGACATCTCTCAACTGTACACCATTCAGAACTTTGTTTGAGAGTATGTGTCCTTTGCGGGAAAGGAAGAAAGAAGAGGATCACAAATGGGGATTATACTTAACGATGTGAAGAATTTTTGGATCTATTCCGGAATTAAGACACAACTATGATTGAATGTGTTGATGCATATGCGTGCTGTTCTTAGACTATCTGGATGCAACTTCCATTAGTGAATTAAGGTTTGAGTTATCTTCTCGATACTCCTGAGTTTGTCTTAAAATGATTCGTTTTGAAGACAATTATTTTTTTTTTTTTTTCTTCCCCATGCCCAAATTAAGGGGGAGAAATCAAAATAAAAATAATAAAAAAAATAAAAAAATCAAAATAAAAAAATTATTATTATAAAACAAAAATCCAAAAATATGTTCTTATAGTTTTTCGTTTGTAGGTGTTATTTGGGAAGTGATATGAAGTTTAGTGCTAAAGGGCAATATGAGATGCGTGTAATGCATTGAAGCTAAATTGTTTAGACTCTGTGCTCAATGTGCTGGTAGGCACGAAGGATTTAAAAGGACTAGACATAGCTGACAATGAAAGGACTTGACTGTATTAACTCATCTGGACTTAGATAGTTTCGTTTGGACTGACCATGCGACGCTTGGATAGATTGAGCAGTGATATAAACAATAGAGCCAACAAGATACATTAAAGTTACTTATTATCTAGAACTGTGGCTCAACACTTCTTCGATGTACAGACTTATGTCCTTAATTCTGGTGTTGATAGGATGACTGGGGGGGAGGGGGCTTCTGATAAAGTAGGTCTCTAGGAAATTATTTTCTTGCTTTCTATCTGTCAGCCATATGTTGCCTCCTCTGCGTGATTGGAACATATCCGAACTGGAATGCAACATATGCAACTCTATCTCTATGCATCTCCTGATCTATGCAATTCTTTCTATATGTTAGCCATATGATGTCCCCTCTGCCTGATCGAAAGATCCGACATGGGACACAGCATATGCACTCTACTATCTCTCTAACCCTCTATCTGTGTTAGTCATATGTTGTCCCTCTGCGTGATTGGAAGACATCCGACCTGGGTACAATATATGCATTTCTAAATCTGAATTCTGTCTTAATGATTGTCTAATGACCTAAAGTAAAGAGTTCTTTAGAAGTTCTTGATTGTCGGGGTATGTCGGGAAGTGGGGAACACGTTCTAGTGCACCTAAAATTGAAACATTTAAAAGGTTATCTGTCGATCTTGCTGGTGAATTTAAGTGGACAACAATATCCTTGGTCGTCGTCAACTAAATGGTTCATTTAGGAATATATGTGCAATGTCTTTTCATTTATACTCTGTCCAATTTGTCAATATCCTTTGTGTTTAAGTGGACCACAATACTGGTGATTGACCAGAGCTAGACATGCAGGTGTGTGCTGATAAACGATATTGAATTGCTTGACAACTTTGAAAAAAATCAAAAAAAAAATCATAAAATTTAAAAATTCAAAAATATGGTTATTTCTCTTTTTATTTCTTTTTCTGAAAAATCAAAAATCCATATATATATATATATATATATATATATATATATATATATATATATATATATATATATATATATATATATATATATATATATATTCAATCCAAATGCACACGATTGTATTTCACAGAATCGTCTGGTACAAAGGATCCTACACCAAGTTATGACCGAAAACTGCTAACCTGAAACCGGTCATCTAAGACTCCTATTTATAGGGAACACAAATGAATAGACCAACCCAAGACCGAAAACACCTATAGACCGAAATCAAGGCTGATTTCGGTCCACCCAACCGAAAACGTAAACTAAGCCCAAACAAAAGCAATAACAAGGCCTATAATGTATAAGCCTAGCACAAACCAACAAATTAGGTCTCAACAATCTCCCCCTTTGGTTTGATGCTAGCTTGATTTCAAGGCTTGTCGACGATCAGCACATCGGAGCTTCCCATAGCACCTGCCCACATTCTCTTGTTTATGATTTCAGCAACCATGCTAGTGAACTCTTTAGTAGCAACCTCCAAAATATCATCATTGACCACGATCTGATGCTCTCCCAGAGTACGGATATCACGCTCACCGAATTGTAAGAGATCCTTCGCTTTAAGAAGACGAATATTACCAGTCGGTAGCTTGATGATGACAGTGGCTGTGGCCTCATCAAAAACCCAATAATCCATATTATGCAGAGAACCGTCAGGTGACTGCTGAATAATAGGAATTTGTTTCATCTGCTTGGTGAGAGTCCACATCACATTTTTCATGGTTCGGTTGGTGTTGGGATCAAATACACCTTTGGCTTTCTTCACGAAAGAATCCACAGTCTTCATCCCATCGAACTTTCTGTTTACTTGGTTCTCCAAGATGAACTTGAATTCAGTTCCACGAGGATCGTTCGATGGGTAGTGGAAGGGAGCCTCAACTAATTTTGTAAGATCAACTTTAGTCCAAGAACTAAAGTCATTCTAATGTTCATAGTACTCCACATTGCCACTTTTTCTTTTGACCGCCCATATATTCTTCATGTCGTGAAATCCCCACACCGTGATGCCCGACCAATCTCCGTACTTGGCTTTGAATCTCTTTTTTCCGAGCTCAGTGACACTCAGTTGAGGACGATCTCCACGGATGTTTTGATCGAAATTTTTCATGAAGAGCAATTTACCCTTTCCTTGAGTTTTGGCTTGCCTCTAAGCTCGCTTCAAGATTACTCTAGAATCAGCATGAGCAGGTTTATTGTTAAATCGGTCAACTATACGAGTTGCACTGACCTGACGAGGAATATCTTGAGATGCAGGGGCAGGTACACTTGAGGATGCATTAGCTTCATTAGGCGCACTGAGTGATGTTTTGAATTTGTCGCCAAATTCGCTGATCAACTTGTTCTTCAAATCAAAGTATCCAGCAGAGATAGCGCCAAGATTTAGCTGCAAATCAGAAATTTGCCTTGACTTTTGAGCATTTTCTCTCTCAAGCTCGGAAACTCTAACATCAAGAGTTCCAATCATGACATCTTTCTTAATAAGTTTCTGATTTAAGATCCCGATTTCTTCTTTGAGCTTAAAAATATTGGATCAGCACGTCTTCGTTTCAGAGGCGGCTTGGAGGCTTGAGACTCTTTAGGATCATTCATATGGAGTAATGTTTGGAGTGACAACTGCTTGGGGAGGAATCCTTGCAGTTGACTCTAATTGAGCTATAATCTCAACCATCTGAGCGGGCGTTTGAATTGGCAGCTTGAGAATGTTCGTATCTCCCTCAGTCTATTTTGAAGTACTCACAACGTCATTGACTTCATCATCATCAAAAAATGAACGGAAGTCATCATCATTCACTTCAAAATCAAACGAGAGATCTTCATCATTAAAACTCCTTGAATCACCCCTTCATCAATCTCTTCTCCTACAACAACAATAACAACATCATCATCATCATCATCATCATCATCATCAACAACATCATGAACAGGAATATGCTCCTCTGCCACGATTTCAACAGGAGGAGTTACATCAGCAACAACTTCAGGCTCTTGGATAGGAATATCTTCAGGAACAGGAGCCTCTTTAATTTCTGCAAATCTTCCAAGCTTCATCAATCCAAAGATGCTTGGACCCAAAGATTTCACATACAAAGTTTCTCCTGATCTTTCCAAATTGGGATATTGATCATCAAAGATCAATTGAAGAAACCTTGGGTACATCAAAAATACGTCCTTCTTACATTGTTAGTTGCTCTTCATTTCATTGAATACAAGACTTGAGAAGTTGAAGTCTAAATCCATGATCAGAGAAACAATGGCACTTGTAGCTGATTGCGACATCTCATCCGATCCTCCTTTTCTTCCTGAGATGCAAATCACGAAAGTATGAGCAAGAAAGCGCCAGTAAGGAGGGAGCAACTTCTTTATTGTTGGAGGGAAAGCTCCTTCATATCCCATCTTTTCAAGAACCTCCCTAATCTGAGCAACAAGAATTTCAGTTGGGGAGCCTGGCTGATCCCCGAAGTGAAGAACTTATCGGATGATTTGTTCAATCACAACAACTTTCTCCCGCTTGACAGTTGATTCTATCGTGCCTACTCCGTTTGATCCATCTTGATTAAAAGAAGCTTTATCCCAAAATCCATTCACTAAACTTTTGTAGATGACAGGATTTGTTCGAATTGCATGAGTGAGCCTGCAATTGTTTAACCCATGAACCATGGACTTAAACTATTGATGGCTTAGAGGTGGATCAGTCAGGCATGCAACAATGTTGTGATTTTCAGCAAACTTCATTCCAGCCATTTGTCTACACCAAACAATCCAAGTGAGAAAAACAAGATTAAGCAAGTAAAGTCAATTTCTCTCAAAACATTAATTTCGATTATAGTTAGAACAGGCTTGAATGATGCATTGAAATTGGTCAAAATTAATTTTATTTTGTTCAAAATGGTCAAATTCAATTTGATTTGGTCCAATTTTTGGTTAGATACGGGTTTTCGGCCGATAACGTCTAAGTCCCAAAAACCCAAATAATAATAATAATAATAATAATAATAATAATAATAATAATAATAATCAAATTTCATAATATAACCATAATATGCTTAACTCGTAAGCCAATGGCTAAATCTCTCATAATGGGTATTCTCAAATGTTGGGGTTTACAACCCTCATCAATTAAACTCAATATCTAATCATAAGCTTTGCTTACTAGTCTCACCAATAGTTTCATAACAGCTCCATATCACGAATACCCATAACCCATACTCGGGTTTAATATATATCAATAATTATCACATATCAAAATCATAAATTAGCAGGGTAAAAGATACCTCAACGCATCTCGTACTCGACCCGATATCTACTATACATTGAAAAAACTCCTCTAGTATAATATCCAGTAAATAAATCCCGGACATCATCTTCGATCACATGTGCCAAAATCTCTCAAAAAGAGACGATACACTCATACTTATAGTCAGACACTTGTCAGGTCGTGACCACCTAAATGTCACGTTTTGACAATCTTACGCACTCCAATGTCGACATGTATTGTACTCATCTACGATGTGTCTCACTGATCTAACTCATGTCACGTCATGACCATGTATGCCTCACGTCGTGAGGGTCAATAGACCCTCGTGTTGACATATATGAATATCGAACGTTCCGATGACTCATCACTATTCACGTCGTGACAAGCTCATTGTCACGTTCTGACATATTTAATGCCATGTCATGGCAAACATTCATCCACATCGTGAGATTCAAAATTTTGACCATTGACTTTGACTTCCATTGACTTTCTCAAAATAGCAACATACTTTCATCTAAACTTCAAACGGTCATAACTTTCTCATATGAACTCCATTTTTGATGATCTTTATATCCACAAAATCCTCTCAACAAGCTCTATAACATTACACAATTACATTTTGATAAGTAGCATTTCTCAATTTAAAGTAAATCCATGCTCTATTTCTTCTACTCGCCTCATATCATTTTATATCTTCTAAAATGATACTTGGTCACAAAAGACACGTATTACAAGTTCTCTTCCCCTTACAAATATTATGTTCTTGGAATCTCGCTAAGTAAGGGTAAATCAACTAAATCTCTTTTCAAACTCTTAGATTTTAATCGTATCAACATCTTAAACGCTCTTACTCTTTTCTTATATCACGGAATACTCGTAAGTATTTAAATTAATATTTATCTTAAATCTTTCCCAATAAGTCATTAGTCATAGTATCAAATTACAATTACTCATTCATCTCAGCTCTTCATCTGATTCTCGTCAAAAACGTAAATTCAAAATTTTAATCATCCCATTCACAACTGATAGTATTTCACGTATCATCATGAAAGACGACTATTTTCACTTAGCCTTTTCTCAATTATCATATGGTACTCGACTTATAGCTCACTTCTAAGCTACAAGTATATCACTAATTATCAAATGTACAAATTAGATACTTATCAAGTTCCTTACATAATAGATATCGACTAAGTATTCAGCAGGTTGATCCATGGTAAATCACATCTCAAATACTATCATTCATTTATCAATAACTTCACTAGACTGCATATTACTCAAATTAATCTTGTTAATCGCTACAGAACTCTCAGTGTAGTTGATCCACTTGAAATTCTATAAATCACTTGGATTAATCACTCAAGTTACTCTAATTAATGATTTATTGCTAAATTCCTTTCCTCGCATTACTAGGTTAATCTCTCCATTCATCCATTCAAATTAAGTACTCCAATCAATTACTTAGATCAATATCAATTATTCAAATCAATCTAAACGGTTAAGATCAATATCAGTTACTAATATCTATCTCTTTTCGATCAATATAAATCACTCAATTGAATCATTTCAATTACTCAGATAAATTAACTACTCAATTTAATCACTCTGATGAATATTAATTACTCTGTTCAATCTCACTTAATCACTCGTGTTAATCAGAGTACTCAGATCAATTACTCAATTTAATCAATTCAATCACTCCAATTAATTGGATTAATCACTCATATTAGTATCACTAACTCAAACTAGTTATTCAAATCATTTGAATTGATATCATCAACTCAAATCATCACTCTAATCAATTATTCGATTCAGTCACTCTAATCAAATTCAATCGCTAAGATCAATCACTCGGATCTATCGGTTAGTTAAATTAATTTCTTATATTGATCATTCTTGATCAGATTCAATCATTTGGATCAATTACTTAAATCACTTAGAACAATATCATCTACTCATATCAATTACTAGAATCAATATCATTTACTCAGATTAGTCACTCAAATCAGTCATAATAGATCTCACATTGGGATTTGGCCTCGTCACCTCTCGGAGACTAAATCACAAATTTCATTTACATGAGTAACCCAATCATCTCTCCTGGGTCTAAACATGTAAGTCTAAATCATTTACATGAAATGATTTAATCGCCTCTCATAGATCAATCATGTAAGTCTATCAATTGTCTACATGAAATAATCATGTAAGTCTATGATCTCAGTCAAAATTCTTATTTATCTCAATATTTTACACAGTGAGATCCTTTAATGCTTGGTCCATGTATTATTTATTTCTCAATATTTTATGGTTTTGGGCTGGAACTTGATGAGTTAGGGAGCTCCAACTCGTCGTGTGGAGATTCATTTGGACGCGGGTTTAAGGACTCAACTCGACGAGTAGACGCTGGAAAGGAAAACCCTAATTTTCAGGGTTTGCACCCTATTTAAAGGCCTTAAGCCTCATTGTTAGTCTCCCTTGTCCCCCCTTTGTCCAGAGAAACCCTAGTTCGTGCTTTTTCTAACATTTTTAGTGTGTGAGAGCATAAGTAGTGCTTTTTTGGTGTTTATGTGAAGAAGCTTGAAGTGCTTGGTGCATAGCTGAAGGGAGAGGTTGTAGATCCGATGTTTACTCTGTTGTGGCAACCATTTTAAGGTATAAAGTCGATATCTTGGCCTTTTATTGCTTAGATCTTCTCCTATGAAAGTATATGGTCATTTCTAGCCTATCTTGGGGTCATTCTTGGATTTGAGCATGTCATGAAGCTATGAATTCAGATCTGGACATCTCATGGCCTATTGTGACTTAAAGTTGCCATCTTTATCTAGTCTTAGCCCTCCTTCATGCCCTAAATTCTTTAATAAGCTAGGAATGAGTGTTTTAGCCCATTTAATACCATGCATGGACGTAAAGTCAGCAACTTTACGTGGTATCTCAACCCTAGGGGATTAGATCTATAGTTTGGAGCTCTAGACTCGCTTAGAAAGTGGCTGAATGAGTTAAGACTGGACAAACTCGATGAGTTGGCCCGGGGTTTCCCCGATATTCTAGACGTTGTTCGAACTTGACAAGTTGCTGTAATAACTCGGCGAGTCAACTAGAGTTTTCCCGGTTTTGCTGAGAACTGAAGGAACTCGACGAGTCAGCAAGTGCACTCGACGAGTTGGGTCAACATGGACTGTTGACTTTGACTTGGACCATGGTTGACCAAGTTTGACTTTAAGGGTATCTTTGTTAATTCGGGGTTTTCTTGAACTTAGTTGCAGGGTGGTTGTAGGCGGTTGAGTTCGGAGTTATGAGTTGGGATTTGATTTTTAACGCTTCAGCATTTCTTGAGAGGTGAGTCTTCTCACCATACCAATGGGTCGAAGGCACCAAGGCTGGACCATTATGTGATATGTGGATTTTCAGTTGGTTATGTGTTATGTTGGTATAACATTTACATGGAAGACCCCGGGGGGTTCCCGTGGCAGTAGATTAAGATCATGTGGGGGTTCCCATGGCATTTGGTGTAAGACCTTGGAGGGTTTCCATGGCATCCTAGTATGTTTGTATGTTTAGCTTGCATGATATTTCTTTGGTTAGCTAATACCATGTGGGGGTTCCCATGGCAGTTAGTGAATAACATGTGGGGGTTCCCATGACAGGTAGTTAAGACCATGTAGGGGTGCCCATGGCAGTGGGTTAAGACCATGTGGGGGTTCTAGTGGCACCCAGTGTAAGAACTTGGAGGGTTTCAATGGCATCCTAGTATGTTTGTATGCATGGCTTATGGGGTATATATGGCTGATATAGCTAATATGGTTTATGTGATTATGTGGATGGTGTGAGGTATGCTATGGGGCACTTACTAAGCATTAGCTTATAGTTTGTTGGTTGTTTCAGATACTTCAGGATCTAAGGGCAAGAGCCCGGCGTGATGGCGCGGCATGCACTCTCTGACATTTCATTTGGGACACTCTGGTTTTATGAATAATTTATCGGATGTTATGGATTTTCAAAACAAATGTGTTTGGAATTTTATATCTTTTGGAAATGTTTTGGTTATTTAAAAATGAAATTTTTTATTGGAAATTTGGGTTGTTACAAGTTGTTATCAGAGCCTTGGTTTGAGGGATTCGGGCACACTCTTGGGTGTGTCAGGACTCAAACTAAGGAAATGGTAAAATTGTTTTCAAAAATCAAAGTTAAAACTTCTTAAAATCGAAAAAGGAAGAGTGCAATGCGCGTAATCGGCCGAGCTCAAGTAAGTGGTTCCCCAATATGTTAGCCATGCTATACTGATATTTTGAATATGATAGTCGGATGGATTTTGCTATGTGTATGCTTTAAAATTTGTATGCGGTTAGGATCTTATAGCCTTAGAATGATTGATTTGGCCTTATTTCTTGTTCCTCGTCTGGTTGTGGTCCTAGGGTAGAGTCTGTTATTCGAAAGTCTATTTGATCATGTTTTATGTATAATTTGCATGCATAAGGCAACCTGATATGATTTATTTGAGTTCTGGTTTGATGGGAATGGAGCAAATCTTAGGGTAGCCTAGGATTTGAGTTATGTGGTAGTTTGTGAGGTATGTTTTGTTCTGGGGCGAATTAGAGTTATCAGGTAGAGCCTTGGGGAAGGTACATGTAGGTGTGGAAGGTAGTATTGGGCCCGTACTACTGAAAGCACATGACCTGTACTCGAACCAATGTTAGATCTGGAAGCTCTAAGGAGACCGGTACGGAGGAATTCCTTTGAAAATCCTGATCATTTTATTGTATGGTATTTTTCAGTTCAGTATGGTGGTGACACGTCATGAAGCAGGAGGCTCAGGATCAGGATCAAGATCAGGATGTGGGTCGGGCTACGGTACCAAGCCCATTGACTAGAGGCTGCGCGAGCTCATCGTAGCCGAGGTTATGAGGGGCATTCTTGACGCTACCCCAGTGATTTTCGGGACCGTCAAGGAGGGGATGATGGAGATCATGAAGGAGCGGCTCAGGTCTTTCCGAGCCGAGATTGCAGCGGGCCAGGTCGGGGCCCAAACTCCCTCATTCTGGGAGTTCAAGGTGTATGGGGCGCCTGAGTTCTTTGGGGTCAGGGACCCATAGTTAGTCGACGTTGGGTGGCAGACATGGAGAACGCCCATCGCACGAGATCTTGCCCCGAGGCGGCAAAAGTAGGGTTTGCTTCGTGCATGTTGAGGGACCGAGCCAGGGATTGGTGGGAGGAGGTGACCCACCAGGTGGGATCAGCTGGATTGGCTGAGATGTCATGGGAGGAGTTTGTCAGACGTTTTGATGTGGAGTTTGCACCATCCTTTGAGGTGCAACGTTTAGTGAGGGAGTTCCAGGAGCTCCAGCAGACCACTGAGACTGTGGCGAAGATCACCGCCAAGCTTCGAGAACGAGCATTGTTGATTTTGCAATATGCTGTGGATGAGGATATGAGGAGGACGAGGTATCATTCCATGCCGAGGGATGATATTCGTGAGTTCATGAGCTTTTCGGGGTGCAAAACCCTGAATGAGATGGTGGAGAAGGCCCAGGAGTGGGAGATGGAGCTGGAGCACCCCACCAAGCGGAAGCCAGAGCAGGTTCAGACAGCTGTAGGTCAGGCTAAAAAGCCTAAGACCTCTGATTCTTCTGGTAGGGGCCAGCAGGGACGTAGCCGGTGTGCCAAATGTGGGAGATCGCATAGTGGGGTTTGTTGGGTAATAGCCCGGTATGTTATACATGTGGTCAGCCGGGCCATGTGAGCAGGGATTGCCCCAAGAAGGGCTTGATTTGTTTCCACTGCAACCAGACCGACCATAAAAATACCGATTGTCCGAGGTTGCAGGGAGGAGGAGGAGCAGTGGCGGCGCCTGTACCCGCCACAATGAGGATCACTGATGGTCGCCCTGCCAAGGCGGATGCTCCTGCGGTGAAGAGCCGTGAATTTCAGTTGACCATAGAGGAGGCTCGAGCAGCGTAAGACGTCGTGGCTGGTACGTAATTTATTTTCCCGCTCGATGTTAATTTATTATGCTTATGTATGTATGTGTTCTTATATAGGGACCTTTTGGGTCAATGGTATGTCGGCTCATGTTCTTTTTGATTCGAGAGATACGCAATCATTCATATCTCTTGCGCTTAGCAAGAAGTTTTGGGATGCTCAGGGGACTTTGGATTCCCCACTTGAGGTTGATATTGCGGATGACCGCACTGTGAGTGCTACGAGGGTATATCGAGGTTGTGTCCTGAATGTGTTTGGGGAGAGGTTTCTGTTGGATATAGTGTCTAAGTCCATAACTTTATTTGGTATGTACTTGACCCGACCCGGCATGGTCCATTTGGGTTGCATGGCATTGCAATACTTGGATAGACTAGATGAGAGAATAAGGCACTTATGATTATTAATATATTATAAGTTCTAATATATTAATAATAGTATTATTTAATTAGTATTGATCAAGTATTAATCTAGTATTAATTTGGTGATCAAAGTGAGACTAATTAAATATATAGGGTTGATTATGACAATCATCAATTCTTTTATGGTGGATTAATGATCCATGGTTTATGGTTTTGGTTATAACCATATGGAGCTCCATGGATAGTCCATGGGAGTTACAAACCCATGGGTCATGAGAAATCAAGAGTCATGACAATTAAGGGCATTCATGTGTAAACCCTAATTGTGACAACACTATAAAAGGAACCCTATGGCTAGCAAAATGGTGATCTAGGTGACCTAGTGTTACTAGAGAGGGCATAACCGATTTTGAGGCTAAGTGACATTCTCTCAAGTTATTCCAAGTCTTGTGGTGTTGTGTGAAGCATTTGAGGCACAACATTTGGGGTGCTAGGCTCACAAAGTCTTGAAGGAATCCAAGCAACAACAAGGTATGTATTTCTACTAGTTTTATGTTCTATGTAATCCCCATGCCATGCTAGTTAGGAAATATCCTTGAAAAGAAATTTGCATGTATATAGAGAAAACATAGATTCAAGGTTATTAGGGTTGCATGTACACTTAGGAAGTGTTAGAATGCTCAAAACCCATCAGTGGTATCAAAGCCTAGGATTGTTTTCTGTATACTTGATGCAAAACTGCTTAAAAATCGAAAATTCTGCATTCTGACGACTGGACTCGCCGAGTCCATGGGGAGGACTCGCCGAGTCCATGAACAAATTCATCCTACTCGACGAGTAGAATAATGCACTCGGCGAGTAGGAGCGTGCTGGGCAGTTTTTTCGAGTTTTGTTGCTGGAAATTGATTAAGATCATTATCCCAATCTGTTTTGGACTTGTAAAATCTGTTTTTCAAAATGATAATGATTATGTTAACCCATTTTACATGACTTTTATCAATTTTCAAGTATTGTATATATTTATATGATTTTCTTGAAATTGTTTGATATGAATATTTGTTCTTATGAGTTTTTAGAAGATCATAGGAATTTTGTGTAACTTACATGCTTGTTTAATTCATGATCTTAATGCTAATGATGGTGTCCATAACTTGTCCTCAAGTTATGGATAACCAAAAGTCACTTCTTTTAATTATGATTAAAGAACTAAAGAGGTTTCATAAAATGAAGAGTCTTCATTTTATGAACCATTAAAACTCATAAGTTACAAATTGAAGAGACTTGGAATAGTTTCAATTCTTGCCCTCAAGTTTTGGAATTTGAAAAGCCTTACACTTTAATTCCAAATTGAACTCTTAGAATTTTTTAAAGGTAAAATTCAAGCTTTATGGACTTCATTAAATTAATTAAAGTGTTTAATTAAAAGAGTTAATAATTCCATAAAGACATGGTTTAAGTTTAATTAAATTAAGTATAGTTTAATTAATAGATTAAACCACCAAGTATTTTAAATGTTTAAAATACACTCTTATACTATTATTATAATTTTAATTATATAGATATGTATAAGAATATGTCATTCTTACCGTTAGTAGGCCTCATTCACGAAGCCGGTCTATAAGGGGGGTATAAGGTTGTTGCCTATAAAATGGTGACTTAATGGGTGTCCACTCTCACCCACCGCTTCCTTGATCGGTGGAGGGTCGTTAGCCGAACGGGTAGGATACGACTTTAAATACTCGTTAAAAGTATAATGAATTATAAAGTAACTATACATTATAAATTCCCAATCTTAGTTACTTTAGGAAAATGTGAAATTGGTGCTAGCCCGTAAAATTACACTTTGTACCTTACCAAGTCGTTAGTGGAGCGTGTGTGGTTAACCGGCACACTAACATGGACTAGTAAGAGTGGCAAAGGGTAACTTGACTTTATTATAGATCGGTGGAGCGTGTGTGGTTAACCGGCACACTAACATGGACTAGTAAGAGTGGCAAAGGGTAACTTGACTTTATTATAGATCGGTGGAGCGTGTGTGGTTAACCGGCACATCGATTAGGTAATATTGTTGAGGGTACCAAGTCAATTTGTATGGTTATTCACACCTTGTTTGTGATCCTCGGCATCCCAGTCACAAACTTGAGAGGGCACAATCGAGATTCAAACATGCCATTGAAAGTTCAATGTATCTCAAAAGATCTAGGAGTTTCAAATCCAATTAAAAACTTAATTATATTTCGTTTTTATGGTAGGAAATTGGTAAATCGTCATTTACCTACCTTCAACTATTTTATAATTTGGATTACGGCATCCCTCTTCCAGTTATAAATAGGTTGTTGGGTCCTAGCCTTAATATTTCATATTGGGTGTTATATTAAGGACTTTAAATCAACTAACTTGAATTTCTCCCATTATAGATTTCTAGTTTAGACAGCTATGGTCTTCCCAAATCTTTAGGAACAAGCTTCCTAATGAAGATGATATCCCAAATGGCAACCAAGGTGAAAGATCAATCCCTTTGTTGTGCATTAGTGGGACTGGAAATCATACTTCACTTCCTCCACCTCCTCCAATAAATCTCCTTATCCCACAAGTTTCAAGACATGATAAGTTCTAAGTCACTCAATCCCTATTGGCAAACAAAGTCTATATGTGCTTAGGTCTTGGAGATTAAGTCACATATTGACAAGCCGGGAGAGTAGGGTGTCGAAGTCTCAAGGTAGCTGGCTGTTGACTTGGTCACTCCCTGATAACAGATCACGACATGACCCTTAATGATCTTACCTATTTGCTTGATGATGCTGAATCAGCAATGATTTGGAGCATTGGTAAAGCAAAATTTGATTGGAAGATCAACTTCCCAAACTTCCATGGACATTGACAATGGTAACATTGGAAGTCCAGAAAAACTTTCTCTTCCCAATCGAAAGGGATTGGCCATAGTCAACTCGGTTGACCAAATGGTAAAGAGAAAGGCTAAGTCTGTGATAGTCCCGTGTACCGTTTCCAAAGAGTCCATATGTTTCTGTTGCCAAAGGAAGGGCATTGGTTGCGAAGCTGCCAAATTTACCTAAAAGTCCATAAGGATAGTAAAGTCAAATGTTTGACTCTACTTCAGGTAAAGTCCATTGTCTAACTCTATTAAGTTTCTATTCTGAGATTCTTATTGCATGATGTGACTGGGTCACATGTTGATGTTTTAAGAATCAAAGAAAAGTGAAGAAACTTAAAGGAAGTATATGCTGATTCTGATCGCGAAGAGGGATTTTGATCGCATGGTTCGGTGATCAGAATTTTGAGCTATTACTTAAGAGTTGAGACATATTGCTTAGGAATAGATAACAACAAGGTTTTCATATGGGTTGTAAGGATAAGTTTTCCGCAAAGTTTTAAAATAAAGAAAAGTTTTGATTTTATTTATTTTAAGTATCCTTACAATGGCATTTGTGAAAAATTGTTGATTATATGTTTCCATTAATAGCAATATTTGAAAATGGATTTGATTCTTTCATTTGTGGTAGTATCATAATTTACCAAATAAGGAAAGATTCTCATCGCCCAAGTTTCAGTTAGATAGAAACTTGGAATCATGCAACTTGTATTGTATGATGAATGAGAAGTTTTCGTCTTTGGGAAATTAAGACTAATTCCTTGTTCACATGTATATGTGAGTCAAGTGAAGGACTAAAAGATTGGGTACACTTGGTTGTGTGCTGGTCAGGTCCACCACAAAGATAGATAAGATTATTCGTTATGATTTACTAAAGTTTAGTAAATATGGTTATGCTTACGAGTTTAAGTGTAATTCTGAAACATTGGAAAAGTTTCAATGTATGGCAGAATGAATAAGAAGAATCAAATAAGGCAGAAAGATAAAAGTTTCTCCAATCTGAAGAGATGGGAGAGTACTTGTGTATTTTGTTTTATGATTATCTTAGTGATTATGGAACCATATCATAATTGATCCTCTAAGGACACCTTAGTGTGTTTGTTGCCTGAGGAGAGGAATCGTGAATTGTTGAAATGGTTAAATCAAAAGATAATTCATACTTCATTCCAAAAACAAATCCTGGAGTTATACTCCAAGATTGAGCCTTGAGTGACATAATCTTAAGAAAGGTTTAAAACACTTGTCAAATGTAGAGTAAAATGTTTTCTTACTCTTGTACATTTGAAATTGGTAAGTTGTGATGTTTTGGATAAAACAAAGATCGACTAAGGCCAATTGTGTGAAGTGTTTGTAAAAGATTCCACACTATCTCTTGAATATTTGGCAAGAGAGTCTTATATGTCAAGAGGACAGTGGGAGTCTAAAAGATCTTAAGATAGGTTCAAGAACTAATCAAGAGTTTTGTTAATCACTAGCCCACGACTTGAGGTTTGTAACCTATCGTGTTGACATATTCTTATTTCTGTGTCTATTCCAGTTAAAAGTTGATTATGCTTGTGAGTTCTATGAGTTCTCAATTGTTTGCATAACAACCCGGAAGCAATGGTGGGCATTGTGCTACCAGGTGGCAAGAAATTAAGATTGCACAAGTTTAGTCCCTATGAATTTGGAAGTGTCACTAACCTAGTCCTGTGATTATGGTTATGACAAATTCACATGGATAGGAACACATACACCATAAAATCTAAGTGTCATAAGGTTTCTCTTCGATTCATGAAAATGATGGTGAGGAAACGCTTCCATTAAGAAGATTTTAAGTAGATAGCGGTTGTGATATTTGCATTCTCATATAGTTAGTGGAGCGTGTGTGGTTAACCGGCACACTAACTAGTGAGAATTGCAAAAGGTCTAGACAAACATGTGAGCTATCTAAGGAAAGGTGTATGTTTTTGATAAAGTCTTATCAAAGCAATCTAGTATCAGAAATATGAACTTTGGTAAGAAAGTCAATAAAGTATTGATTTCTAGAAGTCCAGTAGATTTCTGAGTACATGTCAAAGCTAGTGGGAGCATAAAGTGTTATGCTGGTAATCATTATGCTAGTGGGAGCATGACGATTATGTTAAATATTGCAGGTTAGCAATGTTAATTATAGAAAACAAAAGTTTCAATTCGCCTTGAAAAAGTTGTTTTGCTATAATTAAGGGAGAGGATTTTATACTTCACTCCAATTCTACAAGCTTAGATTGAGAATTTAATCTACTTTAGTCAAGAATATATATGAATGTTATGTTGGAATGGTTTAACATAAGGAAATTCTATATATGTTGCGTTCTCAAAATTCGATTATGATTACGGCATCCCTCTTCATAGTTCGAATTATGAAAACATGGCAAATAAAAAATTTTATAGCATAAATCATGTCCCATATGCTTTGGGTATAGGTTTGATTACATGTGCTATAATATTCATCCATTCTAAATTTTCCAAATGCCTAGGGCATTTAGATGGAAAAAGGAATAGAACTGGAAATGACTAAAATGATTAAGCAAAGTTGTCGAGGACAATTTGAGGTTTACGAAAGATTGGTTGCTCATGGATAATTAGAAGTATAGAGTAAGGACCATATTGACATATTTTGAAAAGAGGCAACTCTTGTTCAGAAGTGATGGTCAAAATGGTAATATGGAATTGTCTCCATAGGTGGAAGTTATTATTTGAATCTGTGTAAGATTAAAGAACTTAATGCTAAGAAGGATGTTCAAAGAAATGTACTTTGAATTTGAGACTTCATTTCCATTGGAATACTTTGTAATTTCTGTTGCCAAGTCTTTGTGACTTCTGTGCATAGTCATTACAAGGGGATCATTGCATATAAGTTTAGAATCTAACAGATTACAGTAGATGGCAAGAGTTTGGTATTCTTTCATTTACAACGAGGATTGGAATTGTGAAATTAGCATCATTGGAATATTGTTAATTGATCTATTTCACAAAGAGAGGACCATATGTAAACATAGTATGCATACTTGGAGTATGGCATAATTGTTGTTTGGAAAAACATAGTGTACATGCTTGGAGCATGGGACAACTAATGTTTTAATTCAAGCATAAAGTTGATTAATCGAAACATAAATAATGAGTAATCAATATGGTGCTTAAATAAAAGGTGTTTTTATTTACACTCAAAGTGTTGGGGCCATATAAGATTAGTATTATTCTTATGTTTCACTTTGCATGTTTTGACTTCCAGAATAATTATGTTATGGTATATATCATATTATTCAAACCATCCACAGTCAATCATATGTTGGAAGTAGATATGAATCAAGACTGTCATGAATTTGGCTTGTATGATTTGTCTAAAGTGCTTTAGACAATGCAATGGTTGCTACAACATTCATGAGTACTCATAAGGGCTGAGTATTGGATTCAACCCACGCTCACTTGCATCACTTCATGGAATTTATCTCGAGTGATCGTGAGACGGTAATATCATATAAATCTTCAAACCTAGGGATATGAGTTGTTGACTATGAGTTGGTTATTCATTGATTGTATGAAAACGCATTGGTAACTCGATGTTATAAAACGTGCCTTTGTGAATAATTCAACAAGTAGTTAGTACAAGCATATCAGTCGAAGTTTATCTGTTCCTTCTAGAAATAGAAGTGATATCTGGGCCCCTCGATGATTTGGTTTTGACCTATGTACCGGGCCCGGTCAGAACCTAATTGATGTGTTCAATTTAGTTTTATGTCGAAACAAATCAGAGATCGAGAAACAAATGCTAGACAATAAGTAAGACCATGTTCCATGTGTTTGTCTGGCTGATATCATGAGAACAGAGGATTATATGATCACTTATCTTAAATGGCGTATCATCATCATCTCAGTTTCGAGAGACTTTGAAAGAGCTACGATTGCTAGTCGGATTTTGAAGTCATATTTGCAAATATAGTTATTAGACTTATCCAAGTGGGAGACTGTTGGATATAGTGTCTAAGTCCATAACTTTATTTGGTATGTACTTGACCCGACCCGGCATGGTCCATTTGGGTTGCATGGCATTGCAATACTTGGATAGACTAGATGAGAGAATAAGGCACTTATGATTATTAATATATTATAAGTTCTAATATATTAATAATAGTATTATTTAATTAGTATTGATCAAGTATTAATCTAGTATTAATTTGGTGATCAAAGTGAGACTAATTAAATATATAGGGTTGATTATGACAATCATCAATTCTTTTATGGTGGATTAATGATCCATGGTTTATGGTTTTGGTTATAACCATATGGAGCTCCATGGATAGTCCATGGGAGTTACAAACCCATGGGTCATGAGAAATCAAGAGTCATGACAATTAAGGGCATTCATGTGTAAACCCTAATTGTGACAACACTATAAAAGGAACCCTATGGCTAGCAAAATGGTGATCTAGGTGACCTAGTGTTACTAGAGAGGGCATAACCGATTTTGAGGCTAAGTGACATTCTCTCAAGTTATTCCAAGTCTTGTGGTGTTGTGTGAAGCATTTGAGGCACAACATTTGGGGTGCTAGGCTCACAAAGTCTTGAAGGAATCCAAGCAACAACAAGGTATGTATTTCTACTAGTTTTATGTTATATGTAATCCCCATGCCATGCTAGTTAGGAAATATCCTTGAAAAGAAATTTGCATGTATATAGAGAAAACATAGATTCAAGGTTATTAGGGTTGCATGTACACTTAGGAAGTGTTAGAATGCTCAAAACCCATCAGTTTCATGTCGATCTGGTTCCGATATCGTCGTGAGGGCTTAAGGTGATCGTCAAAATGGACTGGTTGGGGGTCAATGGGGCCATGATAGACTGCGAGCGCCAGCTGGTGAGAGTTCAAACCCCAAGTGGGGGAGAACTGGTTATTCATGGGGAGAGGTCCTCGCAAGCGACAACCCTCTGTTCAGCTGCGAGGGCGGGAGACTTCTCCATTAGGGTTGTTTTGGATTTTTGGCATACATCTCAGATACGAGGGTTGAGACCACGACAAATTTGGACAGTATACCGGTTGTACGAGATTTTCGGGATGTCTTTCCCGAGGAGTTGCATGGGGTGCCTCCGGAGAGGCAAGTAGAGTTTCGCATTGATATGGTGTCGGGTGCCGCTCCGATAGCTAACACACTGTACCGGCTAGCTCCGCCCGAGATGCAGGAGCTGTCTACGCAGCTTCAGGAGCTGTCTACGCAACTTCAGGAGCTGCTAGACCGAGGGTTTATTCGTCCGAGCAGTTCCCCATGGGGAGCACCGATCCTGTTTGTGAATAAGAAGGACGGGTCACACAGGATGTGCATCGATTATCGGGAGCTGAACAAGCTAACATTGAAAAACCGTTATCCACCTCCGAGGATCGACGATATGTTCGAACAGCTGCAGGGTGCATCTTGGTTTTCCAAGATTGATCTCCGGTCGGGGTACCATTAGATGAGAATTAGGGATGAGGATATATCGAAGACAGCTTTCAGGACTCGATACAGTCACTACGAGTTTGTGGTGATGCCATTCGGGCTCACCAATGCCCGAACAACGTTCATGGACCTCATGAACAGGGTGTGTAGGCCGATGTTGGATCGGTCTGTGATCGTTTTTATCGATGATATCTTGGTTTATTCAAAGACCAAGGAGCAGCATGAGCAACATTTGAGGGAGGTATTGGAGACACTGAGGGCGGAAAGGCTTTATGCCAAGTTCTCAAAGTGCGATTTCTGGTTGCGTGAGGTGCAGTTTTTGTTGGATTAATGTCTAAGTCCATAACTATATTTGGTATGTACTTGACCCGACCCGACATGGTCCATTTGGGTTGCACTTCACCGGCACAATTTATATGGATAGTCTTTTGAGAATAGTATATTTATGATTTATATTAATATATTATAAGTTCTAATATATTAATATGGAATCATATTATTTAATTAGTATTGATCAAAAATTAATTTAGAATTAATTAAGTGATCAAAAAGAACTAATTAAATATGGACTCTTATATATATGGAATGGGCCAAGTTCATTTAGGTTGGGCTAAGCTTTCATGGATGGTCCATGGATCTTTTAACCCATGGATCCTATGTAAATGAAAGGCCATGGGTATTAGGGTTTACATGGATGTAACCCTAATCCTCCATAATATATAAAGGGGTCCTTGGCTCACAAAATTGAAACAAGTGTGTGAAAATAAGAGTGGGCCGATTTTAGTGTGCATACATATTCTCTCAAGTTCTTCCAAGGTGTTTTGGTGATTTGTGATTCCATTTGAGGCTTCCATACTATTGGGGCTAAGCTCTTAAAGCTTGAAGACATCAAGCTACATCAAAGGGTATGCCATCTAACTAGAACTTTGTATTATAGGTGCTTCATAATATGTTAGTTAGGATGAAACCTTGGAATAGTTAATATTTGCATGTATAATAGAGAAAACATAGATCCAAGGTTTATAGGGTTGCATGTACACCATAGGAGTGTTAGAATGCTCAAAACCCAACAGTGGTATCAGAGCCATGGGTTGTTTTCTGTTATATTGATGCAAATGTTTTATTTTCAAGTTGAAAAAAAAGGAAAAAAAACATGACGTTTGTCAAATTTTAAGATAATTACTTGTTTTGTGAAAAATGAATTATTTGTAAAATTTGAATCATTTGTTATATGAGTTGAATTAGGTCAAATTTAGTAAAAGATAAAATGATATGATTATTTTATTAGTTTTAAAAGTTTGATCTAAATGTTTTAAGGAGTTACATATTTTGTCATAAAATTTTGGAGCTCAAAAGTTTTTTTTAAATTTGTGATCTTAAGGGTTTTTGAAACTTCCATAAGTTATGGATATGAAAGTTTTTTTTAAAAAAAATAAAAATTGATTCAAAGTTTTTATGGAGTTACAAAATTTGGTGTTAATGTTTTAAAGAATTCCATAACTTGTTCTTAAGTTATGGAACATGGAAAGTTTCATCATAAAACACCATTAATTCCATAAGTTATGGAATCCAAAGGTTTTCAAGAATTACAAAACTTGCCCTCAAGTTTTGGAATTTGAGAAAAGTTTTTTATGAAAAGAAGAATTGAATTCTAAAACTCTTGGGTTCATAACTTAAACAATTAATTAAATGGTTTTAATTTTGAGTTTAATAATTGGAATTATGATGTTTTGTTGAATAGTTCAAATTAGCTCTTATGGACTTTTTTAATAGTTAATTAAAGCGTTTAATTAAAAGAGTATTATTAATCCATCAATATATGGTTTGAGTTTAATTAAATTAAAAGTCTAGTTTAATTAATAGATTAAACCACCAAGTATTTTAAATGTCTAAAATACACCCTTATACTATTATAATATTAAAAGTTTAATATATTATATGTATAAGAGCAAGTCGTCTTACCATTAGTAGGCCTCATTCACGAAGCCGGTCTATAAGGGGGGTATAAGGTTACTGCCTATAAAATGGCAGTTTAATGGGTGTCCACTCTCACTCACCGCTTCCTTGACCGGTGGAGGGTCGTTAGCCGAACAGGTAGGACAAGGACTATAATTCTCCCTTCATTATAAGTATAATGATAAATACTAAGTAACTAAACACTTATAAATTCCCAATCTTAGTTACTTAGGAAAATGTGAATAAGGTGCTAATCCATGAAATTACACTTTGCACTTTGTTTAAGCTGTTAGTGGAGCGTGTGTGGTTAACCGACACACTAACCTGGACTTAACAAGGTAGGCAAAGGGTAACTTAATGTTTATCATAGTATCGTTGGAGCGTGTGTGGTTAACCGGCACATCGATTGAGGGGTAAATATTAAGGGTACCAAGTATATTTGCATGGTTACTTCACACCTTGTTTTGTGATCCTCGGCATCCCAGTCACAAAACCTGAAGGGCACACTCGAGATTGAAACATGCCATTGAAAAGTTCAATGAATCTCAAAAGAATCTAGGAGTTTCAAAACCAATTAAAACCTAATAATACATTTCGTTTATCTTGGTGGAAATTGGTGAATCGTCATTCACCTACCTTCAAATTTTTTATAGCTTGGATTACGGCATCCCTCTTCCAAGTTATAAAATAGTTTGTTGGGTCCTAGCCTTAATATATCATATTGGGTGTTATATTAAGGACTTAAATCAACTTTACGTGAATTTCTCCCATTGTTGATGTCTGGTTTAGACAACAATGATCTTCCCAAACCAAGCTTTCCTAATGGATATGACTTCCCGAGTTTGGCTCATGGAAGTCATACTTCTCTCCCTCCACCTCCTCCAATTATTCTCCCTAACCCACAAGTTCAAGGTCACTCAAGCCCTAATGGCAAGCAAGGTCTATGTGTGATCACATCTTAGAGATGAAGTCACATATTGACAAGCCGGGAGAGTTGGGTGTCAAAGTCTTGAGAAAGTTGGATGTTCAATCACTTTCTAAGTCACATAGTGAGTTCCTTTGGGACTACTATGAAGCAGACTATGACATGAACCTTAATGATCATATCTATTTGCTTGGTGCTGCTGAATCAGCAATGATTTGGAACGATAGTAAAGCAAATTTGATTAGAAGATCAACTTCCCAAAAACTTTATGGACAGTGACAATGGTGACACTGGAAATCCAGAAAAAGCATTCTCTTCCCAATGGAAAGGGATTGGCCATAGTCAACCCGGTTGACCAAATGGTAAAGAGAAAGGCTAAGTCTGAGATAGTCTCATTACCAAAGGGTCCATATGTTTATTTTGCCAAAGGAAGGGGCGTTGATTGCAAAGCTGCCAAATTTACCTAAGGATGTTAAAGTCAATAAGTTTGACTCTACATCAGGTAGAGCCCATTATCTAACTCTGTTAAGTTCTATTCTGAGATCCTCATTACATGATGTGACTGGGTCACATGTTGATGTTTTAAGAATCAAATAATAGAGAGAAATCTTAAAGGAAGTATATGCTGATTCTGATCGCGAAGGTGGATTTCGATCGCATCAGAGTTTTGAGCAGTTGCTTAAGAAGTTATGATATATTGCTAAGGAATAGATAACAACAATTTTCCATGTGGATTGTAAGGATAAGTTTTTCCGTAAAGTTTTAAAATAAAAGAAAATTGTTTAATTTTATTTATTTGAAGTATCCTTACAATGGCATTTGTGGAAAATTGTTGCTTATATGATTCCACCGACAGCAATATTGGAAAATGGATTTGATTCTTTCATTTGTGGTAGTGTCTAAATTTACCAAATCAGGAAAGTTCCTCATCGCCCAAGTTTCAATTGGACCGAAACTTGGAATCATGCAAGTTGAATAGTATGATGAATGAGAACTTTCAAGCATTGGAAAATCAAGACTAATTACTTGTTCACATGGATGTGTGAGTCAAGTGAAGGACTAAAGGGATCGAGTACACATTCTTGTGCACTGGTCATGTCCACCACAAAGCTCGTTAACACTATTTGATTTACTAAAGTTTAGTAAATATGGTTATACTTACACGTTTAAGTATAATTCTGAAACATTGGAAAAGTCTCAATGTATGGCAGAACGAATGGGAAGAATCAAATTAGGTAGAAAGATAAAAGTTTCTAAAATATGAAAAGATGGGAGAGTACTTTAGTATCATGTTTGTGATCATCTTAATGATTTAGAAATCATATCACAATTAGTCCTCTAAAGGTCATCTTAGTGCATTCTTATGACTAAGAAGAGGAGTCATGAATTGTTGAAATGGTTAGATCAGGAAGATGAGTCATACTTCGTTCCAAAACAATTCTTAGAGTCATACTCCAAGATTGTAACTTGAGTGACATATCTTAAAGAAAGGTTTAAAACACTTGTCAAATGTAAGAGTAAAAGTGTCCTACTCTTGTACATTTGAAATTGGTAAGTTGTGATGTTTTTGATAAAACAAAGACCAACTAAGGCCAATTGTGTGAAGTGTTTGTCTTGATAAAGAATCCGCACTATCTCTTGAATATTTGGCAAGATAGTCTTATATGTCAAGAGGATAGTGGGACTCTTAAAGATCCTAAAAAGAATTTCAAGAACTAATCAAGAATAAAACCTGAGGTTCTTCACTAGCGCACGACTTGAGGTTTATAACCTATCGTGTTGACATATTATGTGCCCATTCCAGTTAAAGTTGGCTTTGCATAGGAGTTCTGAAAGTTCTCAATTGGTTGCATAACAACTTGGAAGCAATGGCAGGCCCTGTACTGCCAGGTGGCAAGAAGTTAAGATTGCATAAGTTCAGTCCATATGAGTTTGGATTTGTCATTATCCTTGTCTTGTGACTATGGTTTTGACGATTCACATGGATAAGAACACATACACCATAAAATCTAAGGGTCATAAGGTTTCTCTCCGATTCATGAAAATGATGGTGAGAAAACACTTCCACCAAGTATATTTGAAGTAGATGGCAAAAGGTCTAATCAACTGAGACTATGATTACGGCATCCCTTTTCATAGTTCTGAAATTGTTTAGACACACATGCATGCTATCTAAGGAAAGGTGTATGATTTTGATAAAGTTTTATCAAAGCATCTCGTATCAGAAATCTGAACTTTGGTAAGAAAGTCAATAAAGTATTGATTTCTAGAAGTCCAGCTGATTCATTTATTCTTGTGTTTATTCTTGTGTTTCAATAAAGTGGTCTATTTATATTCATAGGGTTTGATACCATATTTGATTCATTTATTCTTGTGTTTCATTTTGCATGTTTTGACTTCCAGAATAAACTAGGTCATTCTTCCTGAATGACTAAGTTATTAAAACCATCCACAGTCAGTCATATGTTGGAAGTAGATATGAATCAAGACTGTCATGGGTTGGCTTGTAGAGGTCTAAGATGTTGGACAAAGCGGTGCTACAACACTCATGAGTGCTCATAAGTTCTGAGTATTGGATTCAACCCACGCTCATTTGAATCACTTCATGGATTTTATCACGAGTGATCATGAGACGATAATATCTTATATTCTTAAAACCTAGAGATATGAGTTGTTACTATGAGTTGGTTATACATTGATTGCACGAAAACGCATTGGTAACTCGATGTTATAAAACGTGCCTTTGTGTATGATTCAACAAGTAGTAGAACAAGCCATATGAGTCGAAGTTTATCCATTCCTTTTACCTTCGGGATAAAAGCTATATCTGTGGGCCCCTTGATGATTTAGCGATGACACATATGAGTGCTTGGCCAAGCCAGGACTGATTTGATTTGTTCAATCAGTCAGTCATCATAAAATCGAAAATCGGGAAACAACAAATGGACATAGAGAATGATTATAATCCATGTCTCAGTACATATGATATCTAGAATGGAGGAATATATGATCCCTTATCTAATGGACAAGTCATTGACAAGGTCAGAGTTCGACAGCAGCTTTAAGAGCTACGATTTCCAGTTAGGTTTTGAAGTCATACTCAATAATAGTTTTAGACTTATCCAAGTGGGAGACTGTTGGATTAATGTCTAAGTCCTTAACTATATTTGGTATATACTTGACCCGACCCGGCATGGTCCATTTGGGTTGCACTTCACCGGCATAATTTATATGGATAGTCTTTTGAGAATAGTATATTTATGATTTATATTAATATATTATAAGTTCTAATATATTAATATGGAATCATATTATTTAATTAGTATTGATCAAGAATTAATTTAGAATTAATTAAATGATCAAAAAGAACTAATTAAATATGGACTCTTATATATATATGGAATGGGCCAAGTTCATTTAGGTTGGGCTAAGCTTTCATGGATGGTCCATGGAGCTTTTTGTTGGATTAATGTCTAAGTCCATAACTATAATTGGTAAGACTTGACCCGACCCGGCATGGTCCATTTGGGTTGCATGGCATCATGCATTTGGATAGACTATAATGAGAGAAATAACACTTAAGGTTGGTTAATATATTATAAGTTCTAATATATTAATAAGGTTATTTAATTAGTATTGTTCAAGAATTAATTTGGAATTAATTAAGTGATCAAAAGGAGACTAATTAAATATATGGGTTGATTGTGTAAATCATTCATTCTTATATATGTGGGCTTGTGATCCAAGATTCCTTATGTTGGACTAAGTCCATGGGGTGACCCATGGATACTCCATGGATACTCCATGGAGCATAAGGAATGGGTAAAGTTATGAGTTACATGGTGTAACCCTAATAGCCACCATATAAAAGAATCACATGGCTCAAGAAATCATGCACTAATGTGTGAATATGAGAGCTAGACGATTTCAAGGAGTGTTCCATTTCTCTCAAGTCATTCCATGTGCATTTGGTGTTGTGTGAACCATTTGAGGTGTCACACTTGGGGCACTAGGCACTCAAGCTTCATGGAGACAAGCTACATCAAACAAAGGTATGTATTCTATCCATTTGATTACCCAAGTATCAAGTATTGTATGCTAGATAGGGTAATACCTTGGAAAGTTCATAATTGCATGTATAATAGAGAAAACATAGATCCAAGGTATTTAGGGTTGCATGTACACTTAGGAGTGTTAGAATGCTCAAAACCCAACAGTGGTATCAGAGCCAGGTTTGTTTTCTTGTTATACTTGCAAAATTAGCTGAAAAATCGAATTTTGGAACCCCTGACAGCATATATTCGACTGTTTTGGCTAGAAATGGACTAGGAACATTACCCTTAGATGTTTTTGGACTTATAAACTTGTTTTTGATGTGGTAATGTTCATGCTAATCCAATTTCAAAGATAATTGTCAATAGATTCATGTTTTGTATTAGTTTAAAAGTTATGCTAATTACTTGAAAAAAAAATTGATGTGAATTATCTTTGTTCATATGAGTTTATTAGATTAATAGAAAAGTTAATTGATTATGTGTTTTCAATCCATTTTAATCTAAGAGTTGATTCTAAAGTGTGTTTTTGTAACTTGTCCTCAAGTTATATGAAAAGTCATATTTAAGTTTCATAAAACTCATAAAAAGTTGGCAATGGTTACAAAAATGAAGAGTCTTGTCCTCATTAAATGGTTTTATGACTCCATAACTTGTCCTCAAGTTATGGAGGTTCAAGAGTCACTTCATTAAATGATAAAATGTGTAACCTTAATTAGTTCCATAAGTTACAAAAATAAAGAAAAGTTACATTCTTTTATTAGTTTAAAGTCTTCCATAACTTGTCCTCAAGTTGTGGAACTTGAAGAGTTTTTTTTTAATTAAAACTACTTTAAACACATAAGTTATGGAATTAATTAGTTTTGAATATTTTCAAAACTTGCCCTCAAGTTTTGGAATTTGTAAAGTTCTCCCCATGAATACTTTAATTCCAAGTTAGCCCTTAGAATTTTAAAAAGTTAAAATTCAACCCTTATACTTTATAGTATTATAAGTTAATAATAAATATATGTATAAGAGCAAGTCAGTCTTACCGTTAGTAGGCCTCATTCACGAAGCCGGTCTATAAGGGGGGTATAAGGTTACTGCCTATAAAATGGCAGTTTAATGGGTGTCCACTCTCACCCACCGCTTCCTTGACTGGTGGAGGGTCGTTAGCCGAACGGGTAGGACAAGGACTATAATTCTCCCTTCATTAAAAGTATTAACGATAAATACTAAGTAACTAAACCTTTTATTAATTCCCAATCTTAGTTACTTAGGAAAATGTGAATAAGGTGCTAATCCATGAAATTACACTTTGCACTTTGTTTAAACCGTTAGTGGAGCGTGTGTGGTTAACCGGCACACTAACCTGGATTTAACAAAGTAGGCAAAGGGTAACTTAATATTTATCATAGTATCGGTGGAGCTCGTGTGGTTAACCGGCACATCGACTGAGGGGTAAATATTAAGGGTACCAAGTATATTTGCATGGTTACTTCACACCTTGTTTTGTGATCCTCGGCATCCCAGTCACAAAACCTGAAGGGCACACTCGAGATTGAAACATGCCATTGAAAAGTTCAATGAATCTCAAAAGATCTAGGAGTTTCAAATCCAAGTAAAAAAACCTAATTAAATTATTTTGTTTTTCATGGTGGAAATTGGTAAATCGTCATTTACCTACCTTCAACTATTTTATAACTCGGATTACGGCATCCCTCTTCCAGTTATAAATAGGTTGTTGGATCCTAGCCTTAATATTTCATATTGGGTGTTATATTAAGGACTTTAGATCAACTATCTTGAATATCTCCCAAAAGATGTCGAGTTCAGACATCTATGATCTTCCCAAATCTCTTGGAACTTTACTTCCTCCACCTCCTCCAATTATTCTCCCTAACCCACAAGTTCAAGGTCACTCAAGCCCTAATGGCAAGCAAGGTCTATGTGTGATCACATCTTAGAGATGAAGTCACATATTGACAAGCTGGGAGAGTTGGGTTTCAAAGTCTTGAGAAAGTTGGATGTTCAAGCACTTTCTAAGTCACATAGTGAGTTCCTTTGGGACTACTATGAAACAGACTATGACATGAACCTTAATGATCATATCTATTTGCTTGGTGCTGCTGAATCAGCAATGATTTGGAACGATAGTAAAGCAAATTTGATTAGAAGATCAACTTCCCAAAAACTTTATGGACAGTGACAATGGTGACACTGGAAATCTAGAAAAAGCATTCTCTTCCCAATGGAAAGGGATTGGCCATAGTCAACCCGGTTGACCAAATGGTAAAGAGAAAGGCTAAGTCTGAGATAGTCCCATTACCAAAGGGTCCATATGTTTATTTTGCCAAAGGAAGGGGCGTTGATTGCAAAGCTCCCAAGTTTACCTAAGGATGTTAAAGTCAATAAGTCTGACTCTACATTAGGTAGAGCCCATTATCTAACTCTGTTAAGTTTCTATTCTAAGATCCTCATTACATGATGTAACTGGGTCACATGTTGATGTTTTAAGAATCAAAGAATAGAGTGAAAGCTTAAAGGAAGTATATGCTGATTCTGATCACGTAGGTGGATTTCGATCGCATCAGAATTTTGAAGCTGTTACTTAGGAGTTATGATATATTGCTTAGGAATAGATAACAACAAGTTTTTCCGTATGCATTTGCACTATAAGGATAAGTTTTTTCCGTAAAGTTTTGAAATAAAATAAAAGTTTTTAATTTTATATTTATTTTAAATATCCTTACAAGTGGCATTTGTGGAAAATGGTGGTTTATATGATTCCATTGATAGCAATATTTGGAAAAAATGGACTTGATTCTTTCGTTTGTGGTAGTGTCATAATTTACCAAATAAGGAAAGATTCTCATTCTCAAGGCTTCAGTTGGATAGAAACTTGTAATCATGCAAGTTGAATAGTATGATGAATGAGAACTTTCAAGCATTGGAAAATTAAGACTTGTTCACATGGATGTGTGAGTCAAGTTAAGGACTAAAGGGATCGAGTACACATTCTTGTGCACTGGTCAAGTCCACCACAAAGCTCGTTAAGACTATTCGTCATGATTTACTAAATTTTAGTAAATATGGTTATACTTACAAGTTTAAGTATAATTCTGAAACATTGGAAAAGTCTCAATGTATGGCAGAACGAATGGGAAGAATCAAATTAGGCAGACAGATAAAAGTTTCTCAAATCTAAAAAGTTGGGAGAGTACTTTAGTATCATGTTTTGTGATCATCTTAATGATTAAAGAACCACATCACAATTGGTCTTCTAAGGACATCTTAGTGCATTCTTATGACTAAGAAGAGGAGTCATGAATTGTTGAAATGGTTAAATCAAGAAGATGAGTCATACTTCGTTTCAAAACAAGTCTTAGAGTCATACTCCAAGACTATAAGTTGAGTGACATATCTTAAAGAAAGGTTTATAACACTTGTCAAATGTAAGAGTAAAAGTGTCCTACTCTTGTACATTTGAAGTTGGTAAGTTGTGATGTTTTGGATTAAACAAAGACCAACTAAGGCCAATTGTGTGAAGTGTTTGTCTTGATAAAGAATCCGCACTATCTCTTGAATATTTGGCAAGATAGTCTTATATGTCAAGAGGACAGTGGGAGTCTTAAAGATCCTAAAAAGAATTTCAAGAACTAATCAAGAATAAAACCTGAGGTTCTTCACTAGCACACGACTTGAGGTTTATAACCTATCATGTTGACATATTCTGTGCCCATTCCAGTTAAAGTTGGCTTTGCATAGGAGTTCTGAAAGTTCTCAATTGGTTGCATAATAACTTGGAAGCAATGGCAGGCCCTGTACTGCCAGGTGGCAAGAAGTTAAGATTGCATAAGTTCAGTCCATATGAGTTTGGATTTGTCATTATCCTTGTCTTGTGACTATGGTTTTGACGATTCACATGGATAAGAACACATACACCATAAAATCTAAGGGTCATAAGGTTTCTCTCCGATTCATGAAAATGATGGTGAGGAAACACTTCCACCAAGTAGATTTGAAGCAGATGACAAAAGGTCTAAACAATTGAGACTATGATTACGGCATCCCTTTTCATAGTTCTGAAATTGTTTAGACACACATGCATGCTATCTAAGGAAAGGTGTATGATTTTGATAAAGTTTTATCAAAGCATCTCGTATCAGAAATCTGAACTTTGGTAAGGAAGTCAATAAAGTATTGATTTCTAGAAGTCCAGCTGATTTCTGAGTACATGTCAAAGCTAGTGGGAGCATAAGTGTTATGCTAATAATCATCATGTTAGTGGGAGCATGATAATTATTGTTAGTGTTGCAAGTTAGCAATGTTAATTATAGAAAACAAAAGTTTCAATTCGTGAGGCTGCAGGGATTGAAAAAGTTGTTTTGCTATAATTAAGGGAGAGGATATACTTCATTTCAGTTCTAAAGACTTAGATTGAGACCTTAATCATCTTTAGTCAAGAATATATATATGAATTTCATGTTGGATTGGTTCAACTTAAGGAAATTCTATATATTGCGTTCTTAAAATTCGATTATGATTACGACATCCCTCTTCATAGTCAAATTTTAAAAACATGGCAAATAAAAATATTGTAGCAAAAGACTGGTCTAGAATCATGTCTTTATGTGAGACATCATGAATCGTGTACCATTTGCTTTGGGTACAGGATCGATTGCATGTGCTATAATATTTGTCATTTCTAAATTTTTCCAAATGCCCAGAGGCATTAAGAAGGGAAAAGGTCTAGAATTGGATTGACTAAAATGATTAAGCAATTGTCGAGGACAATCTGAGGTTTACCAAAGATTGGTTGCTCAGGGACAGTTGGAAGTATAGTGCTAATTTTGGAAGGACCGTATTGACATATTCTGAAAAGAGGCATCTCTTATTCAGAAGTGATAGTCAAAATGAGAATATGGAGTTGTCTCCATAGGTGGAAGTTATCTGTGTAAGATTAGAAAACTTAATGCAGGAAGCATGTCCAAAGCAATGTACTTTGAATATGAGACTTAGTTTCCATGGAGTTGATCTCCATTGGAATACCTTATAATGACTGTTGACAAGTCTTTGTGACTTTGTACATATTCATTACAGGAGGGTCAGTGCATATAAGTTTAAAATCTAAACAGATTTCGATAAATGATAGGAATTTGAAATTCTTACATTTTTCGATAAGGATTTGGGAGTGTGAAATTATAATCATTGAAATTATGTTCAATTGGTTTATTTCACAAAGTAAGGATCATAGACAAACATAGAGTGCATACTTGGTGTATGGCAAAGCTATTGTTTAAGAAAAACATAGTGTACATGCTTGGAGCATGGGACAACTAGTGTTTTTAATTCAAGTATAAAGTTGATAAAACCGAAACAATGAATAATGAGTAATCAGTATGGTGATAAATAAAAGTGTTTATTTATATTCATAGGGTTTGATACCATATTTGATTCATTTATTCTTGTGTTTCACTTTGCATGTTTTGACTTCCAGAATAACTAAGTCGCTCTTCCTGAATGATTAAGTTATTCAAACCATCCACAGTCGGTCATATGTTGGAAGTAGATATGAATCAAGACTTTCATGGGTTGGTTTGTAGATGTCCAAGTTGGTGGAAAAAGTGGTGCTACAACACTCATGAGTGCTCATAAGTTCTGAGTATTGGATTCAACCCACGCTCATTTGAATCACTTCATGGATTTTATCACGAGTGATCATGAGACGATAATATCTTATATTCTTCAAACCTAGAGATATGAGTTGTTACTATGAGTTGGTTATACATTGATTGCACGAAAACGCATTGGTAACTCGATGTTATAAAACGTGCCTTTGTGTATGATTCAACAAGTAGTAGAACAAGCCATATGAGTCGAAGTTTATCCATTCCTTTTACCTTCGGGACAAAAGCGATATTTGTGGGCCCCTCGATGATTTAAAGATGATACATGTGAGTGCTTGGCCAAGCCAGGACTGATTTGATTTGTTCAATCAGTCAGTCATCATGAATCGGAAATCGGGAAACAACAAATGGACAGAGAGAATGATTGATAATCCATGTCTCAGTCCATATGATATCTAGAATGGAGGAATATATGATCCCTTATCTAATGGACAAGTCATTGACAAAGGTCAGAGTTCATCGACAAGGTCAAAGTTCGACAGAAGCTTTTGAGAGCTACGATTGCTGATCGGTTCCTGAAGTCATACGCATTAATAGTTTTAGACTTATCCAAGTGGGAGACTGTTGGATTAATGTCTAAGTCCATAACTATAAAATGGTAAGACTTGACCCGACCCGGCATGGTCCATTTGGGTTGCATGGCATCATGCATGTGGATAGACTATAATGAGAGAAATAACACTTAAGGTTGGTTAATATATTATTAGTTCTAATATATTAATAAGGTTATTTAATTAGTATTGATCAAGAATTAATTTGGAATTAATTAAGTGATCAAAAGGAGACTAATTAAATATATGGGTTGATTGTGTAAATCATTCATTCTTATATATGTGGGCTTGTGATCCAAGATTCCTTATGTTGGACTAAGTCCATGGGGTGACCCATGGATACTCCATGGAGGTTAAAATCCATGGAGCATAAGGAATGGGTAAAGTTATGAGTTACATGGTGTAACCCTAATAGCCACCATATAAAAGAATCCCATGGCTCAAGAAATCGTGCACTAATGTGTGAGTGTGAGGGCTAGACGATTTCAAGGAGTGTTCAAGTTTCTCTCAAGTTATTCCAAGTGTATTTGGTGTTGTGTGAACCATTTGAGGTGTCACACTTGGGGCACTAGGCACTCAAGCTTCATGAAGACATTCTACATCAAAGAGGTATGTATTCTATCTTGTTATATTTATTATTTTGTATGCTAGATTAGGATAATACCTTGGATGTTCATAATTGTATGTATAATAGAGAAAACATAGATCCAAGGTATTTAGGGTTGCATGTACACTTAGGAGTGTTAGAATGCTCATAACCCAACAGATCTCTTCCCACTTCCACATAGGAATGGGTAGCGGCTAAACCTTGCCGAGAGGCCTCTGATGTTCGGCCTTGACCTTCCTGCAGGTCAAACACCACTCCACAAAACATGCGACCTCCCACTTCATGCAGGGCCACCAATAACTCAACCTCAAATCCTTATACATATTTGTGGCCCCCGGATGAATAGAGAACTTGGACTTGTGCGCCTGCTCCAAGATCTTCTGCCTCGCACCTCCTGATGCCGACACCCACACCCGGTCACACTGTGTCAAAAGTCCCCGACTATCTCGAACAAACAAGGGAATCTAACCCCGAATCCGCTCTATCTTCTAGTTCTCTTTCGTCAATCCCTCCACCTGATCCTCTTGATCATATCCAACAAGGGGTAAATCACCGTCATCCTCAAACAGACATCTCCAATCGGAGTACTCGCCGCCTTACGGCTCAAGGCATCGGCCACCACATTGGCCTTCCCTGGGTGGTACAAAATCTCGCAATCGTAATCCTTCAGTACATCCAACCCCCTCCTTTTCCGCATGTTAAGGTTCTGCTGGTCCATCAAGTACTTCAAACTTTTGCGATCAGTAAAGATGGTGCATCGGACTGCATATAATTAATGCCTCCAGATTTTGAGGGCAAACACAACCGCCCCCAATTCCAGGTCATGAGTGGGGGTAGTTCGTCTCATGAGGCTTCAGCTGACTCTAATACACCACCAAATCATCAAAATACACCACCATCAAAACTGCATCAAAACTGCCCCTAATCCCGAGATAGATGCATCACAATACACCACATGCCCCCTCTGCATCAAAACTGCCCCTAATCCCGAGATAGATGCATCACAATACACCACCAAATCATCCAATCCCTCGGGTAGCGCTAAAATCGGGGCCTCACATAATCTCTGTCTCAATGTCTCGAAAGCCAACTGCTGGTCCGGGCCCCACCGAAAGGTCACATTCTTCTTGGTCAAGCGAGTTAAAGGTACGGTGATCTTGGAGAAATCCTGAATAAATCTCCGATAGTACCCCGCTAGACCCAAGAAGCTACGAATCTCAGATGCATTCTTCGGTATTTCCTACCACATCACTGCCTCAATCTTCGCTGGATCAACCAAAATACCCTCTTGGTTGATGATGTGCCCCAAAAACTGTTGGGTTTTGAGCATTCTAACACTCCTATGGTGTACATGCAACCCTATAAACCTTGGATCTATGTTTTCTCTATTATACATGCAAATATTAACTATTCCAAGGTTTCATCCTAACTAGCATATTATGAAGCACCTATACTACAAAGTTCTAGTTAGATGACATACCTTTTGATGTAGCTTGATGTCTTCAAGCTTTAAGAGCTTAGCCCCAATAGTGTGGAAGCCTCAAATGGAATCACAAATCACCAAAACACATTGGAAGAACTTGAGAGAATATATATGCACACTAAAATCGGCCCACTCTTATTTTCACACACTTGTTTCAATTTTGTGAGCCAAGGACCCCTTTATATATTATGGAGGATTAGGGTTACATCCATGTAAACCCTAATACCCATGACCTTTCATTTACATAGGATCCATGGGTTAAAAGTGTTGGGTTTTGAGCATTCTAACACTCCTAAGTGTACATGCAACCCTAAATACCTTGGATCTATGTTTTCTCTATTATACATGCAATTATGAACTTTCCAAGGTATTACCCTATCTAGCATACAATACTTGATACTTGGGTAATCAAATGGATAGAATACATACCTTTGTTTGATGTAGCTTGTCTCCATGAAGCTTGAGTGCCTAGTGCCCCAAGTGTGACACCTCAAATGGTTCACACAACACCAAATGCACATGGAATGACTTGAGAGAAATGGAACACTCCTTGAAATCGTCTAGCCCTCATATTCACACATTAGTGCACGATTTCTTGAGCCATGTGATTCTTTTATATGGTGGCTATTAGGGTTACACCATGTAACTCATAACTTTACCCATTCCTTATGCTCCATGGATTTTAACCTCCATGGAGTATCCATGGGTCACCCCATGGACTTAGTCCAACATAAGGAATCTTGGATCACAAGCCCACATATATAAGAATGAATGATTTACACAATCAACTCATATATTTAATTAGTCTCCTTTTGATCACTTAATTAATTCCAAATTAATTCTTGATCAATACTAATTAAATAACCTTATTAATATATTAGAACTTATAATATATTAACCAACCTTAAGTGTTATTTCTCTCATTATAGTCTATCCAAATGCATGATGCTATGCAACCCAAATGGACCATGCCGGGTCGGGTCAAGTCTTACCAATTATAGTTATGGACTTAGACATTAATCCAACAGTCTCCCAATTGGATAAGTCTAAAACTATTATTGCGTATGACTTCAGGAACCGATCAGCAATCGTAGCTCTCAAAAGCTTTGTCGAACTTTGACCTTGTCGATGAACTCTGACCTTTGTCAATGACTTGTCCATTAGATAAGGGATCATATATTCCTCCATTCTAGATATCATATGGACTGAGACATGGATTATCAATCATTCTCTCTGTCCATTTGTTGTTTCCCGATTTCCGATTCATGATGACTGACTGATTGAACAAATCAAATCAGTCCTGGCTTGGCCAAGCACTCACATGTATCATCTTTAAATCATCGAGGGGCCCACAGATATCGCTTTTGTCCCGAAGGTAAAAGGAATGGATAAACTTCGACTCATATGGCTTGTTCTACTACTTGTTGAATCATACACAAAGGCACGTTTTATAACATCGAGTTACCAATGTGTTTTCGTGCAATCAATGTATAACCAACTCATAGTAACAACTCATATCTCTAGGTTTGAAGAATATAAGATATTATCGTCTCATGATCACTCGTGATAAAATCCATGAAGTGATTCAAATGAGCGTGGGTTGAATCCAATACTCAGAACTTATGAGCACTCATGAGTGTTGTAGCACCACTTTTTCCACCAACTTGGACCTCTACAAACCAACCCATGAAAGTCTTGATTCATATCTACTTCCAACATATGACCGACTGTGGATGGTTTGAATAACTTAATCATTCAGGAAGAGCGACTTAGTTATTCTGGAAGTCAAAACATGCAAAGTGAAACACAAGAATAAATGAATCAAATATGGTATCAAACCCTATGAATATAAATAAACACTTTTATTTATCACCATACTGATTACTCATTATTCATTGTTTCGGTTTTATCAACTTTATACTTGAATTAAAAACACTAGTTGTCCCATGCTCCAAGCATGTACACTATGTTTTTCTTAAACAATAGCTTTGCCATACACCAAGTATGCACTCTATGTTTGTCTATGATCCTTACTTTGTGAAATAAACCAATTGAACATAATTTCAATGATTATAATTTCACACTCCCAAATCCTTATCGAAAAATGTGAGAATTTCAAATTCCTATCATTTATCGAAATCTGTTTAGATTTTAAACTTATATGCACTGACCCTCCTGTAATGAATATGTACAAAGTCACAAAGACTTGTCAACAGTCATTATAAGGTATTCCAATGGAGATCAACTCCATGGAAACTAAGTCTCATATTCAAAGTACATTGCTTTGGACATGCTTCTTGCATTAAGTTTTCTAATCTTACACAGATAACTTCCACCTATGGAGACAACTCCATATTCTCATTTTGACTATCACTTCTGAATAAGAGATGCCTCTTTTCAGAATATGTCAATATGGTCCTTCCAAAATTAGCACTATACTTCCAACTGTCCCTGAGCAACCAATCTTTGGTAAACCTCAGATTGTCCTCGACAATTGCTTAATCATTGTAGTCAATCCAATTCTAGACCTTTTCCCTTCTTAATGCCTCTGGGCATTTGGAAAAATTTAGAAATGACAAATATTATAGCACATGCAATCGATCCTGTACCCAAAGCAAATGGTACACTTGTGTCAATTTTGTGAGCCAAGGACCCCTTTATACATTATGGAGGATTAGGGTTACATCCATGTAAACCCTAATACCCATGACCTTTCATTTACATAGGATCTATGGGTTAAAAGCTCCATGGACCATCCATGAAAGCTTAGCCCAACCTAAATGAACTTGGCCCATTCCATATATATAAGAGTCCATATTTAATTAGTTCTTTTTGATCACTTAATTAATTCTAAATTAATTCTTGATCAATACTAATTAAATAATATGATTCCATATTAATATATTAGAACTTATAATATATTAATATAAATCATAAATATACTATTCTCAAAAGACTATCCATATAAATTGTGCCGGTGAAGTGCAACCCAAATGGACCATGCCGGGTCGGGTCAAGTACATACCAAATATAGTTATGGACTTAGACATTAATCCAACAGTCTCCCACTTGGATAAGTCTAAAACTATTATTGAGTATGACTTCAAAACCTAACTGACAATCGTAGCTCTTAAAGCCGCTGTCGAACTCTGACCTTGTCAATGACTTGTCCATTAGATAAGGGGTCATATATTCCTCCATTCTAGATATCATATGGACTGAGACATGGATTATAATCATTCTCTCTGTCCATTTGTTGTTTCCCGATTTTTGATTTATGACTGACTGACTGATTGAACAAATCAAATCAGTCCTGGCTTGGCCAAGCACTCACATGTGTCATCGCTAAATCATCGAGGGGCCCACATATATTGCTTTTATCCCGAAGGTAAAAGGAATGGATAAACTTCGACTCATATGGCTTGTTCTACTACTTGTTGAATCATACACAAAGGCACGTTTTATAACATCGAGTTACCAATGCGTTTTCGTGCAATCAATGTATAACTAACTCATAGTAACAACTCATATCTCTAGGTTTGAAGAATATAAGATATTATCGTCTCATGATCACTCGTGATAAAATCCATGAAGTGATTCAAATGAGCGCAGGTTGAATCCAATACTCAGAACTTATGAGCACTCATGAGTGTTGTAGCACCACTTTGTCCACCAACTTGGACCTCTACAAACCAACCCATGACAGTCTTGATTCATATCTACTTCCAACATATGACCGACTGTGGATGGTTTGAATAACTTAATCATTCAGGAAGAGCGACTTAGTTATTCTGGAAGTCAAAACATGCAAAGTGAAACACAAGAATAAATGAATCAAATATGGTATCAAACCCTATGAATATAAATAAACACTTTTATTTATCACCATACTTATTACTCATTATTCATTGTTTCGGTTTTATCAACTTTATACTTGAATTTAAAACAATAGTTGTCCCATGCTCCAAGCATGTACACTATGTTTTCTAAACACTAGTCATGCCATACACCAAGTATGCATACTATGTTTGTCTATGATCTTTACTTTGTAAAATAGATCAATTGAACATCACTCCAATGATCCTCTTTTCACAGTCCCAAATCCTTACTGCAAATGCAAGAATTCCAAATTCATGCCATTTACTGAAATCTGTTAGATTCTAAACTTATATGCATTGATCCTCTTAATGATTATGCACGAAGTCAGAAAGACTTGACAACAATCATTACAAAGCATTCCAAAGGAGATCAGCTCCTTGGAAACATCCTTCTTTCATTAAGTTTCCTAATCTTACACAGATTGAATAATTTCAAACTTTGAAACATTTCCATATTCCATTTTGGCTATCACTTCTGAACAAGAGTTGCCTCCTTATAGATTATGTCAATATGGTCCTTCCAGAATTAACATTATACTTCCAACTGTCCTTGAGCAACCAATCTTTGGTAAACCTTAGATTGTCCTCGACAATTGCTTAATCATTTTAGTCATATCCAATTCTAGACCTTTTCCCTTCATAATGCCCCAGGCATTTGGAAAATTTTAGAAAGGATGAATATAGCACATGTAATCGATCCTATATCCGAAGCATATGGGACACGATTCATGATGTCTCACATAAAGACTAAACCAGTCTTTTGCTATAATATTTCCATTTCAATTTGCCATGTTCTCAAAATTCAGATTATGAAAAGGGATGCCGTAATCATAATCAAATTTTAGAAGGCAAATAATGGACCCATATATAGAATTTCCTTATGTTGAGCCATTCCAACATGAAATTCATATATATATATATCCTTGATTAAATACGATTAAAATCTCAATCTAAGCTTTTAGAATTGAAATGAAGTATAATTTCCTCTCCCTTAATTATAGCAAAACAACTTTTTCAACCCCTACAACCTCACGAATTGAAACTTTTGTTTTCTATAATTAACATTGTTAACTTGCAACCTTTGTCATAATTATCATGCTCCCACTAACATGATGATTATTAGCATAACACTTATGCTCCCACTAGCTTTGACATGTACTCAAAAATCAGCTGACTTTCTTACCAAAGTTCAGATTTCTGATACTAGATTGTTTTGATAAAACTTTATCAAAATCATACACCTCTCTTAGATAGCTCACATGTGTGTCTAAACAATTTTAGAACTATGAAAAGGGATGCCGTAATCATAGTCTCAATTGTTTAGACCTTTGCCACTTCTCACAAGTCCATGTTAGTGTGCCGGTAAACCACACACGCTCCACTAACGACTTTGAGAATGCAAGTATCACAATTGCGATCTAGCTAAAATCTACTTAGTGAAAGTGTTTCCTCATCATCATTTTCATGAATCGGAGAGAAACCTTATGACACTTAGATTTAATAGTGTATGTGTTCTTATCCATGTGAATTTGTCAAAACCATAATCACAAGACAAGGTTAGTGACAAATCCAAACTCATATTGATTAAACTTGTGCAATCTTAAATTCTTGCCATTTGGCAGCTCAGGTGCCTGCCATTGCTTCCAAGTAGTTGTGCAACCAATTGAGAACTCTCAGAACTCCTATGCAAAGCCAACTTGAATAGGCACAAAAATTTCAACACGATAGGTTATAAACCTCAAGTCGTGTGCTAGTGAAGGACTTTAGGTTTTATTCTTGATTAAGTCTTGAAACTTTCAAGAGCTTTAAGACTCCCACTATCCTCTTGACATATAAGACTCCCTTGTCAAATATTCAAGAGATAGTGCGGATTCTTTATCAAGACTAACACTTTACACAATTGGCCTAAGTTGGTCTCTGTTTTATCCAAAACATCACAACTTACCAATTTCAAATGTACAAGAGTAGATAACCTTTTACTCTTACATTTGACTAGTGTTAACAAACCCTCTTTAAGATATGTCACTCAAGTTACAATCTTGGAGTATGACTCTAAGAATTGTTTTGGAACGAAGTATGACTCATCTTTTTGATTTAACCATTTCAACAATTCATGACTCCTCTTCTTAGTCATAAGAATGCACTAAGATGACTTTAGAGGACCAATTGTGATATGGTATCTTAATCATTAAGATGATCATAAACATGATACTAAAGTACTCTCCCATCTTTTCAGATTTGAGAAACTTTTATCTTTCTTCCATACTTTGATTCTTCTTATTCGTTCTGTCTCACATTGAAACTTCTCCAATGCTACAGACTTATACTTAAACTTATAAGTATAACCATATTTACTGAACTTAAGTAAATCATGACGAATAGTCTTCTTGATCTTTTGTGGTGGACTTGACCAGTGCACAAGAATGTGTACTCGATCCCTTAGTCCTTTCCTCATTCACATAAGGAATTAGTCTTAATTTTCCAAGCTGAAAGTTCTCATTCATCATACTATACAACTTGCATGATTCCAAGTTTCGGTCCAATTGAACCTTGGGTGATGAGAATCTTTCCTTATTTGGTAATATTAGACACTACCACAACCGAAAGAATCAAATCCATTTTTCCAATATTGCTATTAATGGAATCTTATAAGCAACAACTTTTCACAAATGCCATTGTAAGGATACTTAAAATAAATAAAATCAAAACCTTTTTATTTTAAAACTTTGCGGAAAAACTTATCCTTACAATCCATATGAAAACCTTGTTGTTATCTATTCCTAAGCAATATAAATATCATAACTCTTAAGTAATAGCCCAAAATTCTGATCACCGAACCATGCGATTGAAATCCATCTTCGCGATCAGAATCAGCATGTACTTAATAGAGTTAGACAATGGACTTTACCTGAAGTAGAGCCAAACTTATTGACTTTAACATCCTTAGGTAAATTTGGCAGCTTCGTAACCAATGCCCCTTCCTTTGGCAATAGTTACCTATGGACCCTTGATAATGGGACTATCTCAGACTTCGCCTCTCTCTTTACCATTGGGTCAACCGAGTTGACTATGGCCGATCCCTTTCCATTGGGAAGAGAGAGCTTTACTGGATATCCAATGTCATCATTGTCAATGTCCATAGCGTTTTAGGAAGTTGATCTTAGCAAATAGATAAGATCATTAAGGGTCTTCTCTTAGTCTGTTTCATAGGATTCCCAAAAGAACTCACTATGTGACTTAGAAAGTAGTTGAGCCACCAACTTTCTCAAGACTTTGACACCCAACTCTCCCGGCTTGTCAATATGTGACTACATCTCTAAGATGTGATCACACCTAGACCTTGCCTTGCCAATAGGGCTTGAGTGACCTTAAACTTTTTAGGAACTTGTGGGTTAGGGAGAATAATTGGAGGAGGTGAAAGAAGTATGATATCCATGGGACATCATCTTCATTTAGGAAAGCTTGTTTCAAGAGATTTGGGAAGATCATAAATGTCTAGACCAGACATCTTTTTGGGAGATATTCAAGATAGTTGATTTAAAGTCCTTAATATGACACCCAATATGAAATATTAAGGCTAAGACCCAACAAACTATTTTATAACTTAGAAGAGGGATGCCGTGTTCCAAGCTATAAAATATTTGAAGGTAGGTGAATGACGATTCACCAATTTCCACCATGAAAAACAAAGTAATTTATTAGGTTTTAATTGGATTTGAAAGTCCTAGATCTTTGAGATTCATTGAATTGTTCAAAGGCATGTTTCAATCTCGAGTGTGCCCTTCAGGTTTTGTGACTGGGATGCCAAGGATCACAAAACAAGGTGTGAATAACCATGCAAATATACTTGGTACCCTTAATATTTACCCCTTAATCAGTGTGCCGGTTAACCACACATGCTCCACCGATACTATGATAAATATTAAGTTACCCTTTGCCTACCTTGTTAAGTCCAGGTTAGTGTGCCGGTTAACCACACACGCTCCACTAACGACTTAAGCAAAGTGCAAAGTGTAATTTCATGGGTTAGCACCAAATTCACATTTTCCTAAGTAACTAAGATTGGGTATTAATAAGAGTTTAGTTACTTAGTATTTATCATTAATACTTTTAATGAAAGGAGAATTATAGTCCTTGTCCTACCCGTTCGGCTAACGACCCTCCACCAGTCAAGGAAGCGGTGGGTGAGAGTGGACACCCATTAAACTGCCATTTTATAGGCAGTAACCTTATACCCCCCTTATAGACCGGCTTCGTGAATGAGGCCTACTAACGGTAAGACTGACTTTACTCTTATACATATATATAAATATTATTAACTTATAATATTATAAAGTATAAGGGTTGAATTTTAACTTTTAAAATTCTAAGGGCTAACTTGGAATTAAAGTATTCATAAGTGAAAACTTTTCAAATTCCAAAACTTGAGGGCAAGTTTTGAAACTATTCAAAACTAACTAATTCCATAACTTATGAGTTTAAAGTAGTTTTAATTAAAAAAAAAAAAAAAAAAAAAAAAAAAACTCTTCAAGTTCCATAAGTTGAGGACAAGTTATGGAAGACTTTAAACTAATTAATAAAAAAAATAACTTTTTTTATTGTAACTTATGGAACTAATTAAGGTTACACTTTTTTTTTAATTTAATGAAGAGACTCTTGAACCTCCATAACTTGAGGACAAGTTATGGAGTCATAAAACCATTTAATTAGAACTAGACTCTTCATTTTGTAACCTTTGCCAACTTTTATGAGTTTTATGATTCTTAAATGTCTTTTCATATAACTTGAGGACAAGTTACAAAAACACACTTTGGAATCAACTCTTAGATTAAAATGGATTGAAAACAACTATTTCACACAACTTTTCTATTAATCTAAGAACCTCATAAGAACAAGATAATTCAAATCATCAATTTTCAAGAAATTAGCATGAACATACAAACTAATACAAATCTTGAAATTATGACAATTATCTTAGAAATTGGATTAGCATGAACATTACCACATCAAAAACAAGTTTATAAGTCCAAAAACATCTTAGGGTAATGTTCCTAGTCCAATTCCAGCCAAAACAATCGAATATATGCATCCAACTCGATTTTTCAGCTACTTTTGCAAGTATAACAAGAAAACAAGCCTAGGCTCTGATACCACTGTTGGGTTATGAGCATTCTAACACTCCTAAGTGTACATGCAACCCTAAATACCTTGGATCTATGTTTTCTCTATTATACATACAATTATGAACATCCAAGGTATTATCCTAATCTAGCATACAAAATAATAAATATAACAAGATAGAATACATACCTCTTTGATGTAGAATGTCTTCATGAAGCTTGAGTGTCTAGTGCCCCAAGTGTGACACCTCAAATGGTTCACACAACACCAAATACACTTGGATTAACTTGAGAGAAACTTAAACACTCCTTGAAATCGTCTAGCCCTCACACTCACACATTAGTGCACGATTTCTTGAGCCATGGGATTCTTTTATATGGTGGCTATTAGGGTTACACCATGTAACTCATAACTTTACCCATTCCTTATGCTCCATGGATTTTAACCTCCATGGAGTATCCATGGGTCACCCCATGGACTTAGTCCAACATAAAGAATCTTGGATCACAAGCCCACATATATAAGAATGAATGATTTACACAATCAACCCATATATTTAATTAGTCTCCTTTTGATCACTTAATTAATTCCAAATTAATTCTTGATCAATACTAATTAAATAACCTTATTAATATATTAGAACTTATAATATATTAACCAACCTTAAGTGTTATTTCTCTCATTATAGTCTATCCACATGCATGATGCCATGCAACCCAAATGGACCATGCCGGGTCGGGTCAAGTCTTACCAATTATAGTTATGGACTTAGACATTAATCCAACAAGATCACCATGGACTTCATCACGAAGTTACCGAGGACGACGAGGGGTGTGGATTCCATTTGGGTCATTGTGGACAGGTTGACGAAGAGTGCTCATTTTATTCCGATCTCATAGAGCATCTCTACTGAGAAATTAGCAGATATTTATGTGTGAGAGCTGGTGGACAGGCACGGGGTGCCCGTGTCGGTGGTATCTGACCAAGATGTCCGTTTTACATCCAAGTTTTGGAGGAAGTTCCATGAAGAGTTGGGAACTCAGTTACATTTCAGCATCGCGTACCACCCCCCAGAAAGATGGCCAGGACAACCGGACGATCCAGACGCTCGAGGATATGCTACGGGCATGCATATTAGATTTCAGAGGGAGTTGGGATACGTACCTCCCACTAGCATAATTTTCATATAACAATAGTTATCATGCTAGTATCAACCGACCCCCGTTTGAGATGTTGTATGGTCAGAGGTGTAGGACTCCTGTTTGTTGGGGTGAGGTAGGGCATCGAGTCATGGGGAGCACCGAGGTGGTGCTCAAGACTACCGAGTTGATTCAGCAGGTGTGCGACAGGCAAAGCTATGCTGACCGGCGCCTATCGAATCTCGAGTTTCAGGTAGGGGACTTTGTTTTGCTGAAAGTGTCGCCATGGAAGGGAATTATCAGGTTTTGGAAGAGAGGCTAGTTAGGGCCCCGATTCATTGGCCCATTCAGGATTACTGCCCGGGTTGGCAAGGTGGCCTATCGATTGGATCTACCAGTCGAGCTTAGCCAGATCCACAACACCTTCCACGTGTCTCAGCTTAGGAAGTGTGTCGCTGATGAGGCCGCATTCATTTCTTTGGATGATATTCAGGTTGATGAGAGCATGAATTATGTGGAGAAGCCAATAGCGATTTTAGACCGGAAAACGAAAGCCCTACGGAACAAGGAAGTGAGGCTAGTTAAGGTGCAATGGAAGCACCAAAGAGGCTCCGAATGGACCTGGGAGCTGGAGGATGAGATGAGGAAGTATTATCCGAACCTTTTTCCCTTAGCAGACTTCGAGGACGAAGTTTAGTTCAAGTGGGGGAGATTTGTAACGCTTGGTCCAAGTATTATTTATTTCTCAATATATTAGGGTCTTAGGCTGGAACTCGATGAGTTGGGGAGCTCCAACTCGTTATGTAGAGATTCATTTGGACACGGTTTTAAGGAATCAACTCGACAAGTTGGGGAGCCCCAAATCGACGAGTAGACGCTGGAAAGGAAAACCCTAATTTTCAGGGTTTGCACCCTATTTTAAGGCCTTAAGCCTCATTGTTAGCCTCCCTTATCGCCCCCTTTTTCCATAGAAACCCTAGTTGGTGCTTTTCCTACCATTTTGAGTGTGTGTGAGCTTAAGGAGTGCCTTTTTGGTGTTTATGTGAAGAAGCTTGAAGTGGTTGGTGCATAGCTGAAGGGAGAGGGTGTAGATCCGGTGTTTACTCTGTTGTGGCAACCATTTTAAGGTATAAAGTTGATACCTTGTCCTTTTATTGCTTAGATCTTCTCCTATGATATGGTCATTTCTAGCCTATCTTATGGTCATTCTTAGATTTGAGCATGTCATGAAGCTATGACTTTAGATTTGGACATCTCATGGCCTATTTTGACTTAAAGTTGCCATCTTTATCTAGTCTTGGCCCTCCTTCATGCCCTAAATCCCTTAATATGCTAGGATTGAGTGTTTTAGCCCCCTTAATACCATGCATGGGCGTAAATTCAGCAACTTTACATGGTATCTCAACCCTAGGGGATCATATCTATAGTTTGGAGCTCTAGACTTGCTTAGAAAGTGGCTAAATGAGTTAAGTCTGGGCAAACTCGACGAGTTACCTTTCCAACTCGACAAGTTGGCCTGGGGTTTCCCCGATCTTCTAGACACTATTCGAACTCAACGAGTTGCTGTAATAACTCGGCGAATTGACTATAGTTTTTCCTGGTTTTGCTGAGAACTGAAGGAACTTGACGAGTCAGCAAGTGCACTCGACGAGTTGGGTCAACATGGACTGTTGACCTTGACTGTTGACCTTGACTGTTGACTTTGACTTGGACCATGGTTGACCAAGTTTGACTTTAAGGGTATCTTTGTTAATTCGGGGTTTTGTTGAAGTTTGTTGCAGGGTGGTTATAGGCGGTTGAGTTCGGAGTTGTGAGTTGGGATTAGATTTTTACCGGTTCAACATTTCTTGAGAGGTGAATCTTCTCACCATACCAATGGGTCAAAGGCACCACAGCCGGCCTATTATGTGATATGTGGATTGTTAGTTGGTTATGTGTTATGTTGGTATAACATTTTCATGGAAGACCCCGGGGGGTTCCCGTGGCAGTAGATTAAGACCATGTGGGGGTTCCCATGGTATTTGGTGTAAGACCTTGGAGGGTTTCCATGGCATCCTAGTATGTTTGTATGTTTAGCTTACATGATATTTCTTTGGTTAGCTAAGACCATGTGGGGGGTTCCCATGGCAGATAGTGAAGACCATGTGGGGATTCCCATGGTAGATAGTTAAGGCCATGTGGGGGTTCCCATGGCAGTGGGTTAAGACCACGTTGGGGTTCCAGTGGCACCCGGTGTAAGACCTTGGAGGGTTTCCATGGCATCCTAGTATGTTTGTATGCATGGATTATGTGGTATATGTGGCTGATATAGCTAATATGGTTTATGTAATTATGTGGATGGTGTGGGGTATGCTCTGGGGAACTCACTAAGCATTAGCTTACAGTTTGTTGGTTGTTTCAGGTACTTCAGGGTCTAAGGTGTCACACCCCCAAACCAGAACGGCGGAAATGTTCGGGGGCGGAGGACGTCATGTAAGTATCACAACATATGCAATATAGTAATCAAAGTACAAACAACCATTGCATTAATAAGTATAAGTTTTACATAAGTGTTTAAACATTACGTAATCAAACATCAAAGTAGATACAGTAGAAGACAAGAGTCGCAGTACGGTACTAGGTAGTCTTCTCAAAAGCTTCGGGAGTACCTGTCTACTGGATTCCTGAGAATACAAGTTATTTTGAAAGAGTAGATTAACATTTAAGCTGGTGAGTTCATAAGTATTTTAGTTATATAAAGTATACTCTAAGTTCTTGGAAAAGTTCGCTGGTTCCTCCAGAAAATCCTATATTTCCTGATGTGATAAAATGATAACCTCAATAGTTCCCTCTGCAATTACTTATTTTATACTAGTTATATATAACCTAATACCGAATGGACAATTAAATGGGTGAATCTGCCCTAAGCCCACAACCAAACAAGGAACAGGAAGTAAGGTGGAAGTCACACAATTTCACTGTCAATCGGATATTACTTATATATAACTCTGATGTATAAACTAAGGAATTATAGAATTAGCCACTAAAGGTCCTTTATGTTATACTAGTTTAAAGAGAGTGAATGACTAAGTTCCATCTGATAAGTAGTTTTAAATCCCCATAAAACCGTTCTGATAAGTAGTTTTAAATCCCCATAAAACCGTTCTGATAAGTAGTTTTAAATCCCCATAAAACCGTTTCTGAATAGTAGTTTTAAATCCCCATAAAACCGTTCAGTTTTATTTATGGAAGGAGATTAATACGGTGGTATTTCTTAAAAATAAACTACCGATGAATAACTACCCTAATATTAACCTGGTTAATTAGGGTTTAAAATGTGATAAAGTTGTAACCATGTTGGACTAGAATGAACATGACGACCTACTGGTGTCGAAACTGTATATGTGACATTTGTCACCCCATGGCTGGTCTGCCGGACTGTAGCTAGCAGTCGGGATATGGGATTGTCGGTCCCGTATAGATGTATACACACAATGCCTGCTCTCCCCCAGGAGATTCTGGTTACAAGGATATAACATAGCAAGTACTGCTATGTCCTGAAGACGTACCATCACATTTTAGTTTGAGTAAAGATTGAATTATAACCTTTTCTTGACAAAGTAATTTAGATCTCGTATACTTATCTAGAAAATAGATTTCTCGTTGTTTTCATAAATTATACCTATTATAATTTATACGTTCTATCTGATTAGCATGATCTATCCTGAAAGTACCCCTTTGCTCAGCATGATACAAAGGTAATGATACCGACTGAAGTAACCTTTTATATTTCCATATGTATAATATATATAATTAAGAAGGAAATGGCCTTTGGACAAATAACACCACCTTAAGTCCACATCCAAACAAGGAAAAGGAATTAAGGCAACTCATTAGTCCTAAGCCTTTTAAGTATTATTTATATACTTATAGATATAAGAACATGCTTTTGACAGTTATAAATTTAAAGAGTTATAAACATATTTAAAATAGTTTATCGGTATTTTAAAAAGGGTCTATGTGATTTTGAAAAGAGTATACATGACTTTAAAGATTTTACATGACTTTAAGTCATTTTGGAAGCATTTGGTAATTAAAAGCATAAGGAAATCGTTTATGTGATTGATATCACATTTAATTATTAACACAATTAGCTTGTGTTCAACTTGTATTCCCCCCTAAAAAGCATTTAAAACCATTAAAAAGGTAGATTATAGGGGTATGAACTCACCTGATAAGTGGTGATTTGGGCAACGTTTCGTTTCTATAATTGATCTTTCTAATAGAAACCGCGAGTTTTTGATTAAAAACCGGTCTTTACGCGGGTAGCACTTCGACTGTAAAGAGGTTAGATTCTCGAGAATTTCGGGGCTTCGGGGCTTGCTTCGGGTTTTAGATATGATACTGGGGCTTCAGGGGGTTGTAAGGAGGTTTACGGGGGTGAAATATGTGAAAAAGGGTGAAAAATGGTGTAAAAATGAGTTAAGAACTGGGAGATCTCGCAGCCTATTTATAGGCCGAAGTTCGGACCGAGGGGGAGGAGTCAGCAGCGACGTGGCAGCGAGGGAAGAAGGGCGCGTGGCTCGGCTCGCAAGCGGACACGGGTTCGAGCTCGGAGGCGCCACCGTGCGAAGAGCGTGTCGGATCAGGAGATGCCGAGCCCTTGGTCGAATCAGAAGCGGACACGAGGAGACACGCGGCAGCCTCGCATGCGAGGGGACGTGGCCGAACCCCAGCCATGCTATTTTTCCTGGTTTTCAAGATTTTTTGATTTTTGTGCCCAAAACTTGCAAAATTCATAACTTTCGCACACGAGCTCCATTTTCGACGTTCTTTATATGCACACGTAGGTAAAATTATACTCTACGACTTTCGTTTTGACTTCGTTGGCTAATTTTGATTTTATTTTTAATATTATTATTTTTAACAGACCGGGACAGGAAAATCCGTTAAAAAATCATAACTTCTTTATCCGACGTCCGTTTTTGTCTGTCTTTTTACCGTTGTACTACTATTGAAGAGACCTTCAATTCTCTTTAAGGTTGTGTTGGCTAAAAATCACTCGATCTTTATGTCGAGTTTTTAGCTGTATACTGCTATACTGAAACTTAGAAAAATCATAACTTCCTCATACGAAGTCAGATTTTGACGTTCTTTTTATGAAAGTTCTCGGTTTAACATAATCTAAAACTTTAATTTAGATTGTTATGGCTAAAAAGCCTTTTATTGAAAATTCACTTTTTACACTGAACAGTGTTTTGCCGGTTTTGTCGCGGATCTTCGATTGGTCATAACTTCTTCGTTATAACTCGGATTTCAGTGTTCTTTATATTTTTGGAAACCATGTTACAAACTCTACCAATTTGTTCATCCCAATTAAGATTATTGAACAATTTATTTTTAACCTAAATTTGACTGGTGTTACATAAGGGCAAGAGCCCGGCGTGATGGCGCGACATGCACTCTCTAGCGTTTCATTTGGGACACTTTGATTTTATGAATAATTTATCGGTTGTTATGGATTTTGAAAACAAATGTGTTTGGAATTTTATATCTTTTGGAAATGTTTTGGTTACTTAAAAATGAAAAATTTTATTGAAAATTTGGGCTGTTACAGATCCAATCACCTCTCATGGATCCATTATGTAAATCTCATGATCAAAATAGAAGTTTCTTATTACTCAATCTCATTGTATCTATATCTTTCTTTATATCTCTATCATAACTCATCTAATCTCTTTCTTTAGATCATCTCGATTATGTTATCTCAACTCAAGAGTGGTGTTATCACTTCTACTCACACACTTATACTTTATCTCATCTCTTGCTCTCTCATTTCTCTTTTAATTTCATCATTTTAATCTAATCATCTCCTATCTCAATCCAAAGTTCTCATTATAATATCTCATGTTATCTTTATTTAGGAGTTATATCATTATCTTAATTCATACTCTCTTATTGAATACACTCTTGGGATTTATTTTCTTAATACTACTTAATTTATATCTATATGTACTCTAACTCATTTTAACAAGTACCCCGTCGTGATAAACTTCTCGTCATTTTATGACCTATCATCATAAATAATCAGATAGCAATCTACTTTCAATCCACATCATGAAATACTCCCATCGCATTGCGGCTACTCTAAGTACATTCCCTATATCTACTCACTCTTGTAACCACGTTTCCGTTTGATTCCAATCATGTCATAGAAATCTAGTATCGTCGTGATCTCTTTCTCCTCCATTTCGTGGTCTTATATTTGCCACATCATGGTCTTACTCTCGTCACGTCATGGGCTAACTATTGTCACGTCCTGATATTTCACTTGCCACATTATGGTCTTACACTTTCCACGTCGTGGTCTTCATAAATCATCTATATCAGTCTACTTAATGATCATGTCGTGATCACACTATGTTCACAATGTGATTAGCGAGTACATTTCTTGAGTACATTGCTATTTCTTGATCTAGCTACAACGCGTATCTCCAGTCACTACGCCATGCATCTAAAGTCGCCACACCTCATATTTCGTTGTGAATCTTGCAATCATAAACCACAATCTCTCTCCTCAATACTTTGTGACATTATTTATAGGGAAATAATATATAATATATATTTATCTATTTAGTTATCTCAAAATTCCCAAGATATATATTTATTTATCTAACTCATGCTCATCAGATCAGGTTTAATTATCATTTCTAACTATCAATTAATTTATCTAACTCATAATTATCAGATCAAATCACTTATCATCCATACGCGTTGGTTTAATATTAGGAATCTACTAAAATAACCTAATTCACTTAAACCACGACTCTGATACCAACTTGTAACACCTAGGTATTCATAGAAAGTACACCCAAAAATTTTATTTATCATTTAAAAATTAACAACTTAATTTTGGTGAACACTGGCGAACTGGCATACAAGAAGTTATCACCAGGATCGTACTAGCCTCAAGTACATGATCGAGTTGGGTGTCACAATAATGTACCTGCAAAATAATTCATCATAACAACGTAAGCCTCACGACTTAGTGAATAACAACTACCATAATAAAATCATATAAATCAAATATATAGAAATCAAGTAATCATCACTAATGTGTAACAAATAAATTACGACAATTAATGGTATTGTCATGTTCTTTCATCAACTCTAATAATAATCTGTTTCTTTATAATGGTTTATTACTCAACAATGATTTCTCTCTCTCTCTCTCTCTCTATCTCTCTTTCTCTTTCTCTCTCTTTCTCTCTCTCTCTCTCTCTCTCTCTCTCTCTCTCTCTATATATATATATATATATATATATATATATATATATATATATATATATATATATATATATATATATATATATATATATATATATGTGTGTGTGTGTGTGTGTGTGTGTGTGTGAGTGTGTGTGATCGATCTTAATAATAATATATCTTTCTTTATCTGTCTCTATCATGATCAATCTCTCAATTCTCACTCACGATTAATCTTTGAATCATAATCTATCTCAATCATGATCAGTCTCTTTATCAGTCTCTTTCTCTATCATAATTTATCTCTCTCAATGTTAATCAATCTATATTTATCAATATATATTTCTCTATATGGGAAGCACTCCCTCTCTCTTTATCCAGATCTATCTCACTGAATCATAATCAATCTCACTGAAATGATTTATCTCGCTTTCTCTCTTTTTCGATCTCTCAATCATAATTTACCCCGATAAAATTTATCTCTCAATAAAATCAATTTCTTAATAATAATAAAATGCTCATATCTCAATATAATTCATATATTATAAAAAACACTTTAAAACAAGATTTGTAAGTACCACTTTCATAAATCAGAGCTTAATTGACAAACATTGCATCACTGACTCAGATGGACACACTAAATGTAAATCTCATTTGTCTACTTTTGATGCAACTCAACAACCTCCAAATCGTGAATATGTGTTGCCTACAACTAACATTTTGCTAAAATTTCCCATTTCAAACATTAAATTTCACCCAGTGAATGAAATTCTTATTGAATTTCCTCAATGCACTGTTAGTGGCCTTGACACTGATTGTCTTTCAAAAACCTCTCACTGATGTATCTTTTAACTCATCAGCGGGTAATGATAATGTTCCTTCACATTGCAATATCAACAAGATATTTGGTTCCAGAACAAAAGAAAGGATTTTCAAATTAAATGAACATGATTCCACTCAATGGAAGCCAAATTTTAAAAGAAATCAAAATTCAAGTTTTAAAAGGAAAACTTATGGAATTAGGGTATGTTATTGGTGTAGAGACACTTCACACAAAATCAGTGAGTGTACCTTTGAAGGAAACTCTAAACGTGATGATCACATCATAACACGAAATAAAAATGGATAAAAAACGAAAATTCCCAAAATTTTCTACCCGATGAACGCTATAATATTTTCTCTCTTAAAAGACCCATTGAAAAATGGGTCGATGTGTATTATCTTTGTGTTTAGCACTCCTCGTTTAGGAGCATATCTCGTACTTAGATAGTGGATGCTCAAAGCATATGACAATATTCAAGTCTCTCCTGGATGATTATGTAAAAAAACGATGGCCCTACAGTAACATATGCAGACAACAACAAAGGAGCAACCAAAGGTTATGGTACAATCAAGTGAAAATCCGTCGAGTTCAAGATCATGTCTTATGTCAAAGGTCTTCAACATAATCTCATCTTAATCAACCAATTGTGTGACGCTGTCTACGAAGTACATTTCAACAAAAACAAAGGCAAGGTGATTGATCAAAAGAATATCACATTTCTATGTGCAAATAAAAAAATGGCATCTATGTCCTGGATATGTTTTATGCTGGTAACTCTCTTAGGCGCCGATTCTTCTCTCATTCACTATCTTATTTAAATTGGTTTTGGCACAAGAGACTCTCTCATTTAAACTTCAAGAACATTTCCAATATCTCTGGAAAACAGCTTGTGAGAGGGATGCCTAAGATGAAGTTCAAAAGGATAAGTTGTGTTTAGTATGTGGAAAAGGGAAGCAGACAAAATCTTCATTCAAGCCCAAATCTTTCTTTTCATTCATTGAAACTTTTGTTTTCTTAATATGGATTTGTTTGGTCCTGTTCCTATAAAATATAGATCTGGGAAGAAGTTCACTGTAACGCTCAGGTTCAAATCGCTTCATTATTCGGCACCGTGACCCGATCATCAGTTATCATAAGGCTTAGGGCCTTGGGATGAAAGGATTTCGCCCTTTTTGGATGTGGGTGTTATAGTCTAAGTGATTCAAGTGTTCGTTTATGTTTCGGAGCCCAAGGGTTTAATCGTAATTTGATAACTCAATCCTTTATGAATTTTGGGTTTTTGTTCAGAAAGTTCTTAGGCGAAGGTGAGTTGATAGAAGTATAGGGCTTCTCGTCACCTTTCCGTGGATATAAAATTCGATGGAAATGGATTTAGGATCAAGGAGATATGGCCAATTAAAGATCACAAGACTTGGAGCTTGGTCGAGTATGCAGGGCGTACTCACCAAGTACGCGGGACGTAATGGTTTAAATGGCCGTGGGTGGTCTTTGAGTATGTCGAGCGTACTAAGGGGTAAACGGGGCGTACTCCCTTCAGCACCAAACCCTCATTTTAGGGTTTTACTCCTATTTAAGCATCTTATCTTCTTAAGTCTTGACCCTTATCAGCCTTCAAGCCTCCTAAACCCTAATATTCGACCCTTAGCCACCATCTTGGAGTTCTCAATATTTTGTATGTGATATTGGAGTGTTCTTGAGAATTTGAAGAGGTTGAAGATTGTTGAAGGATCATCTTTTGGAGTGGGGATTGTAGATCCAGAAGTTTCTCATCCTTTACCATCTATTGAAGGTAAAAAGCTCTCATCTTGGCATCTCTTTGGTTAGATCTTGTTTGGGGTGGTTTTTGGTCCCTTTGGTTTGTATTTATGAGTTTGAGCTTGCCCCAAGAGTTTGGACACTAGATCTAGACGTTTTAGGTGTCCCAAATGTGTAAAAATGTGATCTTAATTATTGATATCAACTCATGCATGTGGTTTAGCCTTTCTGATGAAGTTGGAAAGTAAGAACTTAGATTTGGGACCCATTGAGCCATGAAAAAGCTCAAAGTTAACAACTTTATGGATTAAGGCGTTGTAACACCCATAAAAATCAAGTCAAATTTAAACTTTTTAAAACATTTAGAAGCCAACAGTTATTACAAATTTGTTTTCAAAATAGTTCTATATCAGAGTATCACAGAAACATAGTCATAAAATGTGAGGAGCTGTATGATCGCGCATTTGCCTTCCCGCGATCATCTGAGGTACCTGAAACCAAAACTGAAATTGTAATCCCGAAGCTTAGTGAGTTCCCACAATATACTGATACATAACAAACACCACACATAATAACATGTAATCGGTCCACAACTCTACAGACTGGATTACCCCCTGGGCCCACAGTGTGAGTCTGGCTTGCCTTCCGGGCCCACAACTCACATCTGGCTTGCCTCCGAGCTCACAACATAAGTTCGGTTTGCTTTCGAGCCCACAACTTATGACTAGCTTGCCCCCTTCAGTCCTACAACCAAAACATAAATGATTTGCCCTCAGTACGATTCTGGCATACCACTTGGTCCTCAGCTCGTATCTGGTATGCTAATGAGTCCTCAGTATGAGTCTGGTATACCTTCCCGGCCCTCAGCTCATATATGGCATACTCCATGGTTTGTTGGTCACTGCACGAGATAGTGAAACCTCAACCCTAACCACATAACATGTCTACATATAAAACTAATTGCACATACAGATAATCAAACAGTAACACAGGTAGTCCTACAGATCTACCTAACTGGCATAGCAAACTAGCATGCATAATCATCTCATACTCAACACGTAATCAACTACTGGGATATCAAATCCAATGGGTTGGCCTTGGTGCCTTAGACCCCTTAGTATAGTGAGGATAACTCACCTCGCAATGTCGAACTCAACTGACGAATCGAACTCCCGAATCGCTGTCTCACCAAAATCCCGAACTATCCAAATAACGAATATTAAGTCAATAAATGGGAATATCAATCTTGACCAAGAGTCCAACAACTAATCATAGTCCATTTTGCCTTTCCTCTAATTTGGACCAACGCCCAATACCAAATCCATGATCTCAAAATCCCATATATCCATAGCCCATTAATGGCCCAAATTTCCCAATTTGGGCCTAACTTCCTAATTGGGCCTTATTATAGGATCCCTTATCAAAACCAGCCCAAACTCAATTATTCAGACGTCCCAACAAGGCCCAAGTCCAATTAGTCCAAAGGCAGCCCAATTCCCAAAGCCCAATTGTCAAAAGCCCAACAGAGGACGTACGTGAGGCGTACTCCTCTAGTATGCTGGGCGTACTCTGCCTGACGTTGATCACCATCGGGGTGGTTGACCAAGTACGCTAGGCATACAGAATTTACGCGGGGCGTACACAGGGTTTTGCCAAAACCCTAATAACTGCTTAATGGCTTAAGCAATTAAGCCCATATTTCAGATCCATCGACCAAAAGTGCCTTAGAACCATAAAGTCTCAAACATTAAGACTTTGGACATCCAGAAAGCTATTAATACATGGTCTTAATCCATTAAGACCTTTCTGCTACATGCATGGGACATTTTAGGCCATTGGGACCTCATTTTTATCACTTAGGACCCTCTATAAGGTCTGAAAGGACAGCTCATCTCGTCCAAATCATATCATGCACCAACTTCGGACTTTTGGGACAAGGAATGGATCCATAAAGCTAGAATGGCTAGATCTATATCATACAAGCATAAATTTTGAAGCTTTTTACCTTCTGGAGCTTCTAGGGCACAATACAACTTCAGATCTACAAGCTTGCCTTCCTTCTCCAACTATTTGATGAAATATCTTCACCTTCAAGAGCTCAAAATACACACCAACTCACACTCACACACAAAACTAGGGTTTAGGACGTTTTCTGGGATATAGAGGCTAAGAATGATGAGAGAAAACAAGCCATAAGGATGTTTATATAGCCCCCAACCCTAAATGTTAGGGTTTCCTTCTGTCATGAGTACGTCCAGCGTACACAAGTGTACACCCAGCATACTGGGGCACGCCTAGTACGCTCAGCGTACCCTTATTTACGCGCAGCGTACTCCTCCTGATCCCAAAATTGCAATTTAGCCCTTAGGCTTCTCATGGGTTCACCCTTCCATCCCCAGGGACTATAAATGACAAAACTTGGGATGTTACAACTCTTCCCCACTTAACCTAGGCTTCGTCCTCGAAGCCTGCTGCGACGATCAATTCAGGATAACGCTCCCGCATCTTGGACTCCGCCCCCAAGTCTACTCGGATCCTTTCCGATACTTCCACTGGTCTCCCTACATAGTTCAAGTGCTCTCCGACCTGACCGTCACCCAACGATACAACCGCCTACTCATCCAATATGCGCATTTGCAACTGCCAAATGTGAAAAGTGTCGCGAATCTGATTGAACTTCTTTGGAAGGTCTAACCTATACGCCCCCTCACCAAACCTGACAATAATCCTGATGATCTGAAGTATCAGAAACCCAACTCTCCTTCTTCCTGAAGTGAACCCTTTTTGTGCTGACAGGATAATGCGTCCTTCAGCTCCCGAAATAACATATGTAATCAATTTCCTAATAAGCACGAATACTCATGCCTGGCCCAATCAGCCTCGGGCTGGAATACCAGACATGTCTATGATGGGTCCAGTCATCCCTAGGATGGAATACCCTCGTATCACGCACATGTTTGGCCCAATCAACCCTCGGGTTGGAATACCAAACACGTCAGATCCAATCAATCATAGGGTCCGGTCATCCTCATGATTGAATACCCTAGATTGGAATACCTCCATATACATAAATCGAGTCTACACATAACTTGAGATCCAAGGATCTATCCTTGCGTCTCATCCAAAATCCTCTGATTCGTCACAACCGAGTACAACTCACCTGAATCTCAACAATACATCCATTCTGAACGCGCTCCAACAAGAGACATAACCAACACAATCTCTATACCCACAACCTATGACTGGAATACCCTTACATGGTCCTCAGCATAGGTCTGGATTGTTTCTGAGCCCACAACATGAGTCTGGTATGCCCTCTCCGGCCCTCAGCTTATGACTGGAATGCTCCCGATAACCTATCGACACTGCTGTCGTCACTTCAGTTGCCCAATACTCCATCCTGGAGATACTCACCTCGTCCATTGCCCAAGAAGGCCTAATCAATGTCCTTCACAACATCTACAAGTGCCACAGTACTGAAACCTCACCATACACTATCCACTTATAGAACAAGTTGCTATCCTAAGAGTTTTCAGACTCTCCTACATAACCACCGACAATCCCTAAGGGCATTCCATAATCAGCGAGCATAAATAACATATAGTTCTACGGGTTGTTGTCACTAAGCAACATGCTCAATACCTGACATAATCTAACAAAATACATACAGAGTCTTCAGTATGACTGGACCGCCTCACCAGGCCTTCAACCTATCTGGAAAACTCTCCGAACCTTCAGCATGTCTGGACTGCCCCTCCGGGCCTTCAGCCTGCTTGGGCTGTTCTCCGGGCCTTCGGCCTAACTGGTTTGCCCCAATGGGCCTGCAGTCTATCCGGACCGCCCTAAGTCGGTTGAGCATAACCCTGGACCAATCCTGGTGCCCTCTCCCATATAGTTAGTTCTCCCCCACTTGGGGTTTCGAACTCCTAATCCAATCCGCAGAATATAATCCTGACCTAACTCTAGACCTCATGTTGATCGCCTACCCTCTCGGGAAAACGTGGTCTGATTCCTGACCTGTGTATCTCCACCTACACTAAATAACCCGCACACTCGTGCTGAATGTACTGTCGAGCCCTGGGAGCTAAACAAAACCCTCAATCTATCATTCCAAAGACCCTCAGAGTCGAGCACACACTCGACCGAACGCCCGAACTGAACTCTATTCATGACTAGAACCCCAACTCGGTTCCCGAAATTCTGCTATCAAGCACCAAGAAGATGCGTTTCTCATGCTGGGGAGTTTTACCGAACCCCCAATCAACACAACCCCCAAACCAAACAGCCACTTGGGCCGCCTTCCTCCCTGACGGGAATGCGAAACTTATCCCAGTTTCAAAATCGCTCCTGCTTCTGCATTCTGGGACAATTCTCCCCCGCTTAGATTCGACTAGGTCTTCACAATACATGAAAATTGGAGAATTCCTAATTCTTCTCACTTTCCAACGATCGATTCGATGACAACCAACTCTTTCCAACTAGTGCTCCATTACCAGCCAATCCCAAGTGATCACACACTTCTAAGAACTAGTTGAACACTTCCTGAATCCCAGTGAAGCCGACAGTCCCTAATAGTTGAATGATCCCACACTCAAATCTTGAAGACCTAAAGATAGGTGCTCCAACTAATATCTCAGCAACGAGCTACTTCCCTTGGCGCTCTCATCCGCCCCTCAATAACGGTTACTAAAACCACTGAATCCTGACAATGCTGAATAACCATCCTGTGGAACCCTTTCTGTAGACCTCCCACATAATACCCCTCTCCCCAAGGTGCTCCAAGTAAATCTCCCGCTTTCGGGCTCTAGAAATCATATCATTCAGGGTCTCACACCCTGACTCACTCACCAGCTCAGTCGTCCACAGCTGAACTACAGTAGCTGGAGCAACCTCTGCCCCATACCAGGCAACAAACTATTCCTAAGACATAGTCTCCAATCCCAAACGTGCAATAAATCGCACAGTCAATCCTTACCGCCCGATAAAAGAGATCCAGGGAGAATCGGATCTTAGCTCCTAGGGGTAGGGACAGTAATCGCGTATGCCTCACAAGATACTCACGCCACATCAAATCACCAGCGCTTACCAGTGCTGAAGCACTGTTGACAACCCTTGCGACCAACGGACCCCGGGCTAGAAATACCACCTGACCGTGGGTCGCAAGCCTGTTCACTCCTGTGAACATGGAAGAACTGAAAGGGTACCACCCTCTCCATAGATGATAAAATTCCAATCCATCAATCAACCATCTACTTCCCATCCTCTAATGAAACCCTGAACTCTAACTACCTACAATCCTTTGATAATAAAATTCTCCTGACACATCCAATGACCTAACGACTCATGAAGCTCCGCAACACATAGATCAGACAAAACATGCAACTAACCCGAAATTACTGCTTATCCACACTCAACAATATTCCAAGACGAAATAATCACCGATCAAAGACGATTTGACCGTAATATTATTACAGAATGGATCTGAGTTGGAGATATGTCTTTGGAGGATCCTGGAGTTGGTAATTTGATACTTGTGATTTTGATACTTGTGAACCGTAATATTATTACAGAATGGGGGTTTCCGATTACATACCAGAGGCTTCTTGCGGATCGACTTTAACCTCCTGAGGAACGATCACCGATGGAATCCGAATTCCTTCCGTCCTCAGCGTAGGACAGCTGGACCTGAAATGATCTGGCTGGTGACATTGAAAGCATATCTGATCCTTCTTGGAATCCCGTTATCCATGCCCTCTCTCCCCGCACTTGTAGCACCTGAATTTGTGACAAGCAAATCCGTGGGTCCCCCCCCACACTTTCCACACACCTCCTGACCCTCTTGACTTCCAGTACCCAGGTTATCAGCCTCAAACTCTTCTTCCTCTGTTGGAAAGTCCCTCCTCCTCTTCCCTAGTTGTGACCCCACCACTGACACTCCCCCAGTAGTCATCCTGATAGCAACATCTCTCACAGAGTGCAAGGCTGCAACTTGCTCCTCGAACTTGGCGATCACCCTGGCGGTGACCCGGTCCACAACACCGAACAATTCTTCTCACAAAATCTGAGAAACCTCCACGTAAATCATCTCCCGTATCCGATCAACGGACAATACCGGCCTATCCTGGCCACTCGCTCCCAATCCTGATCGGGATCCCGCCTCAATCCGTTTTGCCATCACCATACTGAACATATACCAGGAAGATATCAGATAATCTGCATAAACGACGGGGAACCTACTCCCAACCAAACCTTAGGGGTTGTGACTTCCTTGCTACGCGTATGGGTCCTGTGCTTTCAGTAGTACAGGCCCATACTACCATCCACACCTACCCATATTTTTATCAAGTATCACCACAACACCCTAACAATATACATAAACATAGCGAGCGCTCAATCCTCACTCCTAGAGGAATGCTAAATATCTCATAACTGGCCTCCCGACCTCTCACAACCCACCCATCCACCAACTGCCACACGACACTCCATTGGTGACAGTTAACTATTGCATGAATACAAACACATGTCGCACGACTTAAACAATCTTAGACTAAAAGATTTAATCCTACAACGGTTGGACTCAGACAAGAGCTGCGCAGCAGGACCAAATCCCTTACCCTAACACCATTTAACCCATGTAGCATGTGACTTAGAGTATTCACCCAATAGTTAGTTCACATGCAAAAGAGTCATAAACAATCAATGAGGTACTCTACATAAGATAAGGCATCAAAGATCAGGCAATTCTATCATACGATTCCTGAGGATCCCTATCTTAGTACTAGCATGATGTTCTAACATATCACATAATCGAATAATTGCATGGTATTTTGGGGTCTACTTGTAACACCGTAAATTTCAAACCAAATTTTTCATTTTAAAACACAATAAACCACACGTCACATTTTCTCAAAATCACAAGTATCAAATTATCAACATGTTTCAAAATTGTTCACAATCGTAAATCACAAGTATCAAATTACCAACCCCAGGATCCTCCAAAGACATATCTCCAACTCAAATGTGTGTACAATCAAGCCGGTGCCTTCCCGCGATCCTGATAAGAACCTGAAACACATAACACATAACACGGTAAGCACGAAGCTTAGTGAGTTCCCCAAAATACCATACATATCCTATTAGCCTCTCATGGCTATAACTCAGATAAGACCCTCCGGTCAATGTGTCTCAGTGGGACCCTCCGTTCCCACAACTTGGGTGGACCCTCCGGTCCTAACTCAATAAAGCTCAGCATAACACACAACATAAATCACAAAGAAATAATGCAGGATATCACAATACTCAATATAAGCACATAAGACCCTCCAGTTACACAAATCACCACTCAAGGTATGTATAGTGAGAAGACTCACCTCGCAAGTAGGTGAGCAGGTAACCTTGCGCTCGGATCTCGAACTAGCCTCCGTGTAACACAAAGGATGAATATCTCTAATTAATACTCTTTTCACGACTCAAGTAACCGAAGGATACTCTTTCACTCTCTAACTCTTTGAAGTGGATAAAAGACCATTTTACCCCTCCATGGTCTCTATTACTCATGTTGACCAAAACCCCAAAGTCAATAGAAGTCAACTCGAGTCAACAGTCCATGTTTGACCCGACTCGTCGAGTGCACTCCAGCGACTCGTCGAGTCCCTTCGTATCCTCAGAAGTCTCAAAAGTCCAGCTCAACTCGTCGAGTTTACCCCCAACTCGCCGAGTTATCGTACAATCAATCCATCGGGACAAACCCTCGCCGACTCGGCGAGTCAGTTCATGGACTCGGCGAGTCCCTTTGATCTGATTTCTCATTCAGACGATTTAAGGCAGATCTATCACTCCAACCACTAGATCTACTATTCTAAGGCTCGAATAGCACGTAAAGCTGCAAGCTTTACGTTCATGCATGGAATATAAGGCTCATAATTCCAAAACATGCTCCAATAAGGGCTAGATGTACAAGAGCTTGCTTCCAACTCAATAAAGCTCGGGTTTCTGGACTCACAAGGCCACTCATAGTCCAGATCTGAGGTCCCAACCTCAAACCATACACAAATCACTCCATGACACAAGATAAATGGAAGAAAGCCCTAAAAGTTCCCTTAAAACAAGATCTCATAAGGAAATGATCAAGATAGCATCTTTTTACCTCAAACTGAAGCAGAACTCTGAAGAATATCTGGATCCAAAGCCTTCTCTTGATCCAAGCCAAGATGCTCTCCAAATCCCCTCTCAAAATTGCACAAGAACACCCAAATTAGCCAATCTCTCTCTCTCACAATGGATGGAATTGATCTAGGGTTTCCCACAGGGCTCTCTGGAGATAAGGGAGGCGGAAATAAGGGCTTAAGGCCATTTAAATAGGGCACATGTCCGGAAAATTAGGGTTTCTCTGCCCAGCGCCTACTCGGCGAGTCCCTCCACTGACTCGTCGAGTCCACTCATTAAATCCACGCGGCAATCTTGACTCGACTCGGCGAGTTGGACCCTTAACTCGTCGAGTCTCTTCTTCAACCTCAAGGTTAACATATACAATAATATCCCTGAAAATCCGGATGTTACAATTCTCCTCCACTTGAATTAGATTTCGCCCTCGAAATCGCTTCTCAACGCCACATAGGTTGAACCCAACAACCCGAAAAGTACCACCGAAGTATCTCATGCCACACAACTAAATTCCTCCATAGACACCTGAAACCAACAGGAACTCCCAAACCCGGAAGAGGACATACCCATCCGCCGCTACGCTACCCGTTCTGACTCTCCAGAATCTGGGAACTCTAGTGTCCTGCCACACAGCCAGACTACCCTCTCAAGATATCGCCACGTTATTCGCTCCTCGAATAAAAAACTCCAATAACTCACTGCCCCTCTGATTCTCTAGTTAGGGCCGATAAAAACAAGTTCATGCCCAAAACTGGCTACCGATCACTCATCCCAGACATGATAAACAATCCAGATCATATACTAAGGGATGAAAAGATCACATCACACCAGGGACCCATCCACTGTACTACAATCAAAACCCATCTGAACAATGAACCCTCAATACTCTGACCTCAGGCACGGAAAATGATCATGCTTGTTCAGAAGCGTCCTCCGACGTCTAACAAACATAAATCTCGGCTCCCTTCTCAACATCCCTTTCAAGACTGAGCACCAGGTCGTCTCCCGACCCAGCGTTTAAACCTCCAAAGGTTACCCATTGCGTGTCCCAAAACATCTCATTGACTTTCTTCTCACAACAACTATCTCGGCCCAGTGTGACATACAAGTCACGAATTTCTCTTTACCTCAAGCAAATACGGAAGTTGTTTCACCCTCGATCTCTGTCGTCTACTATTCATTAGATCCATGCACCTCGCGGTACCTCCCGCACCAACGAACTGAACCCACTCAGGTCTAAAACTTTGGATGACAAACAATACTCCTCAAAATGGGACCCCTCTCAGAATCTGGAGTCTCATTTTGCCAACTAGATGTACCACTAACGTCAAACTCAAACTCAAGAGTCTGGTCCGACCCAGAATTGGGACCACTAAATCCCAATCAATCACTCAACTCCTGACTCATAACCTGCAACCCACGCGTATACTACTTCTCTAATTTCCTTTGGTTGTAATAACCACAACTCAATTCAGAATATAACGATTCCCGACAAATATGGAGACCCCAGTCTCGCCCCTGGTTCGACCTCCAGGGTTCCTAAAACTCAAAGAATAAGGCTACCCAAGCCTAAAACTTTCTGCGTCATGCTCTGACTAGCGAAATATACGGTTCCCCGTAGTATCATAACATTCCCTCTCACTATCCCGTGAAGACTACGGCTCCCCGCAGGCCTATGACACTTTCTCACTGACTCGTGAATACTACGGCTCCCCGCAGTATCACAACACTCTCCCTTTAACCAGTGAATACTACGCCCCCCTGCAGTATCACGACACTCTCTCGCTGACTAGTGAATATCACGGCTCCCCGCAGTATCACGATACTCTCTCGCTGGCTAGTGAATACCACGGCTCCCCGCAGTATTATGTCACACCCCCAAACCAGAATGGCGGAAACATTCGGGGGTGGGTGACTTCACGTAGTATCATAACAGTTGAATATTTGTAAAGAAATTAAACACAACCATCATAAATATAATTTAAAAGTTACATTGTTGCATGTGATACATGTCTCAAAAGAATATTACAAATATGATGATTTAATAAGTTTTGATAACTGACGCCTTAGCGTTCCTTGTCCAAAAGCTGATGTTTTACCTGTATTACTGATTCCCTGAGAAATACAAGTAGTTTTGAAAAAGTGTCAACAATTAAGTTGGTGAGTTCATAAGCGTTTTTGTACTAAAATTTGTATGTCCTTCGGTAAAAAATAACTGAGCGTGTTTCTAGAAAATCCAATATTTTCCATGTATGTGCGGTAGTTGAAAAAGTTTCAAAGACTGGAATGCATAAGTATTTTCCATACTAAGATAGTGCATGTAGTTTCATATAAGTATATATAATCACTATTTAGTTTAATTGCCCTGTAAATCAAAAGGTTTTGATACTCCATGTGAGTTTTATAACCATGCTATTGACCCAGACTGCCTGTAACAACGTTCTTCAGGCGTTGAAGTGTTATGACGTTTGTCACCCCAGACCTGCCGGTCTAACTGTAGCTAACAGTTTAGGTGCGGGATTGTCAATCCCGTATAGATCTATATACAAGTATCACGCTCTCCCTACAAGAGATTATGGTTTATAATACAGGACTTGAAATGCGTACTTGAGAGTACGGTGAAGCCGAATGTCTCACAAAACTTAGTATCAATAGATTTACGAAATGAAAAGTCCACATTTCTTGTAAATGAAAGTATTTCCTTTTTATAGTGTTTATGTAAAGATGTCATGAATAACTTGTAAACTATACCCATTATAGTTTTTCGAAAGTGTGTTCCATTTGGTGATAAAACTCGGTGTAATACCAACTTTGCATGTAAAGTGTAACGTTGGTAGTAATGTTGTTTAACATTTATAAACAAAATGTAGGTAAAGTATTTGAAACCATATGTAACGATGCATATTTTAACATAAGTTTTTCTCGTGTTTCACTTGTATTTCCCCCCCTAAAACATGAAAAAGGCGTGAAAATGTAGGGGTATGAACTCACCTGGAAAGTGTGGTGATTTGAAGAAAATGGAATTTTTCTCGGGCAGCACTTCGACCGGAAAGTGGTGAATTTTTCGGGAATCTCGGAGCTTCGGACCTTCTTTGGAGCTTGGATATGAAACCGGGGTGTCGGGGTAGTCTCGGGATAGCAGAAGTATGAAACTAGGGAGAGAAAATGGTGAATGAGTAATTAAATCCCGGAAGTCTCGCATGCTATTTATAGGAGGGCTGCCAGGCTTCGTATGCTAGGCGTACTCCGAAGTACGCGGGGCGTACCTCGTCCGCAACTCGTACACTTGGCGTACCCTCGTACACGGGGCGTACGTCAGCAATGACATCATCGGTCACCGGTCTTCGGATGGGACGGGAGTAGAGGGCATAGGGGCGACTTGGTCGATCCGAGGCCCTTTATTTGCGTACGCTGGGCGTATCCTCGTACGCGGGGCGTAATCCTTCGGATAAGCCTCGAAGTGTGTGCCCAAATCTTTGAAAATCCGTAACTTTCGCATACGAGCTCCGTTTTTGACGTTATTTATATCCACGCGAAAGTGAGAATATACTCTACAACTCTCGTTTAGACTTTGTCGGCAAATTTTTACTTTATTTTTAATTATATAATTTTTAATAGGCCGGGACAGGATAAATCTGTTAAAAATTCATAACTTCTTCATCCGATGTCCGTTTTCATCTGTCTTTTTACCGTTGTACTACTATTGTCGAGATCTTCAATTCTCGTTTAGGTTGCGTCGGCTAAAAATCGTTCAATCTCTATTTCGAGTTTTTAGATGTCTACTGCTATATCCGAAACTTAGAAAAATCATAACTTCCTCATACGAAGTCATATTTGGACGTTCTTTTTATACACGTATGCGGTTTAACATAATCTACGACTTTCGTTTAGATACCTAAGGCTAAAAAGTATTTTATTGAAATTTCACTTTTCACACTTGACAGTGTTTTACCGGTTTTGTCGCGAATCTTTGATTAGTCATAACTCTTTCGTTATAACTCGGATTTGAGTGTTCTTTATATTTCTGAAATCCTTGATACGATATCTAACATTTTATGTAACTCAATTGAGACTTTTGAACAATTCGTTTTTGACGCTATTTTTATTGATTCCAAAAATAGATTATAATATTTGACTTTTTGAACATTACATTGACTTGAAATATCGGGTTGTCACATATTACGATACCCCTTTCTCTGACTTATGTATGTTGTGGCTCTCCACAGCCACACAATACTCTCTTACTCATTGAATCGCCATGGGCTCACTCCATGGTTTTTCCCCGATAATCCTAATTGACTACCCCCACTCGGATCCACTCGCTCTCTTATCACCTCAAAATCTCATCATCAAGTCATCACAACACCGAGTTCACTAACTCATGCCTCACAACCCAACATAGATAAGTGCACACACCCACTCAGTTTATGCACCACCACTCCTGATGTAAGTTCTCGTAGGCAAGGCACTATTCTCAGCACATATACACCCTTAGACAGTCCCACTCCGACGATAATTAACTGCTGGGTTCCCACTGGAACAATAAATCACTCGGGTACCTCGGTACACCATCACAACATCTCACGATGTCTTGCCTCAACCACTGATCCGCCACCCATGGCATCATACTCGGATACTGCAATGTATCCATCTAGAATCTCACAATATCTCGACTCCACCACCGACCTTCCTCTGGCACAACTCGTAACTTCAGATTATTCCGAATCTCAATTGCACGGAGGACTCGTCAATGACTCAGAACATGTTGACGACAATCCGAAACTCCCTCCTTTATTGCTCAAAACCCATGCAAGAATACACATACTAACCCTGAATTTGGCTGCCCAATCACAACCCATACATTGAACCGGAAATTCTCAACTACCGAAACTATCCTTACGAACCAACCACCTTGAAGAATCCCTAACCACCACAAGGTTTCTGACCAATGACCACCTTCCGTGGAGACACTCATCCCTTCCTGAACACGTACAACATGCATTATCTCGCTCTGCACCTCGCCTTGACCACCAATAACCCTGGTCTCGTGTATCCATACCGCAGGTCACTATATCCGGTCCTCTAACTTCTCTTGAACAAATCTCTGATACTCTCAATAAAGTATTCAGTTCTCCCCCACTCAGGGTTTGAACCATCACCAATTGGCATACCAAGAGTCTATTCCACAGACTGTCTCACCGGGTACATCATACTTAACTCTTGGAACGTACCACGTAGTCACATCAGTGATTTTCCTGATGGAAACCAAGCAACTCCAAATATCCCATAACTCAGACAAAAATATCAGAATCCTCTCGACGTGACTGTCTCTAGTCATCTCGAAGCCTCAGACCGACACACCGCCGGATACCCAAGCTGTTCCGAAATAATCCTGACTCTCGGTCCGAAAATAATGCACTATTACCCACCTCATCTCTGACTCCTCGACCAGCCTCCTAATACGTGAATCATCATCAAAGCACGAGACCTCACTCTCACGGCCTATACACAGCATAACGACGAGAGCCACTGCCCCAATATACTCCTCTCGATCACTTGGAATCGCTGCTAAAAACATACTTGACTCGACTAAGGCATCTCTTTGTCCTCATCTCAGTCTCCACTAATAGTTCTCTCATGGCCTAAGGACTACCTCGCAGCAAACATACTGCCCAAATACTCTGGTGAAAGGTTGCAACCCTATGCTACTCCACGGGGTTTACCCCCATCCCTGAAACCAAAAACTCTTTTCTCCTTTGCTTCTCCCAAAAATTAGGACAACGCAACTCTTGTCTCAAAAGGCGACATCTCATATATCGGTCGATTGCTCAACTCAGACCGCGATCCTCCAATAAGCATCATCCCTACTCATCCCTGAATTTTGCGACTCCAACTGGCATCACATCAATTAAATCTCCCAGAAATTAACTCGATTTCCCTCTCAAGGTAGGCTCCATTAAGAACTCGCTCGACATGTCCCTCGGGCCCCACACGCTATCACATCTGATATCGGTCTAATAAATAACAACAGGATAACTGGTAAAACCAGAAGCACTAACCGCCACAAATCATGGTACTCGAACCATGTTATCAACTCTTAATCTGCTACGAATCATGGTAACCGAACCATGTTATCTCTCTTCTCAATCTGCTACTTAGAACCTCTGGAATTCTCCCTGTATCGAGTATGGGTCCTCTGCTTTCAGTAGTACGGACCCATACTACCTGCCACATCTACCCATACTTTCCACACGGATCATCCCAGATTTCCTAAGTAGCTGCTTAACCTTCCCGATCACTAATCTCGTTATACCTGGTCGCTCTCCAGCGAAAACTCCCCTCTTATCAGCGTACTCATCTGACTAAAGTCACACCCTAGGCTCTTCCTAGGTTCTCACACTCCTCTGCCATCAGCTGCTGAGGAACTCCTCATCATGCCAACCATCTACCTCCTGAATATCGTTATATCAACTTAGTAACTGACTCCCATCTTCAAGAGTTCCACAAAGCACGAAGCAAGCAGCATTCGGGTATCGAATAACCTCCACTAAAACATAAGGCCAATCTGGCATATAATTCCTCTTGCTCTATTCATAACTCAAAAGACATCGCTGACTCAGGCAATCCTACCTCTTGAGGTATCTAACTACTCTTCTCAGTAGACTCCTTAAATGCTCATCTAGGTATCTCTCCTAGATTATCTCTCGACTCAAAACTCTCTCTCTAGGTGATTCCTGCTAGATACTCTTACTCAGCACATACTCAAAAGCACATCACAGATAGCAGCAACTCCTAGGCTAAGGTATCACAAATCAGGCAACTCTAGTCCTAAAATATGAAATACCTATCCTATCTCTAGCATGCATAATATATCATAAATACCTCATAGCACAAAAGTAAGGGTATTTTGGGAAATCACCATTCGGGCTCTGGCTGATTGTACACACTGCTACAACTCGTATTCTCTTAACTCTTTCTCATTTTAGAAAAATTTATCTCTTTTGAAAATCTTTCTCAAATCCTCAGTTTGAGTCCAGACATACCCGAAGGTATATCCGAATCCCTCAAACCAAGGCTCTGATACCAACTTGTAACACCGTAATTTCAAACCAAATTTTTCATTTTAAAACACAATAAACCACATGTCACATTTTCTCAAAATCACAAGTATCAAATTATCAACACGTTTCAAAATTGTTTATCACAACTCAGATGTGCGTACAATCAAGCCGACGCCTTCCCGCGATCCTGATAAAAACCTGAAACACATAACACATAACACGGTAAGCACGAAGCTTAGTGAGTTCCCCAAAATACCACACATATCCCATTAGCCTCTCATGGCTATAACTCAGATAAGACCCTCCGGTCAATGTGTCTCAGTGGGACCCTCCGGTCCCACAACTTGGGTGGACCCTCCGGTCCTAACTCAATAAAGCTCAGCATAACACACATCATAAATCACAAAGAAATAATACAGGATATCACAATACTCAATATAAGCACATAAGACCCTCCGGTCACACAAATTACCACTCAAGGTATGTATAGTGAGAAGACTCACCTCGCAAGTAGGTGAGCAGGTAACATTGCGCTCGGATCTCGAACTAGCCTCCGTGTAACACAAAGGATGAATATCTCTAATTAATACTCTTTTCACGACTCAAGTAACCGAAGGATACTCTTTCACTCTCTAACTCTTTGAAGTGGATAAAAGACCATTTTACCCCTCCATGGTCTCTATTACTCATGTTGACCAAAACCCCAAAGTCAATAGAAGTCAACTCGAGTCAACAGTCCATGTTTGACCCGACTCGTCGAGTGCACTCCAGCGACTCGTCGAGTCCCTTCGTATCCTCAGAAGTCTCAAAAGTCCAGCTCAACTCGTCGAGTTTACCCCCAACTCGCCGAGTTATCGTACAATCAATCCATCGGGACAAACCCTCGCCGACTCGGCGAGTCAGTTCATGGACTCGGCGAGTCCCTTTGATCTGATTTCTCATTCAGACGATTTAAGGCAGATCTATCACTCCAACCACTAGATCTACTATTCTAAGGCTCGAATAGCACGTAAAGCTGCAAGCTTTACGTTCATGCATGGCATATAAGGCTCATAATGCCAAAACATGCTCCAATAAGGGCTAGATGTACAAGAGCTTGCTTCCAACTCAATAAAGCTCGGGTTTCTGGACTCACAAGGCCACTCATAGTCCAGATCTGAGGTCCCAACCTCAAACCATACACGAATCACTCCATGACACAAGATAAATGGAAGAAAGCCCTAAAAGTTCCCTTAAAACAAGATCTCATAAGGAAATGATCAAGATAGCATCTTTTTACCTCCAACTGAAGCAGAACTCTGAAGAATCTCTGGATCCAAAGCCTTCTCTTGATCCAAGCCAAGATGCTCTCCAAATCCCCTCTCAAAATTGCACAAGAACACCCAAATTAGCCACTCTCTCTCTCACAATGGATGGAACTGATCTAGGGTTTCCCACAGGGCTCTCTGGAGATAAGGGAGGCGGAAATAAGGGCTTAAGGCCATTTAAATAGGGCACTAGTCCGGAAAATTAGAGTTTCTCTACCCAGCGCCTACTCGGCGAGTCCCTCCTCTGACTCGTCGAGTCCACTCATTAAATCCACGCGGCAATCTCGACTCGACTCGGCGAGTTGGACCCTTAACTCGTCGAGTCTCTTCTTCAACCTCAAGGTTAACATATACAATAATGTCCCTGAAAATCCAGATGTTACACTACTTACTGGCTCCGGATGATCGTACACTTGCATCCTCCTTTTATTATTTTGAAAACATTTTCAGAAAATCGTTTTAAAACCTTGTCCTCAGTTTGAGACTGGAGACACACGAGTGTTTCCTCCAATTCACTCAAACCAAGGCTCTGATACCAACTTGTAACACCCATAAAAATCAAGTAAATTTAAACTTTTTAAAACATTTAGAAGCCAACAGTTATTACAAATTTGTTTTCAAAATAGCTCTATAACAGAGTATCCCAAAACCATAGTCATAAAATGTGAGGAGCTGTACGATCACGCCTTTGCCTTCCCGCGATCATCTGAGGTACCCGAAACCAAAACTGAAACTGTAAGCCCGAAGCTTAGTGAGTTCCCCCAACATACTGATACATAACAAACATCACACATAATAACAACATGTAATGGGTCCACAACTCTACAGACTGAATTACCCCTGGTCCCACAGTGTGAGTCTGCCTTGCCTTTCGGGCCCACGGGTCACATCTGGCTTGCCTCCGAGCCCACAACATAATTCTGGTTTGCTTTCGAGCCCACAGATTATGACTGGCTTCCCCATTCAGTCCTACAACTGAAACATAACTAATTTGCCCTCAGTATGAGTATGGCATACCACTTGGTCCTCAGCTCGTATTTGGTATGCTAACGAGTCCTCAGTATGAGTCTGGTATGCCTTCCCGACCCTCATCTCATATATGGCATACTCCAGGGTTTGTTGGTCATTGTACGAGGCAGTGCAACCTCAACCCTACCCACACAACATGTCTACATATACATCTAATTGCACATACAGATAATCAAACAGTAACACAGGTAGTCCTATAGATCTACCTAACTGGCATAGCAAACTAGCATGCATAATCATCTCATACTCAACACGTAATCAACTACTGGGATATCAAATCCAATGGGCCGACCTTGGTGCCTTAGACGCCTTAGTATGGTGAGGATAACTCACCTTGCAATGTCGAACTCAACTGACGAATCGAACTCCCGAATCGCTGTCTCACCAAAATCCCGAACTATCCAAATAACGAATATTAAGTCAATAAATGGGAATATCAATCTTGACCAAGAGTCCTACAACTAATCATAGTCCATTTTGCCTTTCCTCTAGTTTGGGCCAAGGCCCAATACCAAATCCATGATCTTAAAAGGCCATATATCCAAAGCCCATTAATGGCCCAAATTTCCCAATTTGGGCCTAACTTCCTAATTGGGCCTTATTATAGGATCCCTTATCAAAACTAGCCCAACCTCAATTATTTAGAGGGCCCAACAAGGCCCAAGTCCAATTAGTCCAAAGGCAGCCCAATTCCCGAAGCCCAATTGTCAAAAGCCCAACAGAGGACGTACGCGGGGCGTACTCCTATGGTTCGCTGGGCGTACTTTGCCTGACGTTGACCACCATCGGGGTGGTTGACCAAGTACGCTGGGCGTACAGAATTTACGCGGGGTGTACGCGGGGTTTTGCCAAAACCCTAATAATTGCTTAATGGCTTAAGCACTTAAGCCCATATTTCATATCCATCGACCAAAAGTGCCTTAGAACCATAAAGTCTAAAACTTTAAGACTTTGGACTTCCAGAAAGCTCTTAATACATGGTATTAATCCATTAAGACCTTTCTAATACATGCATGGGACATCTTAAGCCATTGGGACCTTATTTTTATCACTTATCACCCTCTATAAGGCCTGAAAGGACAGCTCATCTCGTCCAAATCATATCATGCACCAACTTCAGATTTTTAGGACAAGAAATGGATCCATAAAGCTAGAATGGCTAGATATATATCATACAAGCATAAATTTTGAAGCTTTTTACCTTATGGAGCTTCTAGGGCACAACACAACTTCAGATCTGCAAGCTTGCCTTCCTTCTCCAACTATTTGATTCAATGTTTTCACCTTCAAGATCTCAAAATACACACCAACTCACACTCTCACACAAAACTAGGGTTTGGGACGTTTTCTAGGATATGGAGGCTAATAATGATGAGAGAAAATGAGCCATAAGGATGTTTATATAGCCCCCAACCCTAAATATTAGGGTTTCCTTTTGTCATGAGTACACCCAGCGTACACAAGTGTACACCCAGCGTAGTAGGACGCCCCTAGTATGCTCAATGTACCCTTATGTACGCGCAACGTACTCTTCCTGATCCCAAAATTGCAATTAAGCCCTTAGGCTTCTCATGGATTCACCCTTCCATCCCCAGGGACTATAAATGACAAAACTTGGGATGTTACAGACGTGTTTTGGATCTAGATCTGAGCATCAGACGTCTTGTCTTAAGGGATTAAGACATTTTCTAGGTTGGTTGTGGGCAGGGTCACTACACGGGGTGTACCTCCTCGTATGCGGGGCGTACTGAGTTTCTTGGGCGTACACTTAGCGTACCCACTGAGTACGTGGGGCGTATTCAGTCAGATGAGACTTTGTATTTTGGGCTTCAAGTTTAGGCTTTCTTGTGGGCTTGGGTGTTTGAGTTATTAATGAGCCATCTGAGTACAAGTGTTTTGGACTAGGAAGAATGGTTGGGCTTTAGGGTAAGGCCCATGTAAGGGGTTTGGGCCCAATTTGGAAAATTGGGCCATAATTGGGCCTTGGTTGATTAATTGGCTTTTAGGCCTTTTAGATTGTGGGCCTTAGTCTTGGATCGAGCTAGGCTAGGGGTAAATTGGTATTTTTACCCTGTGTATGGATTTATGGATATGGATTGGGACCCCAATGTTGATTTGGTGTTGTCTTCATATTGACAGTTTGGGGATCTGTCAGCCAGCAGCCGGGGATTGTCTGTATGATTCGGCAGTACGAGGTGAGTCTCCTCACTATGTTTAGCGGGTCAAAGGCACCAATTTCGGCCCATGATTTGTTATGCTTAGTATGCTTGTTTTCTGTATGACTCTTTCATGTGTTATGTGTTTTATGTTTATCGGGCGGGACCCGATGCTAGGCGGATCCTGATGAGTATATTGTATGTTAGTTATTTGTATGTGTTTTATGATTACCGGGTGCGACCCGATGTCGAGCGGGGCACCCGAAGGCTAGTTTGTATGTTATTTATCTTTGTGATTATGGCATGTGTTGTGTGTTTATATGTTTATATCAGGCGGTGCCTGATGACTAACAGATCTGTTTACCGAGCGGGGCCCGATGTCGGATGGGGTCCAATGTCGGGCAGGGCCCGTTGAAGGGCGGGGCGCATTATGTGATTTCATGTATGTGTGGTATGAGGTATCTTATGGACCTCACTGAGCTTTATGCTTACGATTTCCAGTTTATGGTTCGGGTACTTTGGTTTTCAAATGGAAGAGCTCGGGATGATTGTAGAGCACACACCACATGTTTCCGCATTCTGTGTTTTACTCCGATTAGATGATTTTTTTAAATCTTGATTACCTTGGTTTTATGGAAATGATATGTATTAATGATTTTTTAATCTAAAAACAAAAATTTATGTCATTATTTTTGGGACGTTACAAGTTGGTATCAGAGCCTTGGTTTGAGGGATTCTGACACACTCTCGGGTGTGTCTGAACTCAAACTGAGGATTTGGTAAAGTTTTCAAAAATGAAAGAAAAATCATTTAAAGGGAAAAACAAGTTTTCTAATATAAGAAAAGGGTATGGTGCATGCAATCAACGGAGCTCAAGTAAGTTTCTCCAAAAATACCCGTACATGTTATCTGATATGATTTGATTTATGAATCTGTGAATCACATGCTAGTTAGGGCTAAGGATCTGCTCAGTTTTTACATGATAGAATGCTAGGAGAGATGCCTTGTATGCCTATTGTATGAGCTTGTAGACTTGCATGCTAGTTCTGATTAACCAATGATAGGTTGGCCTGATATGTGATTCATGGTAGCCTAGGAAGCATGGGATGCTGGATTGGGTATGATTTGGCTGTGTAAGGAAATCAGTAGAGGGAGTAGGAGCTCCTAGTATGGGTTGTAGTATGTGGAATTGGATGTGTGTGATAATTATATAAATTGGAGTGTTATCGCACGAATGCTGCTTGCTTTGTGCTTTGTGGAACTCTTAGGTGATTGGAGTTAACTACTAAGTGAATATGTCATGTCACATGTGACAAGGGTTGAATAATCTCAGATTGATGGATCTGACCCTATTGCTCAACTCTTCTCTGATTCCAACCGTTGTAGGGATGAATTTGTTACACAAAGGATTATCTAAGCATTGTTGCTTGTGATTGTATTCATGAGGTGGGTGACTAGCATTATGAGGAGTTCTTCAGCAGCTGATGGCAGGGTGAGGTCGGGAACCTAGGAAAGCCTAGGGATTGCTTCGGTGGGTTTTTTTGCACTGGGTAGCGAGTGTTTGGTGTATGGATTTGAGAAGGTGACTTAGAGGATTCAGGAGGATTCTTGAGGAAAGTATGGATAGGTGTAGAAGGTAGTATTAGGCCCGTACTACTAAAAGCACATGATCTATACTCGAATCGAGGAGAGTCTTGGAGAATCTAGGAAGCCTGTGGGATGAGGATTCTTGGGTATATTTGGGTCTCTTACATGTTGTTTTCGGTATGGTGTTGAGCACTCAAGAAAGGAGTTAAGATTTTGGTTCCAGATCAGGAGCAGGTACTGAGCTGATCGATACGCGGTCGTGGGAGTTCATCTCATCAGAGATTACTCGCGATGTTTTGGAATAGAACCCCATGGTCTTTGGTTCCGTCAAGGAATGGAATTTGGAGTTCTTAGATGGTCATATCGGGGCCTTTCGGGCCAAAGTTGTAGTAGGTCAGTTGGGGGCTCATCTGGAGAGAAAAGCTTGTGGATCCCTAGAATCCTTCAGGAAGGAGGATCCTATTGTTAGTTCTTGTCATTTGGGATCGAGAGTGAGTTTTTCACCATGTTCTCAAGATGGTCGGGGTAACTTAGGAGGAGGAGGTCAGGATTCCTTCAGATGCTTTTGCGGGTATGTCATCTTTTGTTTTCTTCTGGTTGTTGTCGAGAATTTGTATTGCGTTGGAATTTTCCTTGGGTTTGGGGAAGCAATATCTTGAGTTAATTTTCTGCTATTGTCTGGGTTATATTATCAAGGATTGTGATATTCCATTCCACATGCTGAAAGTCTTCAATGAATCTTTATAGGGTTGTATATTATCGAGCGGGTTTCAGCGTGTTCAGTTGTTGATCCGGGTCTTTGTCGGGATCAATTCAGGGGTATTGCTTGAATGATATTTGGTCAGGGTTAGTGGGTTAGTTCTCCAGTGACGTCAAGGTTCAGTGCTTTTATCATCTGTTCTGGTATGATCGGAAATTGCCTATGGAAGAACTTTCAAGTTTAAGCACTACCATTGCTATGAAAGGAGTGGTAGCAAGAAGATAGCGGTGTCAGTTGCGTGAGTTGTTTGGTCATTGGATGTGTTAGGGGAGTTGTATATTCGTATGGGCTATATACGGTTAGAGTTCGGAGTTTCTTTGGGAATGGAAGTTGGGGTGAAGATTCGTCAGTCAGGGTAAGGGTTATGGTTTCTAGTCGCCAGCATAGGAACTCAAGGAATTGGTAAAGTGTCATAGGAGGTGATTTGGAGTATCAGACTGGTTAAGATTTCAAGAGTATTCTTTAGGATTTCAGAAGTTGGGCGGTTCATGCTATATGAGGTTGATGGTTCGGGAATCCATCAGATTTAAGAGGTGAATGAGCTTCGACGAATCCAAGTGGGGGAGAATCAATCAAGATTTCTGGGAGTTAGGAAGGGTGTGGAACTAGGGCAAGTTTCACATCCTGGCCAGGAGGAGAGACGACCCAAGTGGACATTTATAATGAGGTTGTGTAAGTGGGAGTTCAGGAAACTTCCAGTCGCTCGTCGGCATCTCCTTCATTATGCATAACATGCTTGTGGTTGAGTCCAGGTTGAGGTCTTTAAAATTTGAGGTATGACCCAAACACCTGATTGGATGCAGTTGGATGCAGGTCTTGGCTCAGAATGCATGGGGTTGTGATGGTTAGGATGTGGTATTGCCATGGGTGGTAACCATGGTTGGTTAGAAGTGTTGTAAGATTGCGATGGGATCGTAGCATTCACCAGTTCGAGGTATACTATCGTTGGAAGTGGTTATGAGCATATAGGGGGAATCCGTTCGTGCCTTGGGCACACCGGTCAGGATTGTCGAGGAGTATTTCTCTGTGTTAGATTGAGGACCATTGGGGGTCCGAGGCGGAGTCGAGCCTGTGTTGCTCTAGATGGGTGGGATCCGTCGGCGAGGACACTCCGTGATATAGTTGGTTAGAACCCGTGGGCGAGGCCCGTGTGATTATGGCAATGCAGGTGGGACCTAGTAAAGACTGTTGGGTCAACGTTTTGGATCTTGAGTTGCAAGATTAAGTGGGTGGCTAGTGTGTGGCATAGAGGGGTTTATAGGCTCGGTAGCCTTGTTATTTGGACTCTTAGGAACCTGGTGGTTAGACCAGGTGCGAGGATGGTAATCTCAGCGATGGTTGGGAACTTTTATATCTCAGTCTAGTGAGGGGTTGTTATGAATCAGAAGGTTTTGGGTGAAATGCAAGCGTAGATCCGTGGATCTCGGGTTATGAGTTGGGTATCAGGTTGGTTTTTGGGTGAGATCTCAAGTTCAGAATCACAAGTGTTTATGTGCAGGATTTTCTTATTAGTGGGGTAAGAATTGGGGTATCTACAGGCTGAGGGCATCAATCGAAGGGTTCAAGGGTAAGGAATAGATTCAGTTTTGATGATAGATCAAGCCTTTGTGATTGTGTCTTGGATTGGTTATATTTGTGAAGGGCACCATGATAAGTCAAGGCAGTATTATTGATTTGGATATCGTGTGTGGAGTCGCTTGCTATTTGGAGAATATGTTAGGTCACTTGTTGTTTGGATTAAATAATCTTAGAGTAAAAGATTTGACACTGTTTGCAGCTCTCGTTTGAGTCTAACCATTGCAGGGGTGAGTCCTCTACTCGAAGGATTATATGAGCCTTCTGTCAAGTATGCGTGTTCTGCGACAATAATGGTCAGTGATTATGTTTCCATCAGAAGCATCTAGTCAATCAAGGGTTGGAAGCATTTTGTTTAAGTCTGGGTTTCAATGATGTTTTGGCATGGTAGTGGTATAGAAGTGTAGGGATTCTCATCGCCTTTTCGTGGATATAAAGTTCGTTGGAAACGGACTTAGGATGAAGGAGATATGGCCAATTGAAGATCACAAGAATTGGAGCTTGGTCGAGTATGCGGGGCATACTCACCAAGTACACGGGGCGTACTGGTTTAAATGTTCGCGGGTGGTCTTTGAGTACGCCGAGCGTACTAAGGGGTACATGGGGCGTACTCCCTTCAGCACCAAACCCCCATTTTTAGGGTTTTACCCTATTTAACCATCTTATCTTCTTAAGTCTTGACCCTTATCAGCCTCCAAGCCTCCTAAACCCTAATATTCGACCCTAGCCACCATCTTGGAGTTCTCAATCTTTTGTGTGTGATATTGGAGTGTCCTTGAGCATTTGAAGAGTTTGAAGATTGTTGAAGGATCATCTTTTGGAGTGGGGCTTGTAGATCCAGAAGTTTATCATCCTTTTCCATCTATTGAACGTAAAAAGCTCTCATCTTGGCATCTCTTTGGTTAGATCTTGTTTGGGGTGGTTTTTGGTCCCTTTGGTTTGTATTTATGAGTTTGAGCTTACCCCAAGAGTTTGGACACTAGATCTAGATGTTTTAGGTGTCCCAAATGTGAAAAAATGTGATCTTGATTATTGATATCAACTCATGCATGTGGTTTAGCCTTTTTGATGAAGTTGGAAAGTAAGAACTTAGATTTGGGACCCATTGAGCCATGAAAAAGCTCAAAGTTAACAACTTCATGAATTAAGGCGTGTTTTGGATCTAGATCTGAGCATCGAACGCCTTGTCTTAAGGGATTAAGATGTTTTCTAGGTTGGTTGTGAGAAGGGTTAGTACATGGGGCGTACCTCCTCGTATGTGGGGCGTACTGAGTTTCTTAGGAGTACACTTAGCGTACCCACTGAGTATGTGGGGCGTATTCAGTCAGATGAGACTCTGTATTTTGGGCTTTCTTGTGGGCTTGGGTGTTTGAGTTATTAATAGGACATCTGAGTACAAGTGTTTTGGACTAGGAAGAATGGTTGGGCTTTAGGGTAAGGCCCATGTAAGGGTTTTGGCCCTAATTTGGAAATTGTGCCATAATTTGGCCCTGGTTGATTAATTGGCTTTTGGGCCTTTTAGATTGTGAGTTTGGGCCTTAGTCTTGGACCAATCTAGGTTAGGGGTAAAATGGTCATTTTACCCTGAGTATGGATTTCTGGATATGGATTGGGACCCAAATGTTGATTTGGTGTTGTCTTTATATTGACAGCTCGGGGATCTGTCAGCCAGCAACCAGTGATCGTCTTTGTGATTTGACAGTGCGAGGTGAGTGTCCTCACTATGTTTAGCGGGTCGAAGGCACCAATGCCGGCCCATGATTTGTTTTGCTTAGTATGATTGTTGTCTGTGTGACTCTTGCATCTATTATGTATTTTATGTTTATCGGGCGGGGGCCGATGCTAGGCGGGGCCTGATGAGTATATTGTATGTTTGTTATTTGTAGGTGTTTTATGATTACCGGGTACAACCCGATGTCGAGCGGGGCCCGAAGGCTAGTCGGTATGCTATTTATCTCTGTGATTATTGCATGTGTTTTTTGTTTATATGTTTATATGTTCATATGTTTATATGTTTATATGTTTATATCGGGTGGGGCCCGATGCTAGGCGGGGCCTAATGAATGACAGATATGTTTACCAAGTGGGGCTCGATGTCAGGCGGGTCCCGATGTCGGACGGGGTCCGATGCTGGGCAGGGCTCGATGAAGGGCGGCGCCTATTTTGTGATTTTATGTATGTGTGGTATGAGGTATCTTGGGGAACTCACTAAGCTTTATGCTTACGATTTCCAGTTTATGTTTCGGGTACTTTGGTTTTCAAATGGAAGAGCTCGGGATGATTGCATAGCACACACCACATGTTTATGCATTCTGTGTTTTACTCTGATTTGATGATGTTTTGCTAACTCCTGATTACCTTGGTTTTATAGAAATGATATATATTAACGATTTATTAATCTAAAAACGAAAATTTTATTTAATTATTTTTGGGACGTTACATTCACACTGATCATTCTTGACGAGTACTCAAGATTCACCTAGGTTGTCTTTCTCAGAAAAAAATGTAACGCCGTTGATGAAATCATTTCTCTTATAAATCAGTGCGAGGTTTTGTATGATTGCAAAGTTAGGCAACTTCAAAGCGATCACAACACTGAATTCTAAAACTCCAATTGAGAGGAATTCTATGACGCTACAGGGATTTCATAAAACTTTTCCACTGTTTAAACACTAAATAAAATGGTATCGCTGAAAGACGAAATCAGAATCTCATTGAAGCTGGTCGAACTATGGTGGTAAAAGCTGGTCTTCCTCTATCCTTCTGGGCTGAAGCAATCAATACATCATGTTACATAAAAAACAGGTCCATCATTGTGAAGTGCCATGGGAAAACTGCCCATGAGCTGCTAAAAAGGAGAAATGATGATAAAGGTCCATCACAGGTGTGTTTTTTATATCTTAAATTAGAAGGATCAACGTTCAAAATTTGAAGCAAAGGCCGATAAAGGATTCTTCTTGGGATATTCAGGTGAATCTAAAGCTTTCATAATATTTAGTCTTTCAAGACAAATCGTTGAGGAATCTATATATGTTACATTTGAAGAAGATACGTTCATTAAAGATCGAACAAATCACCCTCTCAACATTCTTAATGAGCTTGTTCGCAGTCCATCTGTCACTCTAACTGAGCCAATACTTCCGAACATTGATCCTATTCTCAACCATCTTAATGAAGCTGAAGATCAAACTCATAATGTTGAAATACCATACCCATGTGTAACTCCTAATCATGAAGAACCATTCTCCGATGATGAACCGATCATTAATAATGATGCAAATCATATATTTCATTGCGATCACCCTGAATCTCAGAT